>NC_090922.1:284311151-284622060 GCF_040938575.1 Ambystoma mexicanum
TCGCCTTAGACCACATTTGATTGTTGTGTTGCGCCTTATGGTCGCCCACAGACCACATTTGTTTGTTGTGTTGTGCCTTATGGTCGCCTTAGACCACATGTGATTGTTGTGTTGTGCATTATGGTCGCCTACAGACCACATTTGATTATTGTGTTGTGCCCTATGGTCGCCTACAGACCACACTTGATTGATTTGTGCTGTGCCTTATGGTCGCTAATAGACCACACTTGCAAACTAGCAACACTACTCACATCATGTATTGATGCCTAACTACTTTCATCCACCTACTGTATATCTACACTAGACACTGGACTAGTCAACCCAACCCACACTCTAATCAAGACACATACACTAGCACACGTATGGCAACCACCATCCTCACCTCGTGGCCTAGCACCATGACACATGCAAACCCGTACCTGGATGATCCAGCACTTTGGATACGCCACTTTGCTACTAGACCAACTCCTAACCAACCTTGTACTATCGCTATTAGAAACACTAGAAACACTAGATTGAATTCTAGAACTAGCCTACCTACCTTTCCATGCTCTCACCACCCTAGCATTCTAACTAGAAATTCTAGATTAAGAGTCCGTTGTATGAAACATTCGCATATTGACCACAACCTTTCCAATTCGGCCATTGACCCAGACAAGCTAGCCCATATCCTCCCGCATGACCTACCTATACAACCAGAAAAATTTCCCCAAAAAGACAAACTTATTAAAGCAGCCTTGGTGAATGCCAGGTCTCTTCCTGCCCATGCTCTCGACATCGCTGATTTTATAACTTATGAAAAACTTGATCTCCTTGCAGTCACGGAAACCTGGCTTAATGCTGCCTCTGGTCCATCTCTGGCCCTTGCCATACCTAATGATTATGCTATCATTAGATGCAACAGAAACACCTCTCAAACGAAGGGAGGTGGACTCGCCTTCATATTCAGAAATACCTTCGACATTAGAGTCATCCAGGACGCTCAAATCCCCTCTGCTGAATCCTTGTCCATCAAGCTACCTATATCACCTAACCACACGGCAACTATGCATCGTATTTACCGACCACCAGGTCCCATCTCTTCTTTCATAGAGGACATTGCATCACTCATAACCTCAGATACCAAACCTAATTCTCAAACCATCTTACTTGGGGATTTTAATCTCGGTTTTAACGACCCTAAGAACACTAACGCCCTTGACTTAGCCAGCACCTTATCTGACTTGGGTCATACGCACATTATTCACGAGCCCACTCATATCAAAGGCAGAACACTTGACTGGCTCACTCACCTCAACTGCTCTATTGACCTCCTATCTAATGATCCATGCATGTGGTCCGATCATCATAAAATAACCTTTTCGATCAAAGCCAACACACCACACCTGGCACCTATCATCGCCCCAGCTACCAGCACGAGAAATAAGAAAGACATTACTCCTGACAAACTCCTACCTTTATTACTCCCCATCTTGAACAATATTGACTCAGATGACCCCACAGTTTTAGTGGATATCTACAACCAGGCTATACTCAAAGCACTGAACACCATCATCCCTCTAAAATTGCGGAAACCTAAACCACAGCGTCACCTTAACACCTGGTTCACTCCGCAGTTAAGAGAATTACGCAAAACCAAGAGAACCGCTGAGGCACATTGGAAAAAACATCCCACAGCATCCAATAAGACTGAGCTAGCCCTAGTCTCCTCCAGTTACAAAGAAGCCATCCTTCTTGCTAAAAAGGACACCTATAACAAAAGGATTACACAAGCGGAATCCAACACAAAAGAACTTTTTAAGATTCTGAAAGAATTAGAATCCCCCATTGCCCCTATAGACAAATGTGTTACTGACGCACTATGGTGTAGTAATATTCAGAAGGCCTTATTAGATAAAATAGTTCGCCTACAATCTAAAATCAATGCAAAAAAATCCCTACTACTAGCTGACCCGGACTACAAACAATTACCTAACAAATCACCTACCTTTAAGTCAACTTGTAAACCTTTCAGCTTCTCACCCCTCTCAACTTGGGAAGTAGAAAACATCATCAGGAAACTCAAACCCTCAAATTGCCAAGGTGATGCCTGCCCTGCCCCGACCATCAAAGCCGCCGCGCATGATCTAGCAGCTTTCATCACCAACCTCATCAATGCATCCTTCAAATCTGGAGTAGTACCTGATAACCTAAAAGACGCGTGGGTCATACCACTCCTCAAAAAACCTACACTTGACCCAGCCAACCCGTCTAACTATAGGCCGATAACGACTGTACCTTTCTTATTAAAAATACTGGACAGAGCAGCCTACTTACAAATACAGGCCTACTTAGAATCAAACAAACTCTTAGGACTTAGGCAATCAGGTTTCCGACCTAGACACAGCACGGAAACTGCTTTAAGAGATCTCACGACCCAGATCCAAATCCTGAAAGACAACGGCAAACTGGCACTCCTCTTACTGCTTGACCTGTCAGCAGCTTTCGACCTGGTCAACCACCAAACACTCTGTCACCACTTGAAAACTACAGCACACTTCTCAGACACAGCCACAGCTTGGATCAGTTCCTTCTTGGCGAACAGAACCATGAGGGTCTTCTCTCCCATTGATTCTGCTGAACCCTCGCCAGTACCCTGTGGAGTCCCGCAAGGCTCTTGTGTGTCCCCGACACTTTATAATGTATTCACAAAGCCCCTCTTTGATATCCTTGACTATCTGGGTGTCACGTATACTAATTACGCGGATGACACCCAGATACTCATTCCTGTCTCGGACAACTATGAAACAGACAGCAAAACCCTTAATGAAATATACTCAGTAATTCAAGCATGGATGGCACATCATGATCTTTGCCTCAATGACGAAAAAACTGAGCTGATCATCCTTGGCACCCAAGCCAAACTCAAAAATCTTAATCATGCATTCAAATCCTTCACCATAGATGGCAATCTAATCCCCGTGTCAAATAATACCAAAACCCTTGGTATCTACATTGATGCTACCTTATCCTTCTCCAAACAAACTAATGCAGTAGCATCATCAGCTGCTTACACCTGTAAGCTGATCACTGCATGTAAGCCGTTTATCTCCTCACCCAATTGCATTACTCTTGCTAGAGCATAAGTCCTATCCAAAATAGACTATTGTAATGCCCTTTACTTAGGCACTAGCCACAAAAATATCAACAGACTTCAAGTAATCCAAAATAATGCCATCAGGGCCGCCCTCAACATTCCCAAAAAGGCGCACATCTCTGAAACCAGACGCAAACTACGCTGGCTCCCAGTCGAGCACAGAATAGCCCTCAAAACTCTGGCCCTTACACACAAAGCCAGAGCCAACCTGGTACCAGCATACCTTACCAACCAACTTACGCCTCACACCTCCTCAAGACCACTCAGAGCAGCACAAGCTAACACTATGTCCATACCGAGATTCAAACTTCATAACTCGGGAGGAGCTAGCTTCCCTGTACAAGCTTCTAAATTATGGAACACAATCCCTGCGCTTTTGCGAGCAGAACCTTCATTTAACCTATTCAAACACAACACGAAGTGTTGGCTTCACAACATGGACTCTATGACAGCCTAACCTCCTGTTCCTAGCAGGATTGACTGCTGACTGCACACTTTTGTAATTAATGTACTTATCTTAGACTATGTATGTACAACATCTTTGATTATGTATTTATGCACTTGCAACACTAGTATGTACATACCTGTAACTGTAACATAACCCTTTGTTGACTGCTTTTAATTGTAACTGTAACCAGATCTAACATACGCGCCCGTATGCCCCCGGGCCTGGCTGCGCTTTATAAATAAATAAATACAAATACAAATACAATACAAATACTGTGATGGGTCCTCATCACTTCACATGGGTGAAGTGTTTAATAGAGAGGCAACTAGCATATGTGGGACTGATGGTCAGTTGTTGTTCCTCTTGTATTCAAGATTACTGACTCATGGATGGAGAATATTCGCAGAATAAGCTTCAGCCACAAGCATTCACAAATCTTTCAGCAGGTGAGGATGGTTTACTACCTGTAGATGTCACCAATCTTAAGGTTGACTTTCCCACTGTACTTGGAAAAATTTGGGCTGGTTAGTGATTTTACTACTGTCTGTATTTCTTTCTCCAAATGCTGTTACAAGCATTGCAGCAAATATGTATTGCACATTTGCACATTGACTACTTGTGATTCTTGCTGCAAGTCCTCCATCAATAGATATGCAAATGAAAATGCCCACTTTTACTTTGATTGATGAATCCATAAATGAAGCAAGCAGGTATTCAATGCCAGGGTTTAACCCTGCTATCTGTGGATTGTCTGCAAAAGAGTTACATACAGGTCCCTAAATTGTTGCACCACATCAGCTTCACATACCATACACAGCACAGGCCCTTGCAGTGTTGGTCAGCAGGTTTGCCAGGTGGATAGCCTCATGTAGGGATAGATTGTCATGGAGCAGATATTAGACAGCAGTTGCCGATGACACATTGTTAAAATGACATGTCTAGATCTATGATGTGAGCATTGCAGTGATCTGTGATGCCATTTCACTAATCACGTGGCCTTTCCAAAAGGTGCAAAGTAGAGTTCCAACAGAGGGCACATGAGTTCTTCTGAATGTGCTATAGCAACTTGTGGTGAACATGCAGTTGGCACATACTTTTTAAGCATGGTTAACGGGAATGAACTCTGATTTGATCATTTTGGCCACAGCTGTCTTTTCTTTCACAGGATCACAATTGCTGACAGCTTGTGACCACAAATTGAAGGACATGTGCTAATCAGGGACAGCTATTGTCTTGCCAATTAATAAAGCATCAAACACATTTGATCAATTGTCTGTTACAAGAAAGCACACATGCAAACCATCAGGCCTTATTCATTGTGCCTCAAATTCTGTTAACTTCTACCAGATGCAAACTCCAGTTTGGCTCCTACCCTGAAAATCCTGCACGCAAACCTGCTGGGTGCGTAATTGCATATACTTGCTGTACCCTCTGATTACTCCAAGGACTGCCTTATCTGTTAAATGAAGGAAAGACCACCCAGTGTGTTATAATAGCTGTATAGTAAGTTCTCTGACCACAGGTCCATATGTCCACGGTGGAAAATATTTGTGCCCCAATGAATGTTGTAGTACCAACCCCACTGTTTCCATAAAGTCAATGAATGATTCAAGTATTGGTCTGCAAGAGAACAGGATTTGTCCGGAAACCTTAAAGCAGCAAACTACTTCTGGAATCCACTTTAAAATCAGGTTAGCATCAAGCATGAGCTCTTGTCAATGTCTATGCACTAATGCATTATGTAGTTGAATGAAATGACTTCGATTAAACAAAAGAAGGTCAGAATGATATTTCACACTGAAATAGCAGTAAGTTTTCATCAGCAGACAAACCAAAGCATAGAGTAAATTCACCAGTACATTTTCTAAAAGGAAATATGCTGTTTGAAGTGACCATAGCCAATGGCAGACATGCCGTGTTGTATATTAATTATTCTAATATGTGATTTAAATATAGATGCAAGCAAAGTAAACATGTTGACTATTTACAGGGTAATTCATGGAATTAATGTGCGATGAAAAGGGGGACGCAAGTGTGAAAATCGCAAGCCACGTGTGCGAAAGCCGCGCACACAGCCGTTTGTCGATTCATGGAAGGCGCTGCGCGTGGCTTACCTGAGATCTGCGCTGAATCCGCATGTGGCACACACATCATTGTGAAATCCCAAAGGCTGTGCGCGAGACGGCCAGCGAAGCCGCACACAGGGCAGCGCATACACCTAAAAAGGGAGCGAAACACGCGGAATGGAAAACAACACGTGAAAATGTGGGCGTTACGGGGGAAGTACCACTGCTAAATCCTCGCAATGCCCACAAGCGCGCTAACAACACGTATTCATGGAATCGAACAGGGGAATCCTGTGCGCCACAAAAGACGCGCTAATCTGGAAACATGTACGCCAGGCGGAAGCGGCCCCGCGCAGCATAAAAGTGCACACAAACAACAAACAAGCTCATAAGCTAGGATGAATATACCATTCCTCGCAGCAGTGGTCGTGGGACACTGCAGTAGGAGGAGGATAGACAGGCCCCACATTTTCTTTACAGAGGACCAGCCATTTTGGGATGCCTGATGACCAGTTCTATGGCAGGTACAGGTTTCCACCCCATATCATCCTGGAACTGGTTGCTGAGTGGGAGGATGACCTCACATCACCCACCCTGTGCTCCGAAGCACTGAGCCCCTTGGAAAAGATGCTCAATGTACTGCATTTATTGGCCACTGGGTCATTTCAGCAGACAAGTGCCATAGTTGGGGGCGTCTCACAGGCCACGCAGTCACGCTGCCTACACCATGTGTTGGCGATCATGACTGCACACCCCTCAGTCTGCAGGCACATATACATGCCCAGAACACCTGCAGAAAGACACGCCGTGGTCCAGGACTTTTACAGGGTGCACACTTCCCCAAAGTGCTAGGTGCCATTGATTGCACCTATGTGGCTCTACATCCTCCTATCTATCAAAACCGTAAGCACTGGCATTCCATCAACCTGCAGGTTGTATGTGATGGCAAGGGAATCATCACCTCTGTCTGTGCCAACTATCCTGGGTCCAGTCATGATAGTTTTATATTCAGAATGTCACCCCTAAACCGGGACCTGGAAGCTGGGAGGCATGGCGACACATGGCTCATTGGTGAGTAGCAACGCCTCTGCACATGCATGCATGTCAGACACTGACAAATGGTAAAACCCAACTAATGACAACCATTATCACCTCTACCAGGGGACAGTGCCTACCCTCTGAGCACCTACATGATGACGCCAATACGGAACGCCACCACACCAACCCAGGTAAGATACAACGTAGCCCATATTATAACCCGGGGCATAGTGGAGCGCACATTCGGAGTGCTGAAGTCACATTTCCGCTTCCTTGACCACTCTGGTGGCCAGCTGCTATATATATGCGCCCCCAGTAGTGTGCAGGATCATAGAGGCAGCATGTGTCCTGCACAACGTTGCAATCCAGCGGGGCGTGTCAGTGGACATGGTGGTGCCCCCACATCCCCAACCACATGCACGCCCGCTGCACATGGGAGGGGAAAGGGCACGTAGTGAGGCAGCCCGTACCCAGCTTGTGGCAACTTTTTTCACCTAAAATCCCACCTCTGCGGAATGCACACAGGCCTGGCAGATACCAGCTGACGATGATGACAAAAGGGACCGTCAACTGTCACAACCATACCTCCCTGAGATTGTTTTCCTGGAAGTGCTACATTGTGTGCATCCCTAGCTACTTAAACAGACCCAATGCTGTGTCAGTAAAAGGCACACATTCATGCTACATGAAGGACTACCCCCTTGCAAAACAGCACACCCAGAAACTGGTATGTCACCCAACCCCTCCGAAACCCCATCTCAGCCGCTCAAGACACCATGGCATGGCATGCATTGTGAAAGCAACCAAATGAATGCACAACACATAACACAAGTGTCACAAAGTGCACCGTCACAAATGGAAACAGGCCACAGACAATTCCCTCTCACCTATGAAGAAACAGCACACATGAAGAAACACTTACCAGCAAGACAAAACATGAATACAGGACCCAACAGTGGCAATGTGGAACAGTAACCAATCACAATAGTGCAAGTGTCACAACCTGACAAAGGCAGCACATCGACCCCTTCCATCTCCAGTGTGTTGCTGGTAGGTAAATGTGGCAGGTACTGCATACAACATGAACTGCATCTGCAATAGAGACAGGCAAGTTAAGACATGAAGAAGCTACATGCAAATATGCATAATGGGCAGTATGGAATACAATATACAAATCAACCATGCAGTGGAGAAATAATCAACAATCCCCACAAGTGGTGTATACACAGTTTGGACTACAGACTGGCCACACAACTGATGGAAGCCCAATGCCTCTGTGTAAGTTACTGTCACACAGTGCCACCCTTGCGAGCCCATGGAAAGGGGAAGCAGGAGTGGCATATGTGTCTGGAGCCCAACCTTCAAACACAAACACAAGACAAGCCTGAATGGGCCCAGCTGGAACACACAGTGGATTCCTATGGGTGCCACACAAAGCAACACACTGCAACATGAATGTACAATAGAAAAAAAATTGTTCAACACAAAATGAAAAAAAACAATTAAAAATAAAATTAAAAATAAAAAATTAAAATTAAAAATAAAAATGAAAAATGAAATTGAAAAATTGAAAAATAAAATAGATAAAATTAAAAATTAAAAATGGCCGTGGTTCGACTGGGGGGGGCACCCAGGAGGGAGGAGGTGCAGTGGATGTTGAGAAAAAAAATACCTGCACGGGCTCATGGCCTGCACGGTTCACCAATAGTGGGAGAACTGCTGTTGCTGTCGTCATCCTCTGGTGCTACATTAGAAGGTGTGCGTGGTATGGGAGGCAGACCACGCAAAGCCCTGGCATGCTCCTCCATGGCAGCAAGCATGTGGGTCTGAAAGGTTTGGTCTGCAGGATGATGATCTGGAGATCCCCATGCAGCACCTCACGGGTAGCACAGACATCTGCCTGCAAGGCCTCACGTGATGCCAGATGTCCTCATGGGTTGCCTGGAGCTCAGCTGAGATTGTGCGTGTTAGCTGCTCCAGCTGCTATTCTGACCTTGTACTCTGGGACACCTCAAGTGCACCCACAGTAGCTCTGAGGGAGCTGTTTTCTACCCTCAGGGCATCCCTGTCAGCCTGTGCATCTGCAGATATGGCTGTGCGCAGAGTCTCCAGTTCAGCCCGTCGGTCCCTGCTGGCGGCCAACATGTCCTCCCTGTGTGAGTGGCATGTGGATTCTGTTGCCTGCTGCTGGAGCTCCACCTGCCTTTCTGGGGGGAGAATGGAAGTGGCCAGCCTATCCACGGCCTGAGCCATCATCTCACACAATGCCCCCTGTTGTGCTGCAATTGCATAAATGGAGTTCTCCCACACAGTATTGCCCAGTGGCACACGGCCACCGTGTTGGCCAGACACAACACCTCTTTGCTTCAAGGTGATTTGCACCTTACTATGCTGGCACTGCCTGAGGCTGCAGGACTGCATTCCTCCTTTGATTTGCTGCCCAGGAACAGGAGCAAATATTATGGAGTGTGACCCTGCATCCGTAACCGCCACAGGCGGACATTCCAACACTGAATGGGCCATTTAGGTGTCTACCCCCCAGTGCAGGTGCATTGGACAGAAAAGCATCCCTGCCAGAAACACTCAACTGTGACAGGACATTTGTCTCAATGTCTGATTCAGCACCTGAGCCATAGAGATCATCAGAGGTGTACCCAGAGACACCCTTGGACAGGATGGTCTGTAGGACTAATGGATTTTCATGCACCACCACCCCACGGCCTCCACTGGTGCCTGGTTGGGTCTCTGAGTACTCCTACCCCTGCGCCATCTCCTCCTCCTCCACAGCATCTAGTGCCTCATCATCTGCACAAAAAAAAAAATGAATAGACGCCTGAACAGCACAGCCAACACACATAGGCATCACAATCTACACATCCAATACATTAATGAGACATGGCATACATGACAAAAACTCTGGCATGCATGCAGTGGCAATGAAGTGGAAGGGGACCCTGAAAGCAGACACTGATGACTCCAAAATGGAAAAGCAACACATGTGATGCATGGTGCATAGCACCTGCATCACACATTAGCCTGTGAGTGGCATGGACAATCCAGAAACATGACGCATGCCAGCACACAGTTGGCACATAGCATAGCCATGCCAGAACTGACAAGGACACCCAGATGGTAGTAAATCACTACCATCCCCCATCCATGTGAGATGCACATCATCAAATAGAACATGCAAAAGAGTTTGACAAAGCACACATGTGTCACACACTGCTACAATGCCAGTGTGTTGAAATACAGTGATGGGAGGCACTTGGATACAACAATGGTAGGTCATGTCGCAGGTCACTTGGACATGACACAAGTCAATTGTCATGTTGAACATCCAAACAGGGCTCAGAAGTGATTGGGTGCAGTGCATGTGTAGGTGCACAGCAGTCAATCAGCCAGATTGATGTAATCATTTGCATAAAAGGTGAACATATGTGGGGCTTTGTGATGGAAAATCCCGGTCTCAAGTATGGTGATTTTGTGTCAGAACAGCACACACATGTGCGTTCATCTTGCAAATGATTCCATCAATCAGGCAGAATGAAGAGAAAAAACTGTATTAAGAAATTTTTGGCATGATGCCAGTTTAAGGGCAAGTGCAGTCATAATGTGCAAAGTGTTTTCAGGGGTCAGTAGGGATACTGTGAAACCCAAACCCAAGGGCGGGGGATGGCTTGGAGGCACTGCATGGGTCACATATAGCAATCATGACTACACAGCCTGACCTGGCACTCAATCAGAACACATCACCCAAGCAACATACACATGGTCTGGACACACATGCATGGGCACTCACCGGACATTGTCTCAAGATCTGGTAGGTCTCCCACGCAATGAATCTAATCCTCTGCAACAAACCCTCCATTGATTGCCTCATGTTCTGTGAGTTCATCCTCCTCTGGTGGAGACCCACTGCCAGTCACCAGAGGAGAGGCGTAATTGGAATCCAGCTTGTTTTTTGCTCGGCGTTTAAGGTCATTCCAACGCTTTGAGCAATCATCAGCGGTGTGCTTCACAAATCCTAGGGAACTAATCTGGTCCGCCATGCACTGCCAGTGGGCCCTACGCTGAGCAGTCGTAGTCTTGCACCCTGCCGTCACCAGCATGTCGCAGCCATGTGCGGACACGTAGCCCCCAAGTGCGTCTAATTCCACATCATTGAAACTCCACTTCCTTGACGTGCCGCAGGGGCGAGCCGTGTCTGGGGTCCCAGCCTGTTCCGCAAGAGCATGGTTCTTCCTCTTGAGCGGTGGCCCGGACCCTGAGCGGCTTACGCAACTCTAGTCGGTAGGGGCTGAAGCGCAGGTGGACTGGCAACTGGAAGCAGGCAATGGCACAATGACCAAAGGTCTCACTTGCCAGGTCCAAGCGGCACAACTGCATTGATGTGATGGTCTGGGAACAACACTTTCCCGGCTGGGTAACTCAGAGCCGGGGTGGATTGAGCTGCAGCTGCCCTGGAAGTCGGCCTGTGAGTCAGTTCTGTGACCAATCCGGGGCGGGTTAGAAGGGCCTGAGCTGGGATGGTGTCAGCTGCATCTCCATGACCCACTGGGGGGGCACAGGTGTCCCTGAATGGTCCTGGACACACTGCCATCTTGGACCACCCTGTCCATGTTGCCCACCACTGCCACATTGGCCACCCTGCTCATCCTGGCCACGTCCCCTACTGCGCCCACCTCTTGGAGGTCGGCCACCTTTGCCTCCCTTACTACTTGGTCGCCTCCCAACCATGGCACTGATGTTCTTGTGCGAATGGGAGGTGCAGATGTCGGAATAGAAAGTATATCGTGCCTCCTATTGTGGAAAATATATTTTATATTGGCCTACACCAAGCTGCTCGAAAGTCGCTTGCGAGAGAAATCTGTGTTGCAAGGTCCTGACCTTTAATCCATGTAGGTCGCCATTTTAGGTCAAACCGCCATTTTAGGATTTGTGTGGAAAAGTCACCCTGTGAGCTAAAATGGTGGACGATATCATTGCAAAATACAACATTGCCGTCTTGACCTCTGTACATCGCTAATGTGTAATCTGCCTGCAGGATACTTGTTGAGGTCATGAACTGAGACCTCGTCCTACGTTGACCTATGTGTAAAAGGACTACTCGTGCAATGAAACCAATCCACTAGTATATATTATGATAATGTATTTACATATTGAACAAAGAACATCTGTTTTACTACATTATATTTATGTTTAAGAAGACCTGCAATGCGAAACTTTAGAATACACAGTTAATGCATACGCTTATTGTTACATGTAATAAAAACAAACCAGTTAGATGCGGTTATTTGGGATTCGGCAACAAACCCTAGAATTGGTGATGTATAAAGTGGAATATTAATCCGAAGTGGGGCTGGACATAGTGCCCACAAAATGTATAAAAAGCGAATGCATTCTAATGTACAGCGTCTCTCACTGAACACACTGAACCACACTGGAGTTCGTTGTATTATACTGAGGGCCGATAGCTATCTGACATTGCACTGTTTTTGTAATTGAATTCAGTAGAGAATAAAGTACTTTGTATGTTCCTTTGTAACCCGTGTTCGGTGTATTTCCTTTTGGGGTACTCAGCCTCGATCTTTTTGTTTCTGTTTTCACAGTTGGCACCCGAATAGGGACCCTCAAGATTGATGCTGGATTGTTGAAGGTTGACACACGCTATCGGACCGGAATCGGATGGTGTGACAAAAAATAAGGGGCCCCTGGATGAGACGCGACACCTCAGCAGCGCTGCACGATCCGATCCCTGGACGACTAGCCTGTGGTCTGAGACGGCATCTTGACGAGGGTCCACTTAACTTGTGTATGGTGATTTGCCGAAATCACCATACACAAGGTAAGATTAGTTAGGTAAGATTCTTAGAAGTACCGATCGGTCCTCCTTAGGTTTGGCCAGGTGAGTCGTGACCTGACTCTTAATTTAACCCTGGTGATTTGAATTTTGGCGCATTGTATCTGCAGACACAATTATTGACCAGGTAATTGAAGAATTTGAGATATGCCTGGGAAAATGTCTACCTGCATTAGGGCATTATTCCGCATTGATAGACAATCTTTGGAATTTAGCCGTCCCGCACCACAGGAGGGGTCGCTGGCATGTACTATGTACTGTAAGCATGGCATTTGAAGTATAGTATTTAATGATATTTGGCACAGACAAATCAGACATGCCTCCGAACTTCAGTGGCCAATCAATGGTAGTTTTGAGATCCCTCGCATTGAATATTTGTAGTCAGTATTGTTAAAGAAAAAGGCTAGACCTGCAGCATTTGATGTTTTGCAGAATTGGAAAAAAGAAGCGTTACAACAGCCTAAGAGTAGAGAGAAACATGCGCGCCGTCATAAAACGATTGCCGAAAAAGCATTATTATATGACCAGGATAAACAGTCTGAATCGGCTGAAAATATGGAAAGGGCATTCTCACTGGATATTCAGAAAATCTATCCTTCCAAAGATCTTCATGATTCTGATGAGTTTTTTGAGAAAATATTAAATGAACGAAGGCCTCGTGCCTCTGCGCCACCTCCGTATGTTCCTCTTCCCACTGCTGTACCTTTTCCTGTTGTTATTCCTGCTCTTCCTGCTCAACCTGTTGTTCCTGTTCCCCCGACTTTTGTCCCTCCACCTGCTCCTCCGCCTCTTTTTATCGCACCAGTTATAGCTCCTCCATCGAATTTGCTTGCTCCCCCTCTTCCAAGTGGTCTTGGGCCGCTTGTAATTGATCATGGTGCAGGTTTGAAGGTTGTGACTCGCAGTACTGTACCACCGGAGAAGAAACGTGAGTTAATTTCATGGGCTAAGCATTGTATGGAGAAGGATGATCAAGCTAGTGTTTTTTCCACACTTTTTAATATGGATAATTTTCCTGAGAAAATGTTTTTATTGAAGGTTTGGGGATTCAGTTATGTATAATGTGGGGAAGATTAAATAATGCAGACATTCCGCAAGGGTTAAGGGATCTAAATACTTTAGCACTTTCCAGAGACACTGTGGACAAGGTAAATGAGCATGTCGAGAGGTTATTTGAGTATAGAAAGCAGTTAGAAAGGATAAGGAATGAGGATGATGAAGAGGGAAGTATGTATGTACAGAAACAGTGCCTTCCGTGTTGTAAACCAATATCGGAGGAAATGCGAATTTGTAAGAAAGATGCAATTAGATGGGTTTCAGACATATAGATAACTCCAGTTGAGGTATATGACACATATAGTCAATATATGTTGGAAATGCAGAGGAAAGTGATACAGGTAATGGTAGAATACCTGCAGGATGAATGTGTAAAGAGGAAGATTAGTTGTCCCACAGAGTTATTGAATATTTATAAGAGAGATTTTTCACTTGACACTTCTTCGACTGCTTTAGCGCTCCACTTGGCTCTGTTGCTTAGTAAGCGTTCGGAGTTGCCTACATCTCAGTTGCCTATGAGAGAGGTTCCTCCGACATTTGTCCCGAAGGTTGAGGTTGCGGCCAATGCTGCTCAAGGTATAGTTGCTGTGGACATTCCCACACGTTATGTATCACAGTTTGTTCACGTTCCGTTTTCACGACAGGAAGTGAACACCATTAGACAGTCTATTCCTGATATTAGGAAAAATCCGACAGGGTTCTATAAAGAGATGGAATCTGTTTTGCAATCCTCGGTGTTCACCTTAAGTGACATTGATTTATTGTTTCCAGTACTCCTGCCCTTAGATTTATGGAAACAAGTTAGAACTATTGACTATGTGTTGGGAGATACATGGCGAATTTAACTAGGCTCGATGGGAAAAGGCCAGCTGGCGAAAGACCACAACAGGTGATATTAACTCTGCCTGATAGAATTATTGCTAAATTAATAACCATAATTCCTGAAAAAAGAATTATTTGGGACAAGCTTACGGCCTGTGTCCAAGGAAAGTCTGAGGGTGCTACCGAGTTCTTTAATTGGTTTGAACAGGTATTTTCAGATTTCAGTGGACAAGACTTAGGCACAGAGTCTGGGAAAAGATTATTTGTGGACAAATTTGTATGTGGATTGCTGCTTGACATCCAGTCACAGATTATGTCCTCTGAGAGCGCTTTGCAGGCAAAATCGCAATCAGAAGTACTGCACATGGCTCAGTACTATGAGAATCGTGTCAATAATGAAAAAGATAGGATTGAAAAACGGAAAGGTGATTTAAAAACAAAGGTGCTATTGCAGCAAATTGTTAGAGGCCACAGAGGGGGTAAGTCTCAGGTTAGAGATCAGTATGTCCCACAGGGGAATGTGCCCTTGGGTCCTGTGAACATTACTCAATGTGCTTATTGTCGTCGAGAGGGTCATTGGCGAGCACAATGCCCCGTCGTTCAACAGAGGTCGAATAATAATATGGGTAGGCGATCCAGAGGTCGCCCGGGCATAGGGGGCCCTGGTAGAGGTCAGGTTACACAGGACCCTCAACAGCCTTTTTCACAGGACAATCAGACTCTGAGTGCGGACACTACGAACATATTTGATCATCCTTCCGCTGCATATTTATCTAAAGAGCTTCCTTTTGATAATATTCTGTTTCGTTAGGATTGCCCGAAGCAGGGTTTGGAACCTACACCTATTCCCATCAATCAGAAAGGTCCCTATGTTGAAATGATGGTGGGAAATAGGAAACATCTGTTTTTGATAGGCCCTGGAGCACAGAAGGGTTCCATTGATCGTTTGTGGGTTCCAAACATTCCACTGTCAGGGCAAACCAATGTTTCTGTAGGGTTTTCCGGTACACCAGTTGTTTGTCTGGTCTCTATGCCGGTACCTATTTCTTCGGGTCCCTTTATGGACCAGTGTCCTTTTCTATTGACCTCGGATTGTGGGGAAAACTTGCTGGGGTTGAATTTGTAAATAGAATTGAATGCAGTGATTTATTGTTCTTCCGATGGAGTGCACTTGGCGATTTCACCACAGCAATCTTCTGCCTCACAATTTCTGACTAGACCTTTGCCTCCAGAATTCATTGATGTACCAGAGAACTTGTGGGCTGTTGACGACAATGATGTTGGTGTTTTGCAGATTGAGCCTGTTAAAATAGTTTTGAAACATTGAGCTGCCACGCATTCCCCAGTATAAGATTTCGGCTGAGGGCGAGTGAGCTTTGAAATGTATTGTTTCCGATTTTGTGCACCGCGGTGTGATTGAAGAAATTTCAGGAAGTTTGTGTAATAGCCCGATTTTACCCTTGTACAAGAAAGGCGATAATGTAATTCCATTCCGTTTTATAATTGATTTACGTGCCATTAATAAAGTTGTGGCATCGCAATTTACAATTGTGCCTGATGTGACGACAATCCTAACCATGATTCCAGCTACAGCTACTTACTTTAGTGTTGTGGACCTAAAGAATGCGTTCTTTAGTATTCCTATACACAAGGATAGTAGATATTTGTTCCCGTTCACCTTAGGGGGACGCTCGTTTACATTTACTCGTACACCTGAGGGGTACACAGGGAGTCCTAGTATTTATAGTACAACTTGAAAGGCTTTGAAAGAACAACTTGATACCCTTGAATTGCCCTCTGCCTGTACTTTTCTTCAGTACGTTGACGATTTGCTTCTTGCTGCTGACTCTGAGAGTGCCTGTAAGGAGGGCACTGTGTTAATACTTATTCACCTAGCTAAGCATGGTCACAAAGCTTTGCTTAAGAAATTTCAATATTGTTGTCAGGAGGTCGCCTATTTAGGCTATCCCCTGTCAAAGGAGGGAAGAAGATTGACACCTGAAAGAATAAAACACATTTCTGGCATTTCTGTCCTAAATACACAGAAGGAAATTAGGGCCTTGATAGGTATGGCTTCTTACTGTAGGTTTGGATCCCAAATGTTTCACTAATAATAAAACCGATGCTGGCCTTGACGAAGAAGGGCATTTCTTCGCAGTTGCCATGGACCTCAGAACAGCAGCAATCGTTTGACTTGCTTAAGACTGCATTATGCTCTGCACCAGTTTTGGGCACACCAAACTATGAAAAGGCCTTCGTATTGTTTGTGCATGAATGTGATGGATGTGCTTTGGCGGTATTAACGCAGGAGCATGGAGGGAAGAATAGGCCGTGCGGTTACTATTCCTCCTCCCTTGATCCTGTAGCATGCGCTTTGCCAAGATGTTTGCGTGCTGTCGCTGCTGCTGCTGCGTCTGTAAAGCAGAGTGAGGGAATGGTCCTAGGTCATGATTTGACCCTGATGGTGCCTCACTCTGTAGATGTTCTATTGAACCGAACTCAAACGCAACACCTTACTTCCGCACGGTTGACAAGATATGAACTGATCTTGTTTGCCCCTCACATTTAAATTAAGAGGTGTTGTGTCCCTGATCCGGCTGAACTCCTACCTTTCCTTCAAGATATTACTTGCGGCGATGAAGACTCACATGATTGTATACGACCGAACAAGAAACAAAGGGCAGGATTGATTTGAAAGACATCCCTTTGGATAATCCGCACGGAGAGCTGTTTCGTGACGGCTCCTGCTTTAAACTTCCGGATGGTACATCCACAGCCGCTTATGCAATCACTACCTTAAGCACGGTGTGGAAACTAAGAGAATTACGCATAATTCTGCACAGGCCGCAGAGATTATAGCATTAACCCGAGCTTGTGAACTTTCCGAAGGTCTTGTAGTAAATATATATACTGATAGTCAGTATGCCTTTGGTGTGGTTCACAACTTTGGGAGACTTTGGTCGGAAAGAGCATTCCTAACCTCGCATGGCACCAAGATCCAACATGGCACCTAATAGTGCAACTACTCTCAGCACTTGCGCTCCCTACTCAGTTAGCAGTTGTAAAATGTGCAGCACATCGCAAGATTGTAGATAACATTGGAAAAGGGAATGCTTTCGCTGATCAAATAGCTAGACAAACTGCCACTGATCTCTTTACGGAGATATATGTTTCTAGGGAGACTGAAAATGATTATGTGATGGATGAGGGCGTGGGGTCTGTATGGGATATCCAAGCCGATGCCACATTAGAAGAAGCTAAGAGGTGGTCTGATGGCTTGGGAAAACTTGATGATGATGGGTGTTGGGTGGACACGGTTGACGGAAAATGGTTACTTCCCTATGCTTAAGTGATGATGATGGTTGTAATGGCACACGGTCCTACGCATGTGTGTGCCCAACAGATGACGAAAATGTTAGAAAAATTTGGGGTAAACGACAACATTTCAAAAATTGCTCAGCACTACGTCCAGAATTGTATGATTTGCTTACAACATAATGTGGGAAAGTGGACAGCAACCCCGAGGGGAAGTTTTGGGCCACCCTCTGTCCCATTTGAAGTAATTCACTTTGATTTCATTGAAATGGAGCGATGCAACAATTTAAAATATGTATTGGTAGTCGTTTGTGCCTTTAGTAAGTGGGTTGAGGCTTTCCCTGTTAAAGATGCTACAGCCATGACCACTGTGAAAACCATGTTAAAGGAGTACTTTCACCGGTTCGGTTTACTGAGAGTTATCTGGTCGGACAATGGTCCACACTTTGTCGCCGCTGTAATCCTACAGCTATGTACAGCGTTACGAATTGACAAATTGTTCCATTCGGCCAGACATCCTCAGAGCGCCAGACTAGTAGAAAGACACAACGGTATCATCAAGAACAAGCTCACTAAGACGTGTTCTGGCACCAAACTAAAATGGCCGGATGCCTTACTGATCATGTTACTAGCTATGCGTAAAACCCCTCAAGCTAAGACTGGGCTCTCTCTATTTGAGGTGGTAATGGGGAGACCAGCCAATATCTGGAATATTCCAAAATGTCGAAATTTGCGAAATATTGAAAATGTACTACTTTCAGGTTATTGTAGCCAATTGACTAAAAACCTGTATTTGATTTACCACCAGGTACGAGAGGCCTTACCTGTGCGTTACGAAGGCCCGGGCCACGGCATACGACCGGGAAGCTTGGTGCTCATTAAATCATTTGAACACACCTCCTGCCTCGCGCCTCGCTGGCGTGGGCCATTCCAGCTGCTTGTCACCCAAACAGCGGTGCGGGTAGCTGGCCGAATGAATTGGATCCACGCGTCACATATCAAGAAACTTCCTCACCCTGTGCCACACGTTACAGAAGAAGCAGAACCCCTCGCTGATACTGCAACTGATGATCCCAAAGCAGTTAGCAGCACTGAGAGCGTGTCGGAGAATATCTCTAAGCCCGAGAGGCTTGGGGAAGCTACCATTTTGTTTCCACACTCTCCACTAATTTTGCACCCGGAAACGGCTGTTTCAAACTCAGCCTCTTCATTTGTCCCTGATACGTTGCTTCCAACGGGAAGTGACGACACATTGTTTCCGGATCAATCAGTACCAGGAATAGCCCGATATCACTTGCGTCCGAGAAAATAGACAGACGGCACGGTTCTGCTGTGCATCTGATAGACATACGGCATGGTTAGGCTGTGCATTCAAGGAAGGAAAAGAATTATTGAAGGCTTGCTTTTGCCCAAATTTGAGAAAGGGGATTCTGTTGGCTAGGGTTTTGGAAGGACACAGAAATCGCGCGACCGGGGGGTCGCCAGCAACGAACATTGGGGGTTTCCGTTTGAAAACTGCAATGCCTGCTACCGCTGCCGCTCGTATTGGACTTGTAAATAAGGGGGTGACCAACCGGGACAATGGACAAAATTCCTGGGCCCCGAAAAACGTATTGCTGTATTTTTGTAATAATATTTGGTTTTATAATAGTCACTGTTGTAGGCCTTTGGTATTTAGAAGAAGCTTATCCTCTAGAGTTTTTGCTACCAACTAAAAATGTTCCCACTGTCTCCACACCTTTTGTGCATTTGCATACTTTGTCCCCTAGAGATTCCCAGCACAGACAAAGGTATCATAATAATACTCTGTTACTTATCATGAACGCTACACATGCCATTTTTAATTGGTCCAATTGCTGGGTCTGATCACATTTACTGCAACACGGGGATAAGGGGCTAGGTTGGTATATTCATCCTTTACCGTTGACAACGGCTTGCTATGCTTCTCTTAGAGCACTGTTCTTTGGCAGGATGGAATGATAGCGTCTCAGGGAACTTTGATGGCACCAATTTGAATTGTTTTGAGAAGCGTGTTTTGACTCCCCTGGGATGCTCCCTTTTTGCAAATAGGAGTAAGCCGAATGTTGCTTCTCTTAGGCCTTCTGATAGACTGTCTCGGCCTTTTCAATCTTTGATTTCCTTTAAAATGGCTCTGTTAGGCAATAAGGATGCCATGCCTCCATCTTACACTGTTAACCATAGCCCCGATTCAGTTTCTTTCTGCATACAGAGGAATGGCACTCGGTCAATGGGAGTTTTTAAAGGTTGTGCCAAAGTTGCAAATTTGACCGGGGAAGACAGACCTTTGTATGTAGGCAAACCTGTCTATTTTGTTTGCGGTAATGTAGCGTTTCCATGGTTGCCCAGGGATTGGCAGGAAACCTGTTATTTAGGTATCCTGTTACCTGGGGTGTTCATAGCAAGTACTATAGAAATTTCAAAAGCTTGTCCATGACGGGACGAGAATGGTGACACCCCAGCACAAGTCTTGGGAGATATAGCGAAATCAATTGTGTCATTTTGGGGGCAGATAGCGAATTCAGAGGATATCAGGAGACTAGCCAGAGTACTGGAGAGAACCATCAACCGGACCAGGGATATACTCTACAATATGACATTAGAGCAGAAAGCAATAAGCTTAGTAGCACTCCAAAATCGAATGGCATTAGATGTCATTTTAGCTGAGCGTGGTGGTGTATGCAAATTAGTGGGGGTCCGCTTGCTGTGTTATCGTACCGGATTCCTCCCCAACTATCTTCAAGGCAATACAGAATCTGCACGTCCACGATGTGCATGTTCCCGAGGGAAATTGGGATCTTGGCGCTTGTTTCTGGGACTGCTTGTGATCTTGGGGTTGGAAGGTACTTTCGGTCTTATTAACTTTTTTAGGAATTCTGTTGTTCCTTTGTTGCTGTATTCAGTGTCTGCCTGGTATGTGTTTGATGCTAGGGGGATGTTGCGCACAAGCAATAGATTCGATAGGACATGAGGTGTATGCCTCAAATAACACTTCCAAAGAATATGTGTTAAAAGATATATTAGTAAAAGACCTAATGGCAATAGATATTTCAGATAGTGGTTCAGGGTACATGGATACTGATGCATGGAGTTATTCGCAAGGAGACCCAAAGTAGTTTTTAGCACTTGGCATAGGCCAAAAAGAGGGTTTGTCGGAATAGAAAGTATATCGTGCTTCCTATTCTGGAAGATATATTTTATATTGGCCTATGCCAAGCTGCTCGAAAGTCGCTTGCGAGAGAAATCTGTGTTGCAAAGTCCTGACCTTTAATCCATGTAGGTCGCCATTTTAGGTCAAACCACCATTTTAGGATTTGTGTGGAAAAGTCACCCTGTGAGCTCAAATGGTGGACGATGTCATTGCAAAATACAACATGGCCGTCTTGACCTCTGTACATCACTAATGTGTAATCTGCCTGCAGGCTACTTGTTGAGGTCATGAACTGAGACCTCGTCCTACGTTGACCTATGTGTAAAAGGACTACTCGCGCAATGAAACCAATCCACTAGTATATATTTTGATAATGTATTTACATATTGAACAAAGAACATCTGTTTTACTACATTATATTTATGTTTAAGAAGACCTGCAATGCATAACTTTAGAATACACAGTTAATGCATACGCTTATTGTTACATGTAATAAAAGCAAACCATTTAGATGCGGTTATTTTGGATTCAGCAACGAACCCTAGAATTGGGGATGTATAAAGTGGAATATTAACCCGAAGTGGGGCTGGACATAGTGCCCACAAAATGTATAAAAAGTAAATGCATTCTAATGTACAGCAACTCTCACTGAACACCTGAACCACGCTGGAGTTCGTTGTGTTGTACTGAGGGCCGATAGCTATCTGACTTTGCACTGTTTTTGTAATTGAATTCAGTAGAGAATAAAGTACTTTGTATGTTCCTTTGTAACCCGTGTTCAGTGTATTTCCTTTTGGGGTACTCAGCCTCGATATTTTGTTTCTGTTTTCACACAGAAAACAATTGCCCTGGGCAATTGGGGTGAAGAGGGCAGGGTACTAGATGGAATACATACCCTGTGCTCAGGCACCCTAAAAAAAGGAAAATAAACGTGCATGCCACCCCTCGGTAGCCCACATGCATGGAATGAAAGACCCGCAGTACGCTGTGGCACCCAGAAACACAGAAAATGTGTACGCGTGTAAAACGCAGGCTACAATGACCTCTGAATGGGAACGCAACACACGGGGGCAACCACAGTGGAAAAATAATTGCGTGACTCACCGTCTGCCTGGAAAAAGAACGTGAAAAAGACATACGTGGGTGCGTGGGCAACAACCCCGCCAAAAGAAGAATTGAGCTCTGCTCAGTAAACAAGGAGTATGCACAGCAACCGTTGTGAAGTAAACGGTTGTGAACTGACAAGAAGTGTAAGAATCACCTGCTCGCTCTCCAAAAAAATCATGTACAAGAAAATGGCATCCTACACGGACCTTTAACCCGTTCCCACAGAAACGCCCATGCGTGCCACGTCACTTACGCGCTTACGTGCTAAGGGCCTTTCCTCGAATTACACACAGTCACACGCGGACGTGCTGTTTTTGCACATGCAGATTCACTATGGACCCGTGCCGAGGGAAACGCCTGCGTGTATCATGTCACTTACGCGCTTACGCGCTAAGGCCCTTTCCTCACATTACAAGGGGACGTGCCGTTTTTCCATGTGCTAAATCAATCTGCATCAAGCAAACAACACACGGAAGACCATGCTCCTGCCCAGAAGCCCATTTTCCTGCCCCCAGAGCCCCGAGCCACCTCCCACGACCCATTTGCTGCTGCCTGCCTGCCTGCTTGCCACGTGCCCTGCTATTTGGTGCCTGCACATCAGGCATCTGCAGGGTGTCCAGTTGCTGCGACCACACTTGTTGGAAAAGAAGACTCCCGACTGCAGTTCCATCGCTACACAGCCCAGCACCAGGACCCAGTTACCCACCCACACCTGCCTCAGAGGTTGCCATGTCCGGCCACACTCCATCTGGGACCAGTGGTGACCCCCCTGCAGAGAGGCAGATGGCTGACAGCTTCAGTGCAGGAGAAGTTGCCATCCTGGTGGAGCAAGTCCTGGTGCATTATGATGCCCTCTTCGGAAAAGCATGTGCCGACAAGGATGGACGGAAGAGGATTTGGATGGACATCGTGGGTGCCATCAACTCGGAGGGGGTGGCAACCTGCGACCTCCAACACGTCCATAAGCGCTGGGAGGACTTCATGTCCAGGATCCTCAGGAAGGCCCACCTTACCAACGACCAGATGAGGGTCCTGGAACGCATTCGCCCAGTGCTTCACCTCCAGGTCCTCAAGAGGCAGACCCGTCTGGAGTCGAGTGGTAAGTGTCCATGCATACTCATTGGACACAGTGCATGTTGAGGTGTGCCAGGAATGTGCAGCTTGGACATATGTTGGAAATTGCACATGTATGGATGTGTATGTGCAGGGACATGACCGTGCTGCATGTGAGTACAGTCATGTGTGATGGACATCAATGGTGTATGTGTTCCAAAGCATGACGCACAACTGCATGTGGAGGTGCACACATGTTAGCTTTTCTGTGTATGTACTATGCCATGGTTAGGGTGTGACACATGGATGCTGGTTAGACCTTCATGTACGTGCATGGCATACATGTGTGTGTGTGTTTGACATGTGTGCGACTGTCATACACCATGGATGCATGTGACACAGACATGTAGGTACCCGATTGGCAGATGTGACATAGTTGCCGATGATTGCACTGTGACAGGTGGTGGAGATGTACAGATGCATGTCTGTCTGGTGGTGTGTGTTCATGCAGTTGTGTGTGTATGGATTCTGCTGTTTGCTGCACAATTCCTGTTAATTTGTGCATGAATGTGGGTTCAAATGATATGAGTGTTGGGGAGTGTGATGCCATCTGTGAAGTTTGACACTGCCACTCATGTGCAACTGTCATCATGTGTGTATCATCCCATTGTATAGTGCCCTGATGCCTGTGTTCTGTCTCTCCCTGTCTGCAGCATCGACTGATGAAGAGGGCGGAGACGGTGCTGTGAAGCACAGCGGCAGGGATCCCACCGCCAGCTGGAGACACAAGGCCCAGCTCCCCTCCCAGGTAATGATATCTTCCCAGGAGTGAGGAGTCTGGTGCCGCATCCATGGCCGCAGCTGCCGAGGGAAGGTCCAAGAGTCGGATGTTGGAGGTGGACTCCTTGGCAGCAGTAGGGGCAGCTGAGCCCCCACACAGGCTTATGGAGGAAGATGGCACAGAGTCATCTAGGATGGTGGGGGGTTTGGTTGAGGAGGAGGCCGTGGAAGCCCCGTGCACGTGGCCTGGAAGGGGGATTCCACTGGTGCTAGTGGTGCAGTCCAGGGGCAGGGACAGGAGGCAGTACAGGCCGCCGCGGAGGTGCCTGTGTGTAATTCTGTCCCCGATCCTGTGACTGCATCATCTGGCACCAACAGGGATGCCTCCGTCCAGACACGTTTTCAGGGAGGGGATGCGCTAACAACAACTGGCCTTCCTCTCCCTGCGCACTTGGCAATCCGTGACCGGAATGAGCCTGTCCAAGATGCTGTGGCATTGCGCCAACGTGGTATTCAGGATGACATGCAGGGTTCTCGTCTGGACAATGCACGTCATTTCAAATACCTGTTTGGCTGCGTTGACCTACTAGGACAGGTCGTCGGCACCTGGTTCATCCTTGTGCTGGATCTTCTTGTGACCCCCTCTTCAACTGAACCCTCTATGTGCCAGTCATTCCCTGTGCCATCTTCTCACCAAAGTATCACCTGGGCCCCCTGTGGAGCTGCCCCTGAGCCAGTGGCCAGGCTGGTAGAGGACACATCCCTGCCACAGTCGGGAGTCGGAGGTCTAGCAGGTGTGGCCACCACACCAACTGGACCCCACCAAATGGAGGACGTGCATGCATCAACAAGCAGGGCACATGCACGGCAGCAGCATGCTCAGGGTGAGAGCGATCATGGCTCGGGCCATCAAGATCCCTGGGGCAGGCATCGGCCGGCAGGCAGGAGGACCCAGGAGTGGGAGTGTCTTCTGTGTGGCAGCGGTTGGGCCAGCAGATAGATGCGGAGTGGCAGCGGGCGGAGAGGACATGACTCACAATGGTGAGGGTGGAGAACTCCATGCACCGGCTTTAAGGCGGGCTGAGTGCCTAGAGGCAACTCGCAGGGAGTTGAAGGAGGACATGGCTGCATCCCTGCAAGACCTCAAGGCCACGGCACAGGCTCACCTCCAGAACATCGACGTGGAGTTCGATGATGCCCTGGCTCGGGACATCAATAAATGAGCTGTCGGACTAGCCCGCCGCCCTTGTATATAGTTATTTAGGTTTAGGTTTCATTTTGTTTTTTATGATTTGGAGTACACAGACTTTGCTCCACTTTTTGTATATAGTTGTGTTTTACATAGGTTTTTTTGTAGGTTTCATTTTGTTTTGGGATCATGGACCTTCTGACTTTCATTGTAAATAGTACCAGACATGTTACATACTTTCTTTATTGGGTAATCCCATGGAGCAATGGTTTTTTATGCTTTTGATTTTTGGTTTTCTTTCTATGGACTTTGGCGATGGACCACTTTTCAGTTTTCATGTAGTGGATTTTTATTTTTCATTGGATTTTACTTTCTTTTTGGTATTGCATTCATTATTTCTTAATTTGCATGTGTGGTTTTCATTATGTCATTTTGTTTTCTTTTTAATACATGTCATATATCTTCATTATTGGTGTTTTTTACTCTCATTGGTTTTGTGCATGTCTCTATGAGCATTGCCTCAGTCATGTGTTGCCACTGTGTGGCGCTGTTGGACATTTATTCATGGGCATTCTGGTTATTTCAGACTCTCATGGCATGGGTAATTTAGTGGGAGTGGGTGCAGTGGATGGTTTTGTGTTTGTTCTGGGGGCGGGGGGATTTGGGTTGGCATTAGGGCCATGGGTCTGTATTGTTATGATGTGGTGTTTGGGGGGACATGTGAGGGGCCTGCTGGCAGGTTGCCGTCACTGGGGGTGGGTGGGGGGACATGAGTCGGGGACTGCTGGCAGGTTGACATCAATGGGGGTGGGGTGGGGGGACATGAGTCAGGGCCTGCTCACTCGCGTACCCCGGAATACATGTACCCCACTCTCCCCAGCGACATTGCGTGTATAGCTCACTGGCGTACCCCAGAATACACATACCCTGCTCACCCCTGCAAAATCGCATGTATAGCTCACTCGCGTACCCCGGAATACACGTACCCCACTCACCACAGCGAAATCGCATGAAATGCCTACTCGCGTACCCGGGAATACATGTACCCTGCTCGCCCCAGCGAAATTGCATATATAGCTCACTAGCGTACCCTGGAATACGCTTACACCGCTTGCCCCAGCGAAATCGTGAGTTTATCTCACTCGCGTACCCCGGAATACACGTACCCTGATAGCCCCAGTGACATCGCGTGTATAGCTCACTCGTGTACCCCGGGATACACGTACCCCACACGCCCAAATGAAATTGCATGTTTAGCTCACTCGTGTACCCCCAGATTTGCACACCAATGTGGTGAGGACCCATATTCACACTCTGCAGGCAGCCCACACACAGGCCCCCGCTACACTCCTGACCATGTTGCGCAGGCAGCACATCACCCCTGACCATGACCCGCAGGCAGCCCACAACACAGGGGACCACCCGCCACCCCTGGGCATGCCCCACAGACAGTCCATCACCCCAGACCGTGACCCGCAGGCAGCCCATCAGCCCTGATCATGCCCTGCAGGCAGCCCATCACCCCAGACCATGACCCGCAAGCCGCCCATCACCCCTGACCATGCCCTGCAGGCAGCCTTTCATCCCTGGTCATGCCCCGCAGGTAGCCTATCACCCCAGACCATGACCCGCAGGCAGCCCACACCACAGTGGGGACTTTTTCCAAGCAATTTGCCTGGCGCAGGCGGAGTACGCATATTCAAAGGGGTGCGCAAGTTGATTTCCACACGTTTTGGCTGCCACGAGCGGGGTACGCGTATTGAAGGGGGTGCACGGGGAGATTTTCACACGTTTTGGCTGCCGTGAGTGGGGTACCCATATTCAAGGGGGTGCGCAAGTACATTTTCACATGTTTTGTCCGCCGCGAGCGTGGTATGCATAGTTTTTCACGCAATTACAGTGTAGCGGGCCTGTAAACTGGTCCAGGGTTAGTGCGGCCCTTTGCGCCATATTGGGGATTTCGATGGCTTTTCCTTGCGCACGGGGTGTTCTTTGGGGCGTAACTGGCACATCGGGATGTTTGCTGCGCCATGGCTCCAAATGGCTTGGGCAATCCATGAATCTGCGGTACACCAGAAAGCTGTTTAGCACACACAGCTGGCGCACGCTGGCGCGCGCTCCCTCGCTGCACTGCCCGCGTGTGCTGCTTCTGCGCTGAATTCTATGAATTACACCCTTAGTCTTTCTGTGTATTAAATGATGTCTGAAAGAGTTATTCTTTATTTTAACTTTATAAAATCTCTATTGCTTAAAATGGAATCTGGGTAAAAATGGGATGTATACTCTTTTAAACTGACAGAACAGTCTTTAAAACAAACCATTCTTTGCCACAAAGCAGATGTTATTTCAGCCAGGCACACACCTATCTTGTCATCCCTCAAAGACATGTTTGGGTTGGGGGCACTGTTGCGCACTGACAAGATGGCCGCCTGAACTGCGAGCTCCCGCTCCGTCATAAAATCCTATGAATAATTGATCCTTTTCGGAGCCGCCGCCGAACTCCAAATCTCCGGTGCAGAAGCGCTATAGACCCATCCATGGGCCCTACAAATCCTGACCTGCTGCGGGGTGGAATACTGGAGTTGTGGAGACCAGAGGTTTTGCTGGCCGCTGCTGCGGAGCGATCCGCCTGAGAGCTCTGTGCGGTAACAACTGAGGCCCGAGGTCGCAGCCTGCTGCTGGGCTGAAGAGGGCGGGCCTGTGGATCTAGCCCGCGCTCTGAGGCTGGGCACAGAGTACTGGAAGGCGCCCAGTGGTGTGGAAAGATCGGCGCTGATACTCCCCAGCACTGCTACTGAAGAACGCCAGCGGCCTGACTACCCTGTGGCGCCCCGGTTGAGAGCAACACAGTGGCGACCCTTTGCAGAGTGCTGGGACTGGGCGGATTGGAGGGCGGCCCTCGGCGCACCCAAGAACGGGGGATTCTGACACCGTCATCGGGTAAGAAGACCTGGCGACTCGCTGCCCGGATAACACGGCTTGCCCGTGCTGCTTCGGAGAGGCGCTGACTGAGATCCTTGCTGGGGTTACGGCCCCGCCTATCAGGGATACCGGTGCCGTGAGCCTCCCCCGCACACCCGAATCACTGGTGAGACAATACAGGCGGTAGCCGGGGTCCGCGGCTGCAGGCGACCAGGCTGCCAATCCATCAGCCCAGAACATCGCACAGCTGGGCACTCCTCAACAAACACTGAGCGGGTGTTGAGCCTGCGTCTGGGACCTTCGGCCGGCACCCAGTCTCCATACGATGCAGAGAAGAGACTGTGCTCCCGCTTAACTAGATTGTTGCCCGCTAACCGGTACTACGATCGGGGTGCGGGCTCTGTCGGCCCTCCCCTACTTGCACGCCCTACTCGCACATGCTGATTTCTTGGAGGGTATCTCCTGGTCAGAACACAGCTCTGCAGACAAGGGCAAGACAGACAAGGATCCTTCTCTGGCGAAGTAGCTGCACTGGACACTGGTAACACTTGAGCGCTCCTTAGAACCATACTACTGAGAGTTTAATTTGGTAATATGTGGGAGAAAACAGTCCATCGCGGTTTACACGCCAAGAACCAGGTGATAAGGCGGAGTGCTGGGCTCGAGCTTGTACAGAGTGGACACGTGCTACGGCCAGGGAAAAGATATCTTAGCACAGCAAACCACGGACAGAATTATGGGGGAACCTCAAAAAACTGGTAAAGCGACCAAGACCCCCAGCAACAAAAAGAAAGACCCTATGGACGTATACACGGCCAGCCAAACACAATCTGTTGTGGTGGACAAATCCATCAATAACACCGAGGCCCTGAGTCCAGAGAACAGTGAGAAAGAGGACAGACTAACAACAATAGTGCAAGATGGATTCCGGGCAGTCAACACGAAGCTGGATGACATTGTGTCCACCATCGGTTCCCTGAATGCCAGGGTGGACAAAGAGAGTATACGTGTAACTGAAGCAGAACACAGAATAAGCACCAATGAAGATGCAATTGCACACCATAGTCAAGACATCACCCAACTAAAAGAGGCTATGTCCAAAATGCAAAATAAGTGTGAAGACCTCGAATCCAGATTCAGACGCAATAACATCCGGGTGGTGGGCGTTGCGGAAACATTCGGGAGAGGCCAAATGGAAAAACAACTTGAACTGCTCCTCAAAATGATATTCGGGGAGGATGCATTTTCTGAACACTTCTTGATCGAGAGGGCGCATCGCACACTAACCCCGGTCCCTAAGCCAGGAGCTCCGCCACGCACAATTATTGCCAGGCTCCTTAATTATAGGGATAGAGATCTGATCCTGCGTATGGCTAGGGAGGCTGGAACACTACAACATGATGGAAACCGGATTCATATACACCCAGACTTTTTGGCTGGTGTCCAGGCGATTGGAAGATCCTACGAACCAGTCAAGAGACTCCTAAGGGATTGGCAGATACCATATGCTTTAATGTTCCCGCCAAGATGAGGATTCAGCATGCGGGCAGGGCACATTTTTTCGAATCTCCAGCTAAGGCCATGCATTACATCGAGTCTTCTATACCCCTCCCACCTAGAGGGGGCAGGCCAGCCCAAAACAACAGGCCCAGACCAGAGGATTAAGGTATTTTTATAGCTGTACACTGTCTGTACTGTCATACCAACAGGGCCATAGCCCTGGCAGTTTCTTGATTATGGCGGCTCCACTCTACATGATCGACAGAGTCGTGGAACGATTGGGCGGCCATGTGATGCAACGCGGCTACCCCTGGAATGATCCAAGAGTTATTTTGGGCACATCGTCGAGTTGGGGTTGACGGTGAGGGTGGGTGGGCAAAGGGAGGAAGGGGGTATTGGTTATTCTTTTAGCGCCTGGCAAAGAGTGACCCAGGCTATGGTTTGACCATGGTTATCAAGTTGTTTAATGTTAAAAAAAAAGTGGATGCATTGGGAGCGGCGCTGGTCGGCTGGCGCATACGACACGATATTAAGGGTCATGGAATCGGAAAGATTTGCCACTACATAGTGCCGGTGGCGGGTTAATAATAAAACTGCTTACTTGGAATGTGAGGGGTCTGAACAACCAGGTTAAGTTCAGAAAAATTGCTAATTATGTTACCAGGCATGGCCCTTGGATACTAATGCTGCAAGAGACACACACGATGGGGACCAGCAACTTACACATACTGCCTAGAGGGGGATCTCAGCGTTTCTACACAGACTACTCCACTCAGGCCAGGGGTGTAATCACCCAGATTCATCCAGGCTTGGGGTTCTGCACAGAGGGGCATAAGATGGACCAGCAGGGTAGATATGCGGTTGTATGGGGCAGGCCCGCTGGCCAGCAAATGCTTCTAGTTAATACATATGGGCCCAATATAGACGACCCTGCATTTTATTTAAACATGTTTCAACTGATTGCTGCCAATGGACTATCTAATGTGATATGGGGTGGGGACTTCAATGTGGTAATTGACCATGTATTAGATAGGTCCTCCAAGGTCACAAGAACCCCCAGTAAAACAACCTCCACCCTAGGTGGCATCCTTACACAGCTGTCGATGGTAGATGCCTGGCGTATGATGCACCCTGGAGACAGGAAGTACACTTACTACTCCTCGGTGCACAACTCCGAGTCCAGGATAGACTACTGGTTTGTCACATCAAACATGTCCTCTGTGCTGCAGAATTGTGAAATCTTGCCCCGTACATTCTCTGACCACTCCCCAGTGATGATAGAATTTAAAATCCAGGACACCCCTTGTCCCGTTCGCAGATGGAGGATGCCGAGTGGTATGCTGGGCGACCTCGGAGTGGTGGAAACACTACATGTTGAGATAGCTGAATATTTCACAAACAATTTGGGAATGGTAAACAGATACTCCACTGTGTGGGAATCATTTAAAGTGTGGGTCAGGGGGGTGTTGCTGTCCAAGTCGATTGGAATGCTGAAAAGTGTTCGCGCTGAACTGGCGGACATCGAAAATAAGTTGGAGGTATTGGAGGGGAGATATACTCGAACACAGAATAGGGAGCTATTAGCAGATATTCACACACACTTACAGAAGTTCGACAAACTGGCCGCTAGAGAAGTGCAGCACATGGCTGCCCCCATGGATGCACTTAGGTACGGGGAAGGTAATAAGGCCAGCAGGACCCTCTCTAAGCTTCTCAAACACGATAATAAACCACACCAAATAACTAGTATAGAGACGCCACGGGGGGAGATACTCCTAAAGGAAGAGGAGATAAACCAAGAATGTGTCAAATTCTATGCCAGACTGTACTCGAACCAAGATCAAAAATCCCCCACAGACATTGCAAATTATCTTGCTGCTCTCAACCTCCCCCAACTTGCAGAGGCAGATCGTTTGGCGCTAGATCAACCAATATCGGCAGAAGAGTTGGTGGAAGCAATTAAAGTGTTGTCATCGGGTAGAGCACCATGATCCGATGGGATAGGGGCAGAATTTTACAAGGAATTCCATGAGGAACTGGTCCCAATACTCCTTCGAGTGTGGGAGGAATCCCTTGAATGCAACATACTGCCCCCGACCATGAGAGAGGCGGTGATCACAGTTCTCCCCAAACTGAGAAGGCCGCCGCAAGATGTGTCCTCCTACAGGCCCCTATCACTAATAAATACAGATGCTAAAATACTTGCAAAAGTAATGGCCAATAGACTTTTACCGGCGGTCCCCTTGCTGTTCCACCCCGATAAAAATGGGTTCATTCCCGCTAGGTCAACAGCCCTGAATGTCCGTAGACTCTTCGGGCTAATGGCACAAATAGACCCCAAGAGAAGCGCTGCCGCAATATCCCTAGACGCTGAGAAAGCTTTCAATTCGGTCTCCTGGGTCTATCTCCTAAAGGTGCTGGAGGCGTTTGGGGTGGGGCCCGGCTTTTATTAGGTATGTCAAGCTATTATATACTGAGCCGGGAGCTTGTGTACTGATCAATAGGTCCATCTCTGAACTCTTCTTGTTGGGTCGAGGCACCAGACAGGGCTGTCCGTTTTCGCCCCTGTTTGCATTGACCATAGAGCCTATGGCTGCCGCGGTTAGACTGAGACACACTGATAAAGGTATAAACATAAAGGGATCCGTTCAATTGATTTCGCTATATGGCGATGACACCTTATTATATATCCGTGAGCCTAACGCAAATATAGCCCACATAATGGTGGAAATACAAAATTTCGCGGAGTACTCGGGGAACACGGTTAACAGAGCCAAGTCTGAAATATTTCCACTCACGCCAAACACTGAGTGCCCTGCAACGCTACACGGTCTCAAATGGTTGGATCAACATATTAGATATCTGGGTATCCTGGTTTCAAGAGATATGACCACTCTCTGGACAATCACGAGGCCACAATGCAGTCCATCACCACAAAGCTACAGATTTGGGGTCGCTTGCCGTTGTCTTTACATGGTAGAGTAGCGGTCCTCAAAATGGTAATCCTCCCTAAACTGCTCTGCTTGTTTGTTAATATGCCCATATGCCTGGGCAGACCCTTCTTCGCTAAGCTTCGCTCCATGGTGGTGACGTTCCTTTGGAACGGGAAGACGGCCAGGATTGGCTGGGAGAAGATGACTGAGTCATATTCCACGGGCGGTATAGCGGCTCCTGACTTGGAGCTCTATTATTATGTGGCCCAAGCACAATTTGCAAAGCACTGGTATGATACTGCACAAGTGGCACCTCATGCATTAATAGAGGAATACACCACACATCCCACGAACGTCCAGTCTGTCATATTCGATACACAGTATAAGGATAATTGTGAATACAACCCGGTAAATTGTACGGTTAAAGCATGGGAGGCCATATATAGAAGATTGCAGATTGAGACACTGTACAATCTAGAGATACCTCTTTGGAACTACCCTGATATACCCCCCACACATGACAGCAGAATACAAGGAGCCTGGGACCCCAATATGGAAATGAAAATTGGTGATATGTTTATAAACGGCAAATTCATGACCCTGGGGGAAATAACAATTGCGTTTGGGGGTGGGCCACTCATAACACTTCAATAGTACCGCATGCATGCAGCATTCCAAAGGAAATTGCCACTATTCCCGGACGAGCCCCAGCCACACCCATGTATACAGAGGGTAACCGCAACAGGAGGCCTGGGTATATATAGATTATACACAGAGGTTCAAGCCCACACCCCCACGATAAACAATGTGAAAGAAAAATGGGAGCGAGACCTACAGATACCCATTGAAGAGGTGAAATGGCATAAATATTGTTCATTGACTAAGAAGGTCCCCCTGAATGCTGAGTTGCGGTTAATCCAATTCAAGATTCTTAACAGGCTACATTACTCTCCAATTAAAATTGTGAAATTCACCCCCATTGTGTCGGATGCATGCCCTAAATGTAATATGCCACAGACAGGAGACTTTCACATGTACTGGGAATGTGGGGTGGGGATGAACTTCTGGAAAGAAGTTGCTGAAATGCTAGAGGAAATCACACAGATCCCCCCAGACCTGAAACCCCCAAAAATATCTGTTTGGGGACATAAGTAAATGTTCAGAGAAATTGAGAAGATTGTTCAATGTTGCATGTGCAGTTGCAAAAAAGTGTATCCTCCTTAAGTGGAAAAATGCTTGCCCACCCAGTATGAACCAATTTCTACGTGAACTGACCTATGTAAATGAATCAGAAGAACACTATGTAATGACCCGACCCACAGCCTGCAGACCTAAAGACATATGGGGTCCTTTCAGAACTTACCTATGCAACCTGTCCTCCGATGATGACGAATCTATGTAAATATGTGTAAATGCTATAATCATGACGCCAATATTCCGTTCGGAAATGTATGCTGTAGGCGATGAGATGCCTTGTGTTCCTATGTTTCCACTAATAAAAAGAGTTTGAAAAAAAAAAAGACATGTTTGGGTCCTTTGTTGTCAGAGATATAGATCTGTATTCTTGTCTTTACTGGGAACATTAGCTGTTTGTATACTATAAATTATTGAAAAACAGGCTGTAAAACTGATATAAGGCCAGCCAATAAAACACATGTAATCAAAACATACCCAACACATAGACAAACTTATAGATCACATGTGGTCTCTTCATTTGCAAAGATCTCATTTTCCATTCCTTTAGTATTCCATTCGTCCAAGATTGCAGTCTGTCAGCCCTCTGCAAGAATGATATGTACATATTAACTCTTTTTGCAAGAGATAGAAAACCAGATGTATCTAATCAACACGTCCTCCCAAGACTCTGGGATTCCCACAATGTAATTGTGGTGAGGACTTCAAAAGGGTTGCTTAATACCAAGGCATGTATAAATGTTATATGCAAAGGAACAGGCATCTAGCTTGTATTTTAAACAATGCACCGAAATTGGGACATATGATCTACAGAATTGACATGTTTGGAAGCACTATTTAAGTAGGGATTTTTGAAGAAGTATAGTCGTGCACAAATCTTTAACAATGTTAGCGATATAAATAATGGGAAAATAATTTGTATCTGATGGTGGAGCACTTACAAAATATGTTTGATAGTGATATTTCAGTATAGTAAAACATTTTAGGCTATTTAATTTCTGTAGATCTTAGCCAACTCTAATTTGCAGCTTAGGAAACAGCTTGTTTCGAAAGGTGTTATGCTTTTTGAATCAAGCTGAAGAAGGTGATTACATTACAAATATCATTTTGCTAAGTTAATACTTTGATTGCCCAATTTTCATCTTGGTGATTGCTAGGTAGAAATCAAATGTTTTACTCCATTTGGTGTCGCACTGTTCATTTTTTTGGCTTTAACCACTCTTTTCCCAAACAGGCGTAATCCAAAACATGACTGAAAGTGTTGCTCTGTGTTTCATGTGTTCTGCTTCAGAATCATTATAACTCCAGAGGCGTAAGCACCCAAAGGTAACTCTTCAGATCCCTGAGAGAGTATGCTCTCCTTGAATTTCATGTGGCTTCGTTGCTTGAATCGTTTGCCCCTCTGTAAATTGGTTTCACAAGGGCCTTGTTTGACAACCTCCTCCATTCAGCAAAATTGAGTTTCACTTGAGGGCTCACATCACTTCCCCGGTCCTTTGTGTTTGAAGCAGGAGATGGCCATCTTTGGTTACTGCATGTGTGTGTCCCATGACTGTGTTCCGTATTCAACCTGAAACCAGTTCTTACTGTCATATGCAGATGCATGTCTGTAACAGTGTGGATTCATGCCTTTGCATATGAGCCTTTCCTGTGTACCTAGAGGCATGGTCTGCTACTGGCTGCCACTGCTGTGTTTCAATTATGATTGTTATGCGATTTGGGCACTCACAGCCTTTAAAGGGAGTTGAAGCAGATCCCTTGACCACTCACTTTGTCACCAGCTGGATCTCTGACCCTGGACTGTGGAAGACCTGCTGTTCAAGATGGTACTGAAGCTTTGCAACTGTATTTCTTGATAGTCCAAAGAATCTGATAGTCAAGCTGAATGAGTGCTGTCATGATCACAGGCCCAGGGAATTTTGTAGACCAAAAGGATTTGAACACTGGACCACTTTGGTGTAGAAAAGGCACTAGCATGTATCCTTTTCTAACAGACAACACCTTTCAAGATGGCATCCGCTGTGCAACTACACTAGACCTCCAAGATGGCCAGAGCCTGAGACATCTATGGTTTCAAGTATCTGTGCATGCTATCACGGCATGGGCCCAGGGCTATATAAACCACACCCTGGGCAAACAGCTGTGCTTCTTATTAGGAAATCCTTAGATTAACAACTCTTGCCCAAAGGCTGCCCTCAGTTTTTCCCCAGATGATGCCGTGGTCCCTGAAGGACACCATCACTTGTGTGCCAGCATCTGGAGCTCTCACGCTCCATGTGGAATTGAAGCACTCACGCAGCTTTGTCCAGACAGTGTGCCCACCCGCTCCTGAGATCAGAAACGCTTACATGTGCACATGGAGCACCTCTTTTTTGCCTGATCTCGTACAAGGTGGCGGTCCATGCCCATGAGCCTTCCGAAACGTGGAGAGACACAAATAAATGGTGAAAACCTTGTGCAGCCAGCACTCTGCTCTTCATCCAAAAATAGATTCATCACTCACAATACCTCTCACCTACCTTGAGGGAAGACAGCAATTCTTCATGCTGATCCATACTCCAGGTGGCATCCAGTACATCTAAGATAAAAATAAAAAAAACTGTATAAATAAAGGCATTGCTAAGAAGGACAAGACAAAGAAAATCTGGAGCATAAAGCAAACAGCAAGAAAACAGGAGCATAAGAAGGCAGGCATAAAAATAGACTCAACAGCAAACTGACATAACAGAGACACTACACAAGAGAGATAGTAAATAAGATTGTAAGTGTCCAAGAAGATAAGTTGAATCCTCAAGGCAATACTTCAAGCCACAGCAGGTTTGGGTGAACCAGTGAAGTAACTGAGTTCAGAAGTGTAGTCCAGCTTGCAACTATCCATAGCATTCTACGGTGAGTCCAGCCCCCACTATGTAGTATCTGGGAAAACAACAGGGAAAGGGTAAGCTAGTAAGCAATTACAGGAGTAAAGTGCCATGACTTCTCATTTCAGGGGAACACTGTGAGTATCCATGGAAGGTACGTCACCTGAGTGCAGCATTCTCAACCCACAAAAAATACTACCCCTTTTACTGGAAACACAGCAGTGTGCCCTGAAGAGTGTTGCATGTGATTTTGGTGCAAGGGATTCTGGGGAATTCCACAAATCTTCTTGACGTCCCCGCAAGACATCAGGTAATGGTTACACTCTCCAGCATGAACAGAAGGCACCCATATTGGTGATCCTTTCCTGTGATCTGCTGGGGCCAACGGGCTCACAGCTCCTGCTCGATGGCCTTGCCTCCCCAACGTGTTTGCATCACTGGACTCAGAAGCAGATGACCCTTCGCTGTCAGGAACCGAAGATGCTCCATGCTGATCAGACCAGAGAATATACATCCCAGGAAGTCAGAAATATATTCTGATTCATTCTCCCTCAACTGCCAAGCCCCAGAGTACTGTGCTGTCTTGACACCTGTGAATGCACTGCCAAACTCTCCTTACTGGTCCTTTTTACGCAGCTCGGAATATCCAAGTAAATCATACATTGTTGTTCCCTGTGTTCTCTTCTTCACAAACCCATCCTCAAAAGCCGAATCTTGTCCCTGAGGATGATGCTCTTTCTGGCCCAACTCCTGGTCTCAGAATCACTGGATGAAGAATCATTGCTCTTACCAAGGCTCTAGGGCCTCATCATGAGGGGGCCTTAGCCCTTAAATACGGTGGTAACGCTATAACACCACATTTAAGGGTTGGCCCAATCACAAGTTGGCCAGTAAGTGTGAGTTGTGGGCGCTAATAGCACCATGAACCCCCATTGCGTCCAATGGACCCAATGTGGAATGGGGAATTACAGCTATGCCACTACTCATGATCCGGCGCAAATTGCGCCGGACTGAGTAACGGTATTCCGAATAGCATTGGGCAGTATCCAAGCACAATTACCGCCAGGATAGCGCCCAACTTATGATAAGGCAGTGTCTTAACTGTACTAGTGTACTGATGGTGGAGCACCCAATGTTTAAATAACAGCCAGTGAAGTAACCTCCACTTGAAACCACCAAATGCAGCCTGCAGATCTGCTTCTTCAGTCCCTAGATGCTGCTCTCCGGATACTTTGGCACTTCTGGTGGAGCTTTCCTTCAGATCTTTCTGCATCCTAGTGCCCCACTTTCTTTTTAATAGAGTCTTGAGGTCTTCCCTCCATCATAACTCCAGGAAATGCTCCTTGGGACGCTTTTGCACACAGGTAACTAGAGAAAATAATGTAATCATTAATACTTCACAAGTGAAGGGGTTATCCCATTTAAAAGGCCCAACTCCCTGAGGACAGGGGAGGTTTTGGAAAAATCAAGAGCAAGAAGTTTGGTCTAGGTAGAAAGCAAAATAATTGTTGAATAAGTTAACACAAACGCAGAGCTTGTTCATCTGCAACATAGTTTGAATGTAATAAAACAGCAAAGATCACACTTTACCAAAGAAAGGGACACTCATGGTCAAGAAAACAACAACTTATTTGGCATTTGACACATGCACGTGCACATTTTCACAAACGTTGTAGATGAAAATGTGACATTAAAAGAAAGTTGAACAAATGTTGGCTGTCCTTACACACACAGTCCAACGTAAAAGGCAACTGAACCGAGAAGTATCAAGATAGCAGTTTACAAATCAAGAAACATTAAATAAAATAAGGGTCGGAAGAGACATGGCGGGAAATGAAAATGTTCCTGAGAAGTGAAGAAATGCAACTAGTTGCACCAATGGAACAAGAGTAAAAACACATGATTAAACAAAGATATTATTTATCTCATCTGGCTAACCTAAAGAGTTTAGGGATGCCACTGAGGGAAGGCATTCTTAACTGATAGACATAACATATCATATCATAACATGTCATGTGTTTTTGTAGAGTGCACATTAGCTCTCAGAGTGATTTCTTGCTGCACTCGGGTGGGTCTACAACCACGTTTTGGCTCAGTGCACCTTTCATAAAGGAGAAATATCCAATTGCATATCAGTCTGATGCCACTGTAAGGAAGGCATGATATGAACAGTAGACACAGACACAATGGATACAATTTTTGAAAACCTTTATTTACACTTTTGACTGGGACAGTAGAATTCCTAACTGGCCCTAACTCTAAAATGTGAGTATTCTCAACCATTAAAAAATAACCAATACTTCCAAGTCAGTCTGGTCAAAATAAAAAGGCCTATTCTAAGAAAACCTAAAGTTGCCCTCCTTCTTAGAATAACAAATGTGTTAAGGGAATACAAAATGAAAATAGGGTCTCAGAAGGAAATGTAAGAATGGCTTCAGCACCAACTCCCTTCTCCAGGTTCAACCCCACGTGGTCTAGAGAGTCTCCCAAAAAACAAAGGATGGGTGTATGGCACAATTCTGTCAGTGTTGCACATGTTAGCTTGCTGGTACAATTGAACAATTCATTCTTAGGCTTCCAACTTCTGGCAGCTCAATCACTACTTTACGCTTCGCCCGCCTTTCCATCAATACTCAGTTCATATATTCTCAATTTCTCAAAGTTATGCACAGGCTTTCATCTGCCCGGCTGAAGCCTGTTTGTTTGTTTTATCACACCATTTCTCACAGTTCCACACAGGCTTGCCTCTGCTGGGCTAGAGCCTGTCTCACCATCGTGGGGTTCCCGTACCCATGTTTTTATCTCATATATCTTTTATCTGTCAAATACGTTTAAGACTGCAAGGAATTTACATAGACCTCTACATGACCACTTCAACCTCTCTTTCAACAATCCTTTGTTTCACAATTTTCTCTGGTAGCAACAATGCCTCTTGGGACTTGTAGTTCTTATTATCTCTCTCATGCCTGCTCGGCCTTTCTCCACAGTTCTTATAATTTATTTTTGCCCTCTTGGCATATTTCACAGTTCACAAATATCACTCTCTCTTATTCAACCTTCTTTCCTTGTTGCTGTTTCCTCTGACCTCCACTTGCAATATCTTTCACATTCCATGAACATTTCACAGAGACCTTTGAATGTGTGACATTTGCTTAGAGGACCACTATGCTACTTTGTATCCTTGTCTTTTAACAATTGTTCTCTTCATTCGCATTTTATCAGCATACGCGCAACCTTTCACATTTTAGTCACTTCCCCATTAACATAAACCAGACATTTGTTTGCCTTGATAACTCATCGGCTATTTTAATTGTATTTCTTTCATCTTTTTTCGGCTGCTCAAGGCCATTACCAAAAGCCTCTTCTGCTCCTGCCCAATTCTGCCGTTCAGAAGGGAAGGTAGGAGGCTGCTTTCTGGCAAATTGAAGGTTTCTTTCCTTCTCTCGCTCGGCTTTGGTTTTCGAATGTTCACGGCCTCCTGAAAGCATGGAAATCTTGCCTGGCTTTCTCTTGATATTTCCCCTTGTCGATCACCCTGTTGGCCTTCCACAGCCTGGTTTGCAACAGCCTTGGGAAAGCTGTTCCTTCTCATACCCAGCCTCGCTCAAAGTGTGCTTCTGTGCACCACCTTTTATATTCACAGGGAGTGCTAATACGTTGCAAGTGTACATTGTTGGAGTTAAATGCTTGACTCTGCCTGGCCTCATTACAGGAACAGGGCCAATGCAAATCGGGGGAGGTAATCCTTCTAACCTCATTCCTTATCGTCTTTGGTGCAGTACTTTTGTCAGGGAGAAGTGGGAAGGAATTATGGGAGTTGTTGTTTCCCATACAATAAGCAGGGATAAGGGTTAGATGGGTTGTCGAAAAAGGGGGATACCAAGTCTCACCATTGGGTGTGTCTCCCCCACTCCCAGGGGACTCACTACCCTGGTGATCCTTCCTCGCTTGTCCACCCCTAGGGTTGGGATTCAAAAGCGATGGCCTTCCCCTGGCCACTTGAGTATGGAATCCCCGGGGACTAGGTCGTGGAACACCCTCTGGTTTTTCACATACACTTCCCCTATGCGATGCGGACAAATCTGTTTCAAGGGGAACCATAAAAGCAAATCCACATTGCTCTGATATTTCGCTTTCCGATATTCCATTGTGAAACAGTATGGCTGTAAGTCCAGAAACCATTGCATAACACGTGGGTTAGATTTATCCAGACAAGAGGAGAATGATCAGTACCCAAGAGGTAATATTTATGGTAAAGGATGTCCCATTTGATGGCTAACGCTTCTAATTCTAACACTGAATAGTTCATCTCTCTGGGAAATAAGTTATGACTGGCAAATAATATAGGATGTTCTAAGCCATTGTGTACTTGGGGTAGTACAGCCCACAATCTAGTCAGAGAGGTGTCATTCTGAAGTTTAAAGCTTTTGAGGTTCTGACATAAAGAGCCTGATTCACAGACACCTTTTATAATGGCACAATTCCATAGGAAAACGTTCTGTGAATCTGGCCCATAGTGTGTTTTAAGTTATTATAACAGACTTCATCCTAAAAAGTCCAACTAATCTTTTATGGTCAGCGTTTTTTAGCTTTGTCAATTAGCCAAGATGTTTTTTATGGAAATTAGGACAAATCTGGGATAGTATCCAATTAAACCCCAAAATGTTTTAAGGTATCATTTGGTCTTAGATGTTGGTGCATTTAGAAAAGCTTTTACTTTTTCTTGCTAAGGCTATACACTACCATTTCCTACAAAAAACAAAATATTTCACAGCTGATTAAGCTAAGCTACATTTGTTTATATTAGCTGTCAGCCCGGTTTTACATGGGGCTCTCATAATGGCATAGAAAATATAAAGATTGTCTTCCCATGTTGGGCTATAAATAATAATATCATCAATATACGCCCCACAGAAATCAGAATAGGGCTGTAAAATGTCATCCAGCACTCTTTGGAAAGTCACTGGTGCACTTTGTAAACCAAAGAGTAGGATCTTGAACTGAAAAAGCCCTATTGCTGTTGAATAGTCTGTTTTTTCTTTGTCTGGGCCATGTATAGGATCCTCCCAGTATCCATTATTTAAATCTAATGTTGACAAAAAATCTATACGAGGCATGGGATATGCATCAAAGGCTGAGATAGTGTTGAGCTGCCTGAAATCTATGCAAAATATCCAAGTTTGGTCAGGTTTGGTCACCAATAAAATGGGAAATGACCAAGGACTTTAAGAGAGCTCGACAACATCAGGTATGAGCAGATTCTCCACATCTTCAATAATTATATTTTCCTTGCCATTGGGAGTCTATAAGACTTCAGTGAACTACTTTCCCCAATGTGTCTATATATGATGGTAATTTCCATGTACCCTTCCTGGCGTGTCACAAAATACATCAGGAAATGCAGAAACAAGATCATTTATACTGTCTTGCTTTTGATGGGGTAGTTGGTGGGGTATTTATTTTACATTATCAATTTCTTAATGTGCCGAACAAGAAAATATGGGAGTCTGAGAGAACTCTGGATTCTCTTTCCACTCATTTAGAAAGTTGATGTGATAGATATAGTCTTGTTTTGTCTGTCTGGTTGAGCTACTTTGTAATTGTATGTTCCCACCTGTTCCAGTACCTGAAAAGGCCCATGCCACTTTCAGATTAGTTTATTCTCTGAAGTTGACAAGAGAACCAAAACCTTTTGACCCACTGAAAATGTTATAAGACTTTACTTTCTTATCATGTGAAAGCTTCTGTTGATATTGAGCTTTTTCCATGTGCGTAAGGACTAAAGACCTGCTGAGTTTCATATGTTCTTGTAACCGATTTCTGATTTGAAACAGTGGTTTAGGGGTCTCCTCCCTCTCTTCCCAGGCTCTCTGCCGTAGATTAGCTCAAAAGGTGAAAATCTGCTAGATGTTTGAGGGGTTTATCTCACAGCAAACGAGGCCCATGGAATCATGCAATTCCTTTCTTTCCCGCCTACATCAACTAACTTTCTAAGGGTTGTATTACATTGTTTTACCAATCTTTCTGTTTGGGGATTATAAACAGAGGTTCTTAATGTTATAATGTGTATTAACTCTTTAACTTCTCCCATGAGCTTACTCATAAAATGTGTTGCTTAATCTGTTAGAATGTCTTTTAGGAACCCGACCTGGGAAAAAAATGGCAGTAGGTATTTGCTGGGTCATACTATTCCTCATAGGGAAGGCCTCATATATGGTAGCATAATAAACAATCACTAAGACAAAACCTATTTCCCAGTTTAGAAATGTCAAGAGGTCCAATGATGCCCATCCCTATTCGGGAGAAGGAGACCTCTATTATATGGTAGTGGATTTAAAGGGGCAGTTGGAGGAATATTGTTGAAGGTCTTTTGACATATATCACACATCTTTACAAAGTTTTTGATATTGCCACATATTCCTGGCGAATAGAACGTTCCACTAATATGGGTTTGAGTTTTGACTTGTCCTAGATCTCCCCCTGTAAAATGTTAGTGGGCAATTTCCAGGACTATGTTCCAATGGGTTTTGGGAATTACCAACTAGGTATTACATGTCCTTCCCCTGAGGTTTCCCTTCAATATAGCGGTCCTTTTTTTACAAAAAAGAAGGGGCATCCTTCATTACTGCCTTCCGACTCTGGGATTACCTGTAGGAAAGCTTCTGCTAGAATTGGATCATTTCTCTGAGCAAAAGCTAAATCTGACAGGACAGTTGGTTCATCATCATGGCTAGTTTTGATGTCAGGTCTTTCATCAGTCTCTCCAAAACCAAGACATCCCCTCTCAGTCACTTCCTGTTCTGTCTCTTCATTTGACTGGCGTAATAAAGGCCTTTTCAAAATTCCTTGTGCTATTTCATCCCCAGGATGTATGTCAAATGATGTCTCCCCATGATTATGCAAAAGCACCTTCACATCTCCCCTGAAATCCGGATCAATAGCTCCTGCAACTACATCCAGTCCGAATGTTCATGCTAAACCAGATTTGGGAGCTACTCTGATGTAGCATCCAGGGAAAGGTATTGGAACTAAGTCAGTGGGAATCAAACTCCTTTTCCATGGAGGGATGGATACTTCCATACTATTGCAGATGTTAAATCCAATAGAACCTTTTGTGGCTACAGTGGGGGTTTGAGGGTGTACCATTTAGTTTCTGAAACTTCAGAGTTCCCCAATTTGTTTCAATTGAGTCACAGCCCACAATGACACCATATGTGAGGAAGGCATGTGATCAATGGTAGACAAAGACACAATGGATATAAGTTTCGAAAACCTTTATTTATAATTTTGTTTCAGATGGTAGAATTCCTTACTGGCCCTAACTCTAAAATGGGAGTAATATTGAGCATTAAACAATAACAAATACTTCCAAGGCAGTCTGGCCAAAATAAAAAGGCCTATTCTAAGAAAACCTAACCTTGCCCTCTTTCTTAGAATAACAAATGTGTTAAGGGAAACAAACTGAAAATACTGGCTCAAAAGGAAATGTAAGAATGGCTTCAGCACCAACTCCCTTCTCCAGGTTCAACCCCACGTGGTCTAGAGAGTCTCCCAAAAAACAAAGGATGGGTGTATGGCACAATTCTGTCAGTGTTGCACATGTTAGCTTGCTGGTACAATTGAACAGTTTATTCTTAGACTTTCAACTTCTGCTTGTCAACCCAATAAGACAATATGACAAAATACATATAATTGGCATTTTTTCCAGAGTTGTACAGTTTATTTTCTGGAGTGGAAGACCAGAATCAAAGTAACAAGAGTACTTACAATGCTTTATTCCTAAAACATTGTTTATTATGTAAGTCTGAAAGGCAGCTTGCTATTTCATTTCCCTGAAAACCAGGCACATTCACATATATTATCCTGTCTATCAGTACTGATAGTTGGGGACCTCAAGACCATATTCTTCCAATGCACTCTCAAAATAAGTAGTCACACAGTCAGTCTGTGACTTTGATGACAAAAGATCACTGGAGAGGTTTATATATTGGGAAACCCATGCTTATGCAGTGTAATCCTCTAATGTACTTAGAGACAAGAGGGGCAATGTAATTCTCATTTGCTGTTTAGGAAATTAACAGACAAAGGACACCATTGTTTCAAAGTCAGCAGAGTAATCCTCGAACTGGCTTACAAAAAAAAATAGACCCATCTCAGAAAGAGATCAACATTATTGCTTGATATCCTGGTTTGAGGCCAAATGTGGGCAACAGATATATCCACCCCTTGGCACACAGAGAAGGGAAATATAAACAACAGTCAAGTTCCGAGAGAAATCAAAATCAATGCTTCTCCCAGGAAAGGGATAGATATACCCCTAGAAACAACTTGTGAAGTATGTTTCCTCCTCCTTCAAGATTCCAGTGCCAGTGTATAAGGAAACTGAATACCATTTACAACAGCAATTACCAGAACTACCATAGCTACTGCCCTTTCAGAGACATTTACCTCCCAAGGGATAAAAGAGGTAGGAATTGAGACCTTCATGTAAGTAGAGTGATAGGTAAAACAGTTGACTGAGATCATTGTTGAAATGAAAATGACTTAACAAGTCCTCTATAATATTAAAGCTCTGGGAAAATACTCCACTACTCTACTGCTCTTAGTGAACAATTAAGAAGGAAAATATTCAAATGTGAAAACATTCAAGGGTGGAGAGGAAAAAGGGTATGCTAGAAAAGACCTGCCAAGCCCTAGAGGATGATTCTTTAATGTCCCACAAAGATACCAGAGTTGACTCAAATACAAGTAGAAACCTGCAGAGATACCTCTCCATGCCTTAAACCAAAATAAAGAGAGTAAAAGACACCGTTTAATGAAACAAAAATGTAACAATGACCTTTACAAGAGCAGTACACTCAGTTGTAATAGGATTGGAGGTTTTCTCTTTCAAACGTGGATTGTACTGCTAAAATAAAAATGTATCAAGTTCATGGGAATTGTGACAGACAACCCTAACGAAGAGTATGACACCAGGCAAGAAAACCCTAGGCAATGGGATTCCAAATAAAATTAAAACATAGTTTTTGCCAAGAGGCTAAAAAATGTCCTGCACTATCAGTGGGGATACAATCATTAAAATTGTCCTTCCACCCAAAAAATGTGTTCTTCACTCTGGATGAAAACATATTGAAATGTTATTCCCAGTGGGGGCTTTCATCAGGTACATGGCCGAATGGTGGAAAAATCAGGAAACAAGATTGTTAGTTTAACTAGTATGAAAAGAAGGAAGAACATATATTGTTCTTATTCAAATTAATGGTGATGAAGATGATGTTCTCTCCAAAGTCTGTCTAACTAATGAACAGAGCTTTTGCTAGTGATGAATTGTTCATATAATTGTTTAAATAAAACATACAATTCCTTTGTTCAATTTGTAAATAAGTGGACATTAGGTCCTGGTGGGCAAGATTTGCAAGGCCCTGTCCCTAACAGGGGTAAGCTGATGATTACTGAGGAGCCAAAATCATAACTCATTATTTGTGGGCAGTGGGTAATGTATAAGAAGAAAGTTATTCCACAATCTCAAAGCGATCACCACTTACTATTGTTGCATACTCTCTGGTTAACAGAGAACCGAAATTGTAAGTGGATGAGACAACAGGTTTTTGTTAATGACACATAAACTTGACTTAATTGGTCCCAAAACAACCTGGTGAAATTCTCACTTCAGTTAACAGATTGACAAATTCTTATAGGTTGCTCCACTATACCGATTTATCGGAACCTTTTAAAAACACAATTGTTCCTAATCCAAATAAGGAAACGCACACCCATGCATTTGATCCTGAAGTCAAACTGCGCAAAAGTGAATACCGCAAAGAAAGAAGGCTAATTTTGGCTGCAAATTCAATTAATCCTTTTCAAGCCTTAATAACAGCCAAGTGTAAATATTTAAATTGGATAAACAATGACGGAGAACAAATGCTAAGTGCTCTGGGTTCCAAAAACTCTGCAGACATTTGGAGACTCCTTAACAATCGTGTAGTCCAGAACCAAGCACATGTTCAAACGAGTGCAGTACTGGAAGAAGCATGGGTAGCCCATTATACAGCATTGTACAAGTATCCTGAATTCAGAGCAGATGAGTACATCAGGCAAGTTCCATCCAAATGGTCAACTGAATGCTCACCAGCACTCCTTGAAGGACTCATAAAAAAACTAAGCTCTTCAAGAGCAGCAGACCCTGGTGGGTTGCATAATGCATTATTCAAGTAGGATCCGAGATATTGGGCAAATATTTTCTATATCATCTTTAAAGAAATTATGGCAAGATTTATATGACCAGAAACTTGGAAAACATCAATTATTTTGCCCATTTATAAAAAAGGAGACTGCACTAACCCAAAACGTTACCGCCCAATCGCATTATTAGATGCACCGGGCAAACTTTTTGCAAAATGAATCCTGGGTGAATTTAACAGTTGGACAAAGTTACTTGGCTTAAGGGATCCACAGAAAACTAGGAGTGAATGTCAATCTTTTATAACTTAATGCCATAAAAGCACATTGTCATTCAACTAAGCAGCCAATATTCTTTGTCTTCGTGGACTTACACGCGGCCTTCAACTCTGTCTCCTGTACTCTCCTCATGGCCAAGTTGAATAGAGATGGATGCCCCCCAGTCCTTCAGGACATCATCCACCTGTTTCATGCAAACACATCTATCCACATACGCCTAACACTTGAAGGATTATTATCTGCCCCTATCTTGACATCTTGTGGACTTAAGCAAGGCTGTTTACTAGTAGCAGAAATGTTCAACTACTTTATACAAGATCTCCAATATTCCTTTTTGCTTATAATATCTGAGTCTCCAATTCTTAATGGGAAAAGATCACAAACCTAAACTATGCGGATGATATAGTACTCGTCTCCAAAACCCTGATGGGTTTGTAAAATTTGCTTTGTGCCTTTGAGTCATATCTAGAATTTAATCAGTTAATAATTAACACAAATAAAACCCAAATTGTGACATACTTTGCTAATAGGAATAAGAGGAATACATATAGTTGGACTATAAATCAATCTATACTCGAAGTTGTCAACAGATACACCTATTTAGGCATGATCTTTGAAGGTTCAAATAATCCAAAGGGGCAAGTGGAAAGCATGGGGCAGAAATTAAGCACAGTCATATCACAGACAAAGATTTTATTGCATCGATATGGCAAATTTACAATAAAACCAGCCATCATCTTCTGGAACATGAAAGCCATTCCGACAATCTTATATGGCACAGAAACTCTACTGAGTTGGCAAATAATAAATGTGGATAGATTAGAAGCCAAATTCTGGAGGTCGGTGTTATTCCTGCCCCAGTGTGTACCCGGCGCGTGTTTGTCCTATGAATTGGGTTTGATTTCTCTGCATGCTGTCTATTTGTGGCGCCTTTGTGGTCTATTTCGCAAATGTTTGGTTGCAAACCATCAGACAAATATGTTACAAGTGATTGTTCTCTTCAAATAGTAGATTTGTAAAATGTTGGGTATAGAAGTCTGTTATATGCCGGGCTGATGCAAATGTATCAATTGATATGCTGGTGACGAATCCGGACAAAGCTAAAGCTCTAATTTATCAATTTGACTGGATAACTACGAGAAAATTGTGTTTAAAATATCGCCAGATCTGTAAATTGAGATTCTGACATAAAAAAATCAAAATGACTGAAACATATTTCCTGAACTCTCCATCTGTGGCATTTAGATCAGCTTTTTTAAGAGTGTGTTTCGACTTTTGGCCCACTAGACAAGTACAAGCCAGAAGGCTTCAGATACCCCATAATAGAAAGTTCTGTAGATTTTGCATCAATCCGGTTACAGTTGAATCACTGGAACATTTAGTATGCCACTGCCCAGCATTAAATGATGTGAGAAATATATACTTTGGAAATGCAACTCCAATTTTAAAACGTGTCGATCAGGAGCTACGCTGGTCTTTTCTAATGTGCTCTGATAAAAGCACAATACAAATGGCATTAGTAAACTTTCTGGAATCATTGAATCTAGAAAGTGCTACTATTTCGGGTGAGAAAAAACAACAAGTTTAGCGTAAATGTTTCGCATCTTTAGTTAAGTGTAGTATTTTATGACCTGCTTAATTTAGTCTGTATAAAATGATAACAATTAATTGGGTTATTACACAGAATGAAATGCTAAATATATGTAAATGTTTATTTAGTATTATTTTACCAATTATGGACTATATTTTATTCTGTTTTCTTTTTGGTGTATGTTTTGTATTGAAAAGCTGATTAATTTTAGCTAACTACAATAAAAAAAAATAAAAAAAAAATAACTGACTGTCCCTGAGAATGCTAAACAATTTGCATTACAATTAAACATTTTGAAAGGAGCAATCTCTTTTAAATAAACCGATTTATTTAACTTCTTCTTCAACACGGACTCTCACTTTTCTAAATAAAATGATTTAATTAAATTCCTCTTCAACAAGGCCTCTAAGTACAGCTGATACCACTTGTAGATTTGTTTTCTAAGATGGCCCCATTTCAATATTAGTAGTCAGAACAGATTGGTCTGGGTGAATCCCATGAGAATGATCAACTGAGACAACAACTGAGATAGGTGTGGATGGAATTCTGGAGCCTCTTGTCTATTGAATCCTATGACTCTGAACATGCATACCTGCATTATTCAACAAAGCGCATTGTCCTAGACATGGCTCTAATAGTATTTGGGCAACATTTTCTGCCCCTCGAATCCATGGAGTCACACTGAGGTTATCAGGGACTAGGATTCTGGTGGGATAATTTAGTCTATACACAGTACTTTCAATAAATCAATAGTAGATGTTGAAACTAAATGAATAATGGAGACTCTGAACCAACTACAGAGCAATGAATAAAAGAGTGCAAATGCCAAGGTGGACTCTTTTATATATATATTGAATGAGGACTTTCACAAATCAAAGGGTCTAAAGAGCATTCAGCCTTTGATTTGCAAACATCAATATAAACTTGTGTTTACTGACAGGGCAACAATATAAATGGACCTTTAATCCCTTTGGGCACATCAACAGTGGAAGTGAATGTAATATCTTCCCACATAAGGCAATGCCTGACATCAGCTAAAAAGGACACGTTTCCTTTGCTGATGATCATCTAACAAAATGTAAAGTAGTGGAAGATCTTCTTGTGGGAATCCAGTATTTGCTGACACAGTTACAGAAAGCAAGTGTTAAAATATAATTCCAGAAGGCTCAATGGTGCAGAACCAAAGTAAATTTTGTAGAGCACAACAGAAGACCTTACCTAAAAGAGAGCCCACACTCACCTCTGAGAATTGTGAAGCCTCTTAAGCTCACCAAATATAGTTGCACATTAATAGGCAATTAAGCAGAGATTCTTCAGGCCTTTTATTCAAGGTAGGCGTGAAGTGGTATTGGGGTGTCTCACAAACAGTGGCAGTGAAATAACTGAAAAGAAGGTTGTCTCAAGATATGTGTTTGGCTTGCCCAATTTAGAGTAAGGTGTTGTTCTTATAAACTGGATTGTCTCACATCTGCTTGACAGGGGGATTGTATCTGGAACATGACCAGATCAATATGTTGCTCTCCTACTCAGATAAAACATTTTAGTTGTGTTGGAGATAAACCTATTGATCAGTTGAAAATAAATATCTATGATGTGATAAAACACTTCTAGCAATGGTATGGCTAGTGAAAAAAAGACTGTCTTTTAATTCATGGCAATACAGTATAGTAGAAGCATCTCAACAACAGCTGCAATGTTTGCAGAGTGACCAGATGTGATCTGGGAATGTCTCTAATTTAAGAATAACATCTTGGATACTTTCTTTGCGAGTCTACCAGAAGAGACCCAGTATAGTTAATAGAAAAGAAGTCTGATGGGCCTAAGATTTGGCAGACGGACATGATTGTTCCGAAGATCACTATTTAAAAGAAGAAATTATAGAAGCAACAGATAATTTGAAGGCATATTCCACTTACAAGCACAAGGGGAATGAAAAAAGCACCTTGAAATGCTTGGGTTATCACCCTACTGAGCCCGCTGCTGATTACAAAATTGGGCTTGGGTCTAGTCAGGTGTCTGTTCTCACTGCCATAAAGCATCAGCTCCAGCACTGTGTCATTATTGTAGATACTAATTATGTCTTACATGGATTTGTTGAACTCCTATGTGGTGAAAGAACTACTACTCAACAGAAGTACGGGGATGAGTTGTGGCTGAACTGCTTACTCAGCTCCACACTACTCCAACACCTGTTTGGATCCAATCATAAAGTCAAGAAAGACACAGACCAATTGTTCTACCTCCTCCGCCTTTTGTGGTAATGCTGGGCGAGGGAAAGTGTGGGGTGATAACAGTAGCAAATTGAACACCAATAGTAGGAATGGCCAGGCAAGAAATTGCAACAATGTCACTGTTCAAAGGATATATGTTGAAGAAGATGGAAAAGGGGGCTTAAAAGTCACTAGGTTACATGAAAGTAGACCTGGGGGACATGGCTTCTTACAAGTACCTTATTCATGTTTGTATGCCCAAAGGTATGAGAGACAGTCTTCAATGTGAAGCCACTGATGGTTGGAGCTGAGTCGGCATTCGAGGTGGCAAAGCAATGTCTTCCAATGGCTTGAGCAGCCGGCGGCCCAGTGGCTAGACCAAGTATTTTGCTGGGTCTAGTTCAGGTTACTCAAGATGGTCCATGGTAATAGGTTGAATCAGTGCCTGTGTGACTCGAGATCCAGCAACAGGTTCAATGCTTACCTAGAATGCCAAAATCATCACCTGTGGTGTCCCAGAAACTTTGAGCGTGGTTGATGTGCTTCAAAGCTGGCTCGAAGTGGCAAAACAGGATTACAGTTGCTCCTGGGATTCTAAGGTGCTGTGAGACCCGATACAGGGACTCTAGGGCAGGTTGGAACATTTTGAGACACTTCCAAGAAAGGGAGCTAGAATTGCGCCTACCAGGACCGGTCCAGGTTTCATTGCTGAGAACAAGTGGGGCATTACTTCAGCAATAGTCCTCCTCAAATATGGCCATGGGATGGAGAGGAATTAGAGTTTTCTTCTGCCTTGGACGCCTTTTGTCTTCACCTCTATCACAGAGAATTCTGGAATGAAATGCACTTCCAACATAGGCCCAAATGTGCATTATTGTTCTTCATGGCATCCAAAGATTAATCAATCAAGGGGTGAGAGACTTCTTTGTTATTAAGGCAAAATGTCAAAGGGAATTGCTCCAAAGCAAGCCTATCATAAGGAGTCCAATCCCTGTTAAGGTAACAAGTGACCCTTGCCTTCTGACATCCTATCCAGAGTGCTTTGTGTTTCAGGAAATGGAAAGGACAGGAAGGCAGAAAGATCCAACAGTAACCCAAGATGCTGGAGCACCTTCTCAATCAGCATTCCCTTCCTCCGCGTGCTCTATCCCCAGCCTGCTGACATCGAAAGACCCACTGATATGCAATAATGCAATACCTGGTGTGAGACTGGCTTTGCCATGACAGTGTTGCCTTTGAAACACAGATTCCCAGGAGATCCTCTGTTGATAGGCCCTGAATCTTAAGCAGAGGCAGCAACCTGGCTATTGTCTGATTGACAGAATTGGAAATAGCCAGGCTAGATATGAATCCACATTTTCTTGACATAACGGTCCTGGGCTCACACTGACACTTGCATATGGTTGTGGCTTTAACAATTTTGTGGCCCTAACAGTCTCCATACCATGAACGTGCAGGGATTATTTTAGAAATGACCCTGCCACCAGACTGATTAGTCAGATGACCGTTACATTTTTTTTATCAAAGATGCAGATGTTACAATGCTACCTTTGTCTTCAGGAAATTAAAGACTCATCAGCTCTCACAACTGCACATGTGCCCTTTGATTCTGCCGCATGCCACTGGAGAGCAGGGTCCGTGGATGTCAGGGGACCGGTGCCGCAAAGGCACATGGGTCCCCTTTGCTTTTGGTACGGCGCTTTTAATGAAGGAGGCAATCTGATTAGCAGGGCTCTCTTTCAGAAACAGAATGACTTGCATCATTTTATTTATTAATACTAATTGAAAAATACAACTTTCATACCCAGGCCAGATGACATTGTATCATTCCTGGTACACAGGAATGCCATGTGTGTGCTTTGTTCAAACAACAACCTTTCAAAAGTTATCAACTGATGCAAACATTGATTATTTCGTGCTGTCAAATGATATGACCATATTCTTGAAACAAAATTAAGGATTATTCTAAAGTAGATGGTCCAACTAAAACATAAACAGATTTGGCTTAGAATCCAACTCCATGAGCTCTGCAAGAGGATTTTACTTATTTTGATCATCCTCTGGTAAAGATTCAAGTAACCATGGTGAGTAGTTGTTGTGATGGCTGTGTAAAGTAGAGACCCGTCAGATGTATAATTATTCAGTGCTCCAAAAATACCTCATTTTTGGAACATGCATGCAAAACGTACAAAATCAGAACAATTTTCCCCTTAGTGAAAAAGATTATCAGTAAATTGAGGATTTGCCAGCAATTGTCAATTTTATAATATATATTTCATATCCAAGATGACTGCCTAAATCTAGATATGTCCAGTGGGTAGTAACTAACTCTATATTAAATCATGTGGATGATGTTGCAACATCCTTTCATAGGGGATTTAAAAAACTCTAGAGATACTATGGGATGTAGCTTATCGGCCACACATGGGTCAAGGGCCTAAATATCTATTTAAATGGATGTTTAGTATGTGTATATTATTTTCCAATTTCTGCACCACAGAAAAGAGGAATGGTTTTACCATGCTCAGCTCTACAGATCAATTTCACTGGACTGGTCACTAGCTCCACCAGAGAAAATGAATACATTCTGAACAGGATCAACCCCATCGTTTCTTGCTTTAGGCCTTCACCAAAGGATTGAATACGACCAGGGTAGTCTCTTTACTAGTGAGGTGATGACAAACATGTGGGAAAGTTTAGGTGTGAATGGAAAACTCCACATTGTCTACCACCCTGCCAAAACCTTAAGAAGCATTTACACCATGCTTTTGCATATGCCCATTGAAATCTTGAGTGTTCTGCTATGAGTATCAAAATGTACTAAGATATTAAGACTTTGAAAAGGGAGTACCAGGTGAATGAGAGGGTCTACATCTCTAACTTCCAGAGGAACAAAACCATGGCGTGAAAGTGTATTGCTTAATGGAGAGGATTAGGGGACAGCAACATGTTTGCCCGTGAACCGAAAAGTGCAGAATGCACACTGGAATCCACTTTCACCTGAAACAAGAAATCAACATTATGTTTGCACCACCACTGAAACTTCGCCAGGTTTTGTGCTGTTTCCCGCTGTGCATGTTGTTTAGTTTCATGTAGTGTTGCAAGAAATCTTCACAGGTCTCATTTTTTTATCCGTGCTAGTTTTGTGCAGCGACCTAAGAAACTTTGTGCAGGTTTCTCCGACCCATGCTGGTATTGCGCTGTACCACAAGAAACTTCTCATGGTTTTAGATTCATGATAGGCTCGCAGTGACACAAACACATTTGTGTGGGTATTTTTTCAATAAGTGCTAGGCTCACGACATGAGAAACTTTCTGCAGGTCTTTATTTGTTTTGCACCAGTTTTTTCCAGTTCTTTTTCGACCCATGGTAGTTTTGTGCAGCGGCACGAGAACTTTGCATGCTTTTTCATGATCTGTGCTAGTTTTAAGCAGCAACACAAGAAACTTAGCTCATGCTTATTTGAAATCCCTACTCGTTTTTTTCAAACGGTGCTAGGTCCGCACAGAAGCAAAAGAATGTTTACACAGCTTTTTGTTTGATTCATGGTTGGTTTGCGCAGCAACATAAGAACCTTCATGCTGCTCTTTTCGATGTGTACTAAGTTCGTGCACTGGCACGAGTTGTGTTCAATTCGTGCTATGTTTGCGCAGAGGCACAAGAAACTTTGTGCCACTCTTTTCGATTCATGGTAGGTTTGCACAGTGGCACCAGACACAGAGTGCTACTATTTTTGAACTCTGCTTGGCCCACTGAGTGGCACGAGAAACTTTGCACGGCTTGTTTTTATTACGAAACGGCATGAGAAACTTTGCACCACTCTGTAAGATGTGCCCGTAGAACTGCAGATTGCAGTGAAATGGATCGAAATCTTAAAGATTTTCCTGCCGTGGATGGCAGAACAGAATTTAACAATTTCACCAACCCTGGAGAGGATCCTTTGTAATTATAGACAACATTTTTCCTTCTATGAATTCCAAAACGGGTTATCAACCAACTGAAATAGAGGGACTGCCTGAACCAACAGTTGAATGTCAAGAAGAAAACGGGAAGGAAGAATGGATTGGAATCAAATCACAGTGTAAGAAATAATGTATTGATGGAAGGATAGAAGACGTTTGAAATTTATTTAATAAATTATAGTAGGAGTCGGACAGAAAGTAGGATGTTGTTTAAACCTCTGTATGCATGCTCGATATTGAACACGCTATTCTATCCCTCTCTTTAGAAACAAATAACAGATACATTTTTCCAAATTGGTAAACAAACCTCGAATGAAGTCCACCACTAAAGAAAAATCCTGCAAGAAGTCCATCGCTGACGAAAGTCCTAGATTTTCCACAAGGAAAAGAATCAAGGGCTGAACTGGGAGAAGCCATTAACATGTATCATGATTATGGAACCAACGGAAAATGTTGAGGCAAGTGAACTATTATTAAATGTTTTCTGAACTGTCAAAATACATGGCAAAATAAAGGTCACATTATGACATCATATGAAACGTGCCTGTACACAATTGTTTCTAGGCGCAACAAAACAAGGATGGGAGGACAAAGGAGGACAAAACAACGATCTTACTAGGCCTTGGTCATTCAGATCGTGCAAGTGCAGAGGGTGGGGGAGGTTTGGAGAAGTGCCAGAGGGGAGGAGGAGTGCAAATAACTAGTAAGTGCTGCCAGGAGGTGGCTTGTAAGTGCAGAGAGTCTGGGGATTGTAGGGTAACAGACACAGGGCCTCATTACGACCCTGGCGCTAAACCATGGTGCTATTAGCACCATGGTCCATGCCGGGGTCCGCCATGGTGAATGGAGGAATTACCGCCCCATTCCAAGGTTGGCGGGGCGGTAACTCCCCATTCACCATGGGCCCTTCCCCATTCCCATTTTTGCCCCATAGGGCTCAATGGGAATGGGGAAGGCGCTAAGTATGGTGCTGCAAATTGCGGCACCATACTTAGCACCAAGGTCCCTTTGCGGCACCCTACTTTAACGGCCGGTAAAACCAGCCGTTAAGGTCGGGTCCCGCAAAGGGACCTCGTAATTAGGCGCTAAGTGTTTAACGGCGCCGCAGCCTTTTACGGCGCCGTTAAACACTTAGCGCCTGGGTCGTAATGAGGCCCACAGTCTCTTAAGTGGATGGAGGTCTGGAGGCAGTGCAAGGGCAACTGGACGTGCTGGAGCCAGGTCCTGTAAGTTCAGTGGGTGGCCAGGTAACCAGTATATGCAGCAGACTGGGACATCAGCAACGGAGAGGGAGAGACAAAGCGGAAGTGAAAAGGAAGGTTTTCAGTAGCTTCCAGAACCTTAGTGGTCCTCCTCAAGTTTGAGAGAGGCAGGGACGCTGTTCCAGAAGGAGACCCTAATGGAAGACTGAGATCTACCCCTCACTCTCTCCTTGGAGAAGCGTCTGACTATTAGAGAGTTGGTGGTGGATGAGCGGAGGGCTCGAGAAGGAAGATGCTTAGGAATGAAAGTTATATGTAGTGTGGTCCCCGACCCCAGAAAGCCTTGTGGACGATGCAGAGCATCTTGAACATGATCCTTGAAGCCACCAGAAGCCAGTGGAGAGATCTCAGGGCTGGATAGTGTGGGATGTATTTACCCATGCATCCGAGCCCTACCTCAAAACTGTGCAGTACTGGCATTGAAAACATCATAATGGCCAGAGCTCCCCAGAAAATGCACAGGAAAATCCCATTTTGCCTATATTGTTCAGAGGGGCAATGCTGGTTGCCAAAAGCAAACCCATAACTGTTGGGAATTCATTTTTCTTGAATGTCAAATATGGCAAAATCATGGGCACAGAATTACTTTACTGCAGAAACACACCAATGCCATGTCCTGAACATGGACAATATACTCCATGCAATATCACTTGCTGAAATGAATCAATCTAAAAAAATCCCAAGGATGGATGCAGTAACCACAAAATCCTGAGGGTGGCGCTAGCGGTCTAAACTCTGACAGGAGAGCTGTCTTGCAAAACTGTCTAGTGTAAAGAAAGGGGTCTTATTCCATTAAAAGTTCAAAGGGGTTGCCTGTCCTGAGAACTCTTGACACTTCAGAACTCAACACAAGAAGCCAGGAAATCACAGGGTTCTGTTAATTAAATGCAAAGTGGCTCCCTGACCTCCTGATCTCAGCTTCCCAGAGACCACACAATGGCCCCTCTCCTCTGAAAGGAATATGTTGATTTTTACTGTTTCCTGTCAACAAAGGCCTGCCTGCCCAGAGGATACATGTGACTGACCCACCCAAGTCTTGGAGGCGGACTCCAACACTCTGAGAACTGACTTGAAAGCAAAATATATATTTTACAAAAACACTGATAACTCCTTGTAATCAAATGACAGAAATGTATAACTTTAAGAGCCTTAATTTAAAAATTGTACCTTCAATTCAAGCCCAAACTCCAATTTGTGTGACGTTCTGGGGCAAAACCCTGCTAATTGTTAATATTACAGACACTGTGTTTAAGTTAGACAAATGAAAATTTACTGGAGTATGTATGGACAGGCTGTGTACATTTGTATGAAGTTGGAAGAAAAATCGGATGTTGCAAAACCACTAAAAAGGTGCAAATATTGCCATTTCTGAATGCAAGCCCCCAGGAAGAGCAAAGTTTGAACAGGGGATACCTCCTGTGATATGTGAGGGGTGCATGTAATTTTAAACAAATGTTTACCTGTGCAAATATGTCTTTTTATATCAAATATAGATTGTGTGCGATTTGACAGGGGAGTGTCCTCTCTGCAAGCCATAAAATGACATCGCTCTGACTCACAGTTCCTTCCCCAATCAAGTGAGAAATGGAAATTTGACCAATGGCAAGTGGAGAGGGGTAGGGTCTAGTGATGCTGCACACACACCCACTTGCAAAACACATAAAAGCAGATAGTGCAAGCCAAATAGGGAGGCATTTTCCACTTGCAGCTGGAAGCTCTGCCAAAATTCCATACTTTACCTCCATCAACATCCAGAGATCCAGACTTCAAATCCCTCAATCTCCCGAATCCAGAAGCAGTGCTGTACCCAGAGAGAGAGAGCAGAGCTGACCCAGGCCAATGTTAGCAGAACCAAAGAGCTGAACCGGAGTCCAGTCCAAAACCTGACCAGATCCATGACGAGGCCCATTTAATTCAAGAATATAGTGTGAGTACCTAGCAGACTGTGCAGAACCAACCTCTTAGTTAAAATAATATAATTCAATCTATTTAATCTAAGTAGAACTGTCTCCTAACTGTCACCTGTCATTTGTAAAGCTGTCACTTGTCATTTTCTAGTTGCAAGCTGCACTTGTCTTTTTGAACTTTAAAATTTCAAATCTGAAAAACGACCTTTATTTAATCGCTCATATCTCCGTGACCGTTTGTGCTAGAGACTTGCAGTAACTTTCATCTGGAAGCTGAGATCCTAGGCTGTCTTCAGACCCCAAAACGATAGTGATAGTCCTTGTAGTTCCTCTGTAATCGTGCTCGGCGCATTCGCAAATTTTGCCGCGATTTGACATTTTGCCGCGATTTGAAAATGTCTCCACTTGCAAAAAGATGGCTGCTTTTGCCTTCCGTTAAAGAAAAATCGTTTGCCTCATAAAAACTATCCCTGAATCATTGCTAGTGTGAGCCTGGAATAATATTAACTAGATACCACTCACCCTGAACCTCTAGAGGGAATTAAAAGCATTTTAACCTATTTTCACTCCATTGCCAGCACATCTTAAAGCATTTGGGCCTGTGTTTCCAACTTCTGTAGTCTAAGCTTGCTGGGGTGAACTGAATTACATTTGATTGCATTTCTGAGAACTGTGTGCTTTCCTTCCATTTCCTTGCATTGCAAAAAGGGGGGAGGGGATTGCCAGAGAAAAGTGATTACATTGTTTTGTTGAAATCATATTGAGTATTTTCTGTACTGCATTTCATTCAACATTGCATCCATTTGAACTCTATAAAGCATTCTCTATCACATTATTCTTCTGTCCCTATTTACCAGTGTGCTACCTTATCCATTTCATGTCAACTCCTTAGTGATTATAAAGAAGTGTGCTAGTGCCAGATTCTTCGTTGTTAATCTTTATCATATCAGATTAAGTGTGATATCCAATTATTAATTTATTCTAAAGTGTGATATATATGTCTATTGTTTAAATTATCAAATAAACCTTTTAACTTGCAAAACAGAACTACTTCTTGGCTCAGTGGGGTCAGGAGGATTCCAAGAAAGGGGTGTTATATAGGGGTAGTCATCCAGAACGCATGAACTGGACATAAAGACATATCAATAAGGGTTTTCATTCAGTATTATAGACTAGGCGTTGACTTAGCTGTAGTGTTGAATTGAATCCTCTTACAATAGATATGATCCCTGGGCTTGAGGCCAAGGGCAAGTCTCACAGCCCTGTTCTGGATAAATTGTAGAGGGATGAGAGTAGAGGCAGGCAGATTTAGAAAGAGGTGGTTGCAGTAGCCCAGCCTACAGAGGACCAGGGCTCTGTAGAGAGTGCGCTTCTGGGGAAAGTGAGAAAATGAAGAATACCTCTGAGGAGGTGCATATGAGAGTGTGACTTCTTAGAGACGTTAGAGATGTGAGGAGAGAATGTTAAGGTGAAATCAAAGATGACTGCAAGGTTCTTAGCCTCACTGGAAGGAGCAGGTAGAGGACGCAGGGTGGGCGGCCAGGGTGAGAGCAGGAAGGCGGGAGCAGCAGTCCCAATGAGGAGGATCTCAGTCTTACTTGCATTAAGGCAGAGATCATTGGTGTCACACCATTCCTGAATTGCGGCCAGACAATCGATATTCTTAACCCTAATTCAATTGAGAGCTCAAAAAATCCTGTATACCTAACTTGTATTCCCCTCCAGAAATGTAGGCATGGGATTGTATTGGATTGTTTGACTGAATTGAATGTCTCCAATTAAATTATGGAAAATCAAAATGATATTCCTCACTAAAATAGAAATCAATTATGAATTGTCAGGCTAGACAGTGACTGATGTATTCCTTATGGTAATCCTCAGTAGTCCTGAAGACAACACACCGCCCACCCATGAGAAGCCCCTCCCCAGACACTTTATTAGGTCTATACTGGAGGAAGGGGGCCCCAGGTTCTCAGAGGTTTGCACACCACCTAGTTCTCAGAGATTGGGACAGGAGCTTCTGCAGGGAATACAAACATACACCTTTAAGCAGATGTTGATACAGCAAAAAGGCTGGAAAGCAATGACAAAATAATCCTTCCCTAGCCCACACGACCCTTTACCTGATACACTGCTGCTGTTCGCTGTAAACCTGATCATAAATAAGGCTGGGAATCTTATAACTTAATACCTAAATGCCTGGTTCCCTGAATGAATGGTCGACAGAATCCTGATTTGCGACCTTTGCGAGAACGCCAAGTCATTCTTCTAATGAGACTTAAATAAAGAGGTCTATGGTGAACTTCGGAGTGATAGCACATGGAATTTTCGGAAAGGACCTATCCACATGGCCATGCACCATGCATCGCCATGCCAATGGCCCAAAATGTGTATGTCGTGTCCTTCAAGTCTTCAGAACCTGTGTCTTGCCCTGATGGATGCAGATGCCGGAGAGTCGATGACCCAGCATTGGCGTTTCCCATTGCCAGGATGCTGATCCCCAATTCGCCAGGGCAAGCACCCCCCTAAAACCTCTTTCAACCCCTGAGGAAACCACAGAGGGGGACCCACCTGGCTTAGCAGGATACCTGATGTATGGCAGCCAAGACATCTGAAGATCCGGGAAGGTTGACAGGAATAGAGGATATATGTATTTCATAGGATAATGGAAATGGGGTAACCTGGATGTAAGTGTGGTATGAGTCATTATATACAAATTCTGCTAAAGGTAACAAGTGTGTCCATCCGCGTTTGTACTCCGTAAGGTAACACCAAAGGTATGTCCTATGGTTTGATTAGCCCACTCACTCTGGCCATCACTCTAAGGGTGGTAAGCAGTTGAATAGTTCAGCTGCACTCCCATTTGTTTGCTCACACCTCGCCCGAACCGAGAAACAAATTGGGTCATTCTGTCGGTGATGATTATATTAAGAGTACCATGCAAGCAGATAACATATAAAAAAACATTGAGCCAGCTTAGGTGTGGTCAAGACCTCTTTGAGGGCAATGAAATGAGCCATGCTTGTTTAGGAATCCAGAAGAGACAATAACATGGAATATCTGTTTTCAACAGGGAGGTTGGTAATTAAATCCATTGAGCCGATATGCCATGGATACTCCGGTAGAGTGAGAGGTTGTAATAGACCCTGGGGTTTATTTCTTAATGTCTTGGCTTGAGCACAGATTCTACATCCCTGAATGTAGTCCATGGTGTCTGTTTTGAGCGTTTTACACCATGCATATTTCTCTAGTGTTTTCTTAAAATCAAAATGGCCTGCTCCTGGAATATGATGGCACCAGTTCAAAAGTTTGTGTTGTCTCTTTCTAGTAGGCAATCATAACCTTTGGTCGCGGAATGATAGACCTTGTTTCTCCACATGGGTGGCATTTTTCCTTCAAAAACGAGTCTTTCATTGGAATGGTATAGGACTTTTTTTAGGGTCTCTCAATAGATAGTCAGGGGACTATCACCAATGGAAATTATCTTGTCGCTGAATATAAAAGGGAATCCTTGAATATCATCTTCTGCACCCTTGCATGCATGGAACGATGCATCAGCTTTGGTGTTTTGGTTTCTCTGTTTGAAGGTAACCAGGAAATCAAACCTTTCAAAGAAATGAATCCAATGGTTTTGGCATTGGTTCATGGCTTCAGTTGTTTTCAAAAAACCTACTTTTTGATCGTCCGTGTAGACAGTGATTGTATGTCTGGCTCCTTCCAGCAATGGTTTCCAATTCAAGAATGCTGTTTGAAGATAATATAGTTATTTTCTGCATGAGTTAAGGTACGAAAAAGCTATGGGGTGGGCACTCTTAGTTTCTGTGTTCTTTTGATGAAGGATGGCTCCCAAGGCACAGTTAGAGGTATCAGTTTCCAGAATATACAGTAGTTCCGCATCAGGTAACCATAAGACGGGAGAGGTTATAAACAGGGTCTTGAGAATATCAAAACCATTGTCAGGTGGCAAAGTCCCATTTCAATTTTACTTCTTTTTTGAGGAGTCTCGTTAACGGTACTAATAGTTCTGAATAGTTTCGGATGAATCAACGGTAAGAATTAGAAAAGCCTGAAAATCTCTGTAACTTCTTTACAGAAGAATGGTCTGGCCATTCCGGGATTGCAGTGATCTTCCTCGGGTCCATTCTGTTAATAATACTGGTAATGCATAGTCTCTGTGGCAGCAGTGGCAGAGACAAACCTTTACGGTGTCTATAGCCAATCAAGATCGTGGTGTGTTAGGTCGCTTTATGGAAGCTAGGTCAGCCTTTCAGCCTTTTCCATGAAGGCACCTGGAATTCATTACCAATGCAGCCACATACCGAACTGCAACACCCGCCACCTTGCGCCTCTTTGAATTTTTCCGTCAATTGATGCTGTTTCGTGTCTTGTTCTCCTCCATTTTTCCTTGTCCTCAGCTTGCTGCCAGCCTGCGTTCATCGCATGCTCTTTTTCTCTGCTTTTGCCGACTCTTTCCCTCTGTTCTAACCTGGCTTGCTTTTAATCTTACCTGTATTCCTGGCTTCTTACTTGGCCTCCTCTTGCTGCTACCCCGTATGTGCTTGGAGTCTCCATTATGGCTCCAACTCTGTTTGTTTTCTGTTGCCTGGATGCCAAGTTCCTCTGGAAAACCCTCTGTATTCTCGCAACAACTAAGCAGCATTACTGCATTCATCACTGTTCTGGGTTTTCCCCCTATAGGGGTTTTTCCCTTGGGCTTTGCCCATAGGGTGCACACTTCTGCCCTTTGATATAGGGCTAAGTGGATGCCTTTTTGGCTTTGTCTCGTAGCATCTCACCGTACTGGAACCTAAGGACATGCTTAACAAGTCTAAGGTTAGTCATAAACAAGCAAAGCCTCTCACATTTCTATGCATCCACGAGTCAGAAAATAACCCAAATTGTTTATCTCTTTTTTATGAAATTCACACTTTGATATTTTGGCCTACAATTGATGATGATGTAATCGTGCTAAGACTTCTCACAGGTGATGTATGTGGGTCTCATAGGAAGGTGAAAAGATGAGAATATCATCTAGGAATATGATGACTGAGATAGCCAAAAGATCAATGTAAATGTCATTATGAAAATCCTGGAATACAGCAGGGGCACTGCCGACCCCAAGGGCATCACCAGATATTCAAAATTGGCCAAAATGGTCCTGAAGGCGGTCTTCCATTTATTCTCGTAGGCCATCCATTCCAACTTATAGACACCTTTCAGATGAAGTTTTGTGTAAATATGACTGCTGGGCCTGTTCCAACAAGACTTGTATGAGGGGTAAAGGATAATGATTTGTTATGGTAATGGCGTTGAGCTGCCTGACATCAATACATGGGCGGAATTCAGTGTCATTCTTTTTTGGTATGAAAATGATCGGCGCCCTGGCAGGAGATGCTGGGTGCCTAAGGAAACGTTTCTCCAGATTGTCCTTTACATATTGTTTCAGAATATTGTTCTCCTTCTCACAAAGGGCAAATGTTCTCCCACAGGGGATCTTGGAGTTGGCATACAATTCAATACAACAATCCTATTCTCTGTGGGGTGGTACCTTGCCAGTTTCCTTGGCGTTATATGCATCCAGATACTCGTGATATTCCATAGGGAGCTGTGGGGGTACAACCAAGGCAAGTTGGGAAGACATTGAGGAATCTTTCTTCTTGAGTACGAGATTGTTGTGAGGAAAAAATGGGTTCAAGGACCTGGAACAGGACGGAGGGCATTGTTCTCCTTGAAAGTAAGTTTCTGTTTTTTCCAGTTTATTAGTGGATTATGGCAATTTAAATGAGGAATACCTAGTATTAACTGAAAATGTGGAGCTGCTAAGGCATCAAATGATATATATCCATAATGGTGCATGGCACACACAATTACCAGATTCAGGGTATGTACAGAAAGGGGTCCTTAAATCAATGGTGATCCATCTACTCATAGGATGGATTTGGTCCTGGTTCGGGTTCTAAAGGGCAGCTTCTGCCTATGTGCGGATAAAAGGTCGATGAAATTCCCAATAGCTCTGCTATCTACAAGAGTAATGATATTTTCCCAGACCAGGTGTTCGAATTTTAGATCAACTGAAACAAAAAAGTGATTGGAATGACTTGGAGTAACAGGCAGAGTTCATTTCTGGAAATCCTGAGTGTGTACATTGGTCCGAATATTCCCTGTTATGGGCGGGTGTATTTGTTTCCCTTATTTGGTGATGGTCTTCATGGGCAAGAATGGACTGTTAGCCTGATTCATCGAATTATTTGTATGAAAAATGCAAATTTGCGCGCCTTTCTGCCCCAAAAAATTCCCATACTTCAAACAAGGATTTTCTGACAGAAAGGTGTGCAAATCTGTGTTTTTCACGCAAATAATTCCATGAATCAGGCTCTAAATGTCTTGTTTCGCCACAGTAGAAACAGAGGTTCAATCTTTTCCTACGATCCCTCTCCTCAGAGGACACAGGCCCATGGATACTACCCAACTTCATTGGTTTGTTTCCGTTGGAGGGGATAGGATCCTTTTCGCAAGGAGAAAGGATAGGCCTGCATAGTTACCATCTCTATCTTTCTCCCTTGTGATCAGTTGATTGCTCTTCAATGCGGATGACTAATGCAATGCAGTCATTGAGGGTATCGTGTATTGTGACTACTTGACATAGGGGGTCTTCCATGTCCTCTCTTCAGCCTTTATGGAAAATCATGAGCTGGGCATCATCAGGCCATTCCATTTGAGTTCCTAATCTCTCAAAATAAGCGATGTAGGTAAGCAGGTCTTGGTTCCTCTGTCTTATGTCTAATAGCTCCTGTATGAGGATTGAGCAGCACACTGCTGGAAAAAATAGCCTGGAAAAAATCCAAGAACCCAGCATAGTCTGTCAATAACGGGCTGTTATCATTGACAAATGGGCTGGGCCAGGACAAGGCTGTTTTTTTTTTTTTAGATTAAGCAATATAAAGGCCACCTTGGCTAGATTGGAAGCATACAATTGGGGTTTATACAAATAATGTATCTGGCATTGGGTCAGAAATGCCTTGAAGGCTCTTGAGTCTACTCTATATTTGTTGGGCATAGGAGGGAAAGGAATACTAACTATACCCCGGGGCTTGGAAACGTAGCAGGTGTGAGAATAGGACGAGAATCACTACGTGATACAGATCCCGCTGATCACAAAGGGTTTGCATACCCAATCCTGTTCCCCAAGGCTTGCTACCAGATAAAATGCTTTTTTTTTGCCATCTGTTTTACTGTTGACTGTGAAGCAATCATTGACTGAAAAGGCACTGCATTTTCCTGACAAGAGGTGGCTACTTCTACCTATAGTGTTTGTACTGCTGATGCTAAGTCTTTCAGTACTGCCTCCATGACTCAGGAGGATAAAATGTCCTCGCAATCTGTCAGGCTAGAAAGGGACTGAAGTGTTCTTTATGCTGATCCTCGGAAGTCCTGAAGACAGCACACCGACCACTAAAGGAGGAGCGCCTCCCCAGATAGTCTATAAGGCCTATTCTGGGAGAAGGCCGAGCCACAGGTGGGAGTACTATTTGGCACACCCTCTAGTTCTCAGAGCTCAGGACAGGAATTCCAGCAGGGAATACAAACATACGCCTCTATGGAGATGTTGATACAGTATATAGGCTGGAAAGCAATGCCACAATAGAATCCTTCCCTAGCCCACACAACCCTTTACCTGATACACTGCTGCTGTATGCTGTAAACCTGATTTAAAATAAGGCAGGCAATCTCATAACTACGTGACTAAATACCCGGTTCCCTGATGGAATTGTGGGCAGAATCCTGATTTGCGACAGTGGTGAGAATGCTAGGTCGGTCTTCTAATGATGCTTAAATAGAGAGGACTGTGATGAACACCGAAGAGAGACCATTGCATATTTGAGAAAATTACCTATCCAACATGGCTACGCTCCTTGTGTCGTCACGACATTGGCCCAAAATTTGTATGACATGTCCTTCATGTCTTTTGCATCTGCATCCTGCCCTGATGGGCGCAGATGCTGGAGAGCCGATGATATGATGAGCTGCATCATCAGCTTCTCCCATTCCCAGAATGCTGATCCTCGATTCACCAGGGTGCGCCAACAGAAAGGGATTAACTCATGGAGCGCACCATGGGACCTGCCTAATCCTCACATGAATAGACCAAACAAAGTCAAAGCAAAGTTCAACAGTCACATTTTTAATAGGGGAGTAGCTGCTTAAATTGACTACAAACGATGGGTGACCATGCCTGTTTTATTCCAATGTTGGGTTCTATACTTGGAAGCAAAGTAACGATTTGTACTGTTTATTCTGGGCATGCATTAACTGATATTGAATCAGATCTTCACTATTTTACATTTCATCAAATATTTCTAAAAAGGGAACTCTGGGTATAAATGTGGTGTTTACTCTTAAAAATCGAGAGAGCAGGCTTCAGAATAAAGTATTATTTTCCAGAGAACAGATGTTGTTATTTGAGCCAGGTGCACAACCTGTACAATTTCAAATACATGTTTGTTTTTTTAAGTCAGTATGGAAAATTTAAAATTATTATCCTTTCTGACAAGATTGACTGTTTGTATACAGTAAAGGTGTGAAGCGCAAGCTGTAAAAGTCCTCCAAAACCAGCCAGTAAATGAGATGTTCTTACATTTATAACTACCATATACGCTAAGTTGAACCGTTATCCCAAGGTAACAACTTTCCAAACAAACAATCTTTAGAAAAAGGTGCATTATTTTGTTTTTATAAAATACGTACAATCAGAGGCTATTTATCAACATTTCCTTCCCAGACTCTGAGAAACCCGCAGTGTAAATATCCTGAAGTCTTCAAATCAAGGTTTTATTACCAAGCAATGCATGAATCTTATCCTGAAAGTAACTGGCTTGCTGATTTTGTTTTTAAGAATATATTGAAACAGAGACATGTGAAAGGCAGAAATGAACATCCTTAAAGGCATGATTGGAAGCACTTTTAGAAAAGAGATATTTTCTAGCAATAGTAACCTGCATAAACTGTGCTATAGTTTAGCTATCAAAAACACTTCCATATTAATGATTGCATTTTAGGAAAAAAAGCTTGCTTTGCTAAATCTGATGCTGTAAGTTTGAAAAAGGACATGTTAACAAACTCATACTATTGTTCAATTGTTTGCTTGATGATGTCATTTTTCAGTGCGAAGGGACACACTGGAACACGTGATCTCTTCTTCACTAAAGGGATGACAGACATTTGGGAAATATTGTTTCCTGCCTTGATGGCATAGGGTGTGTATTTGTTTGTATTTGTGAATGTATGGATGTCATTTATATAACAAAAGTCTGACTGGGACACCAACAGAGCACAGTATAATTAAAGAAAGTCCAGCATAGTGGGTGTGAGGATTGGCTTGTTGGTCTATGGTCTATGGTCCTCATCTGATGGTGAAATGTTCCTTTAAGAGCACAGTCTTAAGATAGTTCCTATACTGTAAGTAGAAGGGAGCCAGCCCAATGTTAGCAGGTAGGTTGTTCCAGAGCATGGGCGCTTAGAAGGAGAATTCCTGTTTGCTGGTCTTCACCTTCTTGGATGCCAGTCTGTTGATATCTTGGTTGCTGTTATTGTGTTGATTGCAGCTAATATGATGGTGTCTTGGGCAAAAGAGTGTTGTAATTACATGCTATTGGATTTCTTGGCAATGCTTTCTTTAAAGAAGAGGTTGCAATTGTGGTGGCGCCAAGAGAATCTGTAAAAGTGGTGCATAGGGGGGAGAAGCCATCAAGATCCATCTGTGTCAGCCAGTTTTGGACTTCTGGTCCTTTGGGTGGTTCCCCTGAGTTGGAGGAATTCAGGCTTGAATGGTAGAGAGGCTGTATTTCATTGTTGAGCTTCATCGAGGCAGTTGTCCTTCAGTTAGCTGTGGATCATCAGCATACTGGTGGATTTTGATAATGAATTTTGTCAATAAGGCCCGACTGGCTCCATGTAAATGTTGAAGATGACAAAGGAGAGGATCAACCCCTGTGGTACTAGGCAGGTCATTAGGCATAATTGGGATCTGCAGGTACCCATCTGGATGAGCTTGTGTCTGTTGTTCTGGCAAGAGTCAAACCATTGAAGGACTGTGACATCGAATCCCATGCGAGAGAGCAAGTGTTAAGTAGTGCTTTCTGGTCGACCTTGTCAAAAGTGGTAGAGAGTTTGAGCAGGACCTGGTGGTATGATTCTCCCTTGTCCATGATGAGGAGTGTCTCATCTATGACCTAGATGGTGGCAGGCTTGGTGCTGTATCTTGTTCAGAAACCAGACTAGGTTTCTTGAAACAGGCTGTATTGGACAATCTTTTTGTGTAGATGGGTCATGACAGACTTCTTGATGATGTGATCTTTTCAACTGAGGGTAATAGGGCAGTAGTTTGCTAAGTGATCTGGGTTTTGTATACGTTGCTTTAGTAAGGGTACTATCTGGCCAGCGTTCAATGCATTGGGGAAGACGGTTTACATGAATCATGTACTGATAGTTTGGAGCAGAGGTTTGCGGGCATTTAATGTTCTTCAGGATGGAAGCTGAGATGACATCCTCTTGGTAGGATTTAGCTTTGAGTGACTAAGGATGTTCGAAAGTTTTAGGGCCTTGAATGCTTGTTTGTGGATGACACATTTACTGTCAGTGGGTTCTTGTGCGTAGCAGGATGCAAATTGCTTCGTTTTGGTGTTGCAAAGTGTCAATGGTGCATGGATCTTAGCAGAGTCAATAAGCGTGCAAAGTATGTTGACATTGGATGAAGGAGTGAGTGTTAAAGCCAGGTTGGTGAGCCTTCCCTTTAAGGCATCCAAGGGAAGGTTTTAAAATGAGCATTGAAGTGTATTTGTTGTATTTGAAAGCTCTCAGCTTTCAGTGCTGAAGCTTGATGGTCATGGCAGCATGGTCAGCCCAGTATAGTTGTATAGGTGGGAGGAAGTTGATATCTGATTATGAGGTAAATACTAGGTTGAGAGTTCTGCCTTTGGAGTGGGTGAGTCAGCGATGAGTTGAGTGAAGTAGAAGGTGTTCATGAGGAGATTGGGGAGAGCCTCTTTTGGTTTTCTTGTGGTCCTTGTGGATTGAAGTCTCCTGGGAAGATGTTGGTTGTAGGTTGATGCAGTGGTGATGTTGGTATTTCCAACAGGAAGGCTTGTCACTTTGTGGTGGGCAGTAGCACAGGTGGAACGTAACAGTTGTGATTTGTGGGAGAAGAAAGTTACATGTCAGGAGCTCCATAGATTTGAGGGGTGAGGAACAAAGACGATCAATGGGGAGACAGGAAGCAATCAGAGGAACAGCAGAAAAAAAGGAAACCGAGCCAATAAATTGTGACAATATGGAGACAAACAAGTACAACACAAAAAATGTGTTTTTAAATGCGTGGAGGGGAAGGGGTCTCTTAGATGGAGGCAGGAATCAGTCACACGAACAGTGGGATAAAAAAGTCACAAAACAGAGTCAAAATGGAGACAAACAAGCACAACATAAAACATGGGGATTTAAAGGCAGGGAGGGTGTGGTTATATGAATGAGGAACCTGCCATGCAGCCATGACTGCCCAGGTGTCATGGACATGGCAAACAAAGCAAGTCAACGACAGTACATTATTTTCAAAGAGGTGATTAACACCTTTGTACACTTAACAAGGAACCAATCCTAACTGCACTAAGGAACAAATCCCACGGGGCACTTGTCTTTAGAACATTGTTCATAAAAACCTTTATTTTTTTCACCAAATAATATTTTTTTTAAACTCAATTATTTTGCACATGGGAATAATACATTTAACATTCAAAAAGTCCCGTCATTAATTCAACAAACAATATTCAATCAGAAAACATAATCCACCATTAAGTCACATGATATAATTTATCACAGCATATTTTGTAAACCGCTAAATAAAATGAGCTCCCAAATTCTTAACAGAAGAAATGTCGACAAATTGTGTTTCAGCCTAGCAGCGGCCACACATAAGAGCTTCCTTCTTTATTTCAAAAGTCTTCATCAGGACAAGTTCCATTTGTAAAGTCTAATCAATGGGGGACCCATGTGTTCTTCATTGAGATATAATATGTTCAAGGTTTGATTTTTGCTTCTATCTTTTGATTTTTCCCTTCATTATTTAAACATTAAGATTCAGGTTTTAATCCATGAAGGAAATCGATCTGAGAAACCTTATCAAGGTGGAATCAGCATCTTATTAATCCACTTTTAGATGAGTGAAATGACAACATATCTTATTTTCAGCATCTTAACTGTGCTTATTTCTTAGTTTCAGTCCCCGCATCTCAGTGTTTGTTGTCTATGTGCTTGAGTGGAGCTGCACAGAAGGAGGCAGAGAACAGGTAGCATTCAAACGAAATTGGGAACACATAGGAAATGATTTCATCATGAGTACCTCAAAAGGGGGTAGCTTATCCGACTTGAATAGTGAGACGTTGCAAAAAGTAAGACATTTATTTTAGAGAAAAATTCAGGTGAAGAGGGTAAGGTCCAGGAAGAATACCTTGGATCCTATAAGGAGAAGGGACTCATTGTGTTATAGGAGAGGAAGAAAGTATCCTTACACAAGGTTCCTCCAGCCATTCTGAAGAGCACTATTCCAGACTTTGACTGAAGTTGAAGGTTATCTGGTGTTTAGGAGTAGACCCAGATTGCATTCAACTGGTGGTGGTTCCTGGGAGAACATGAAGTCTCTGCTCGTGTACAGCCAGTGAGGAGATATTGGCAACAGAAAGTAATTTGTTTGGACAGCCTTCCTGCTGTCTTGTGCCTGCTAATGTAAGCTTGTAAATAAGTAAATTGACAAGGATTAAATATAGTTTAGGGCATAATGGCCTCAATATGAACTAATGCACAACTTAGGCTTACAGAGAAGCAACATACATCTGAATCTGTGAGTTGTGGTGATCAGCAAATCTTATGGATTAACAGTGAATCAAAACCTTCTGTCGTGAGATGACAATAGTATAAAGAAAACGTTTGAATTAACTTGTTTGATATTACTTAAAGGGTGTAGACAAATCAATGGTTAAAGGGTCAACATTATTGCCATTTAAAACGGCACAGAAATGGAGGTGGTTTCTCATACACTTGCATCTGATCCCTTCACTATTTTGATTTCCTAATTGTGTGATTTGATTTTCCTTTTTCCCCATAATACTCCATACATAAACCTAAAGATAAATGAAGCAGTCGCTTGGATTTATACTTGTAATGTCAAGTAGTATTATACTGAATAAGTGTCCACCTGTTGATAGAAGGGCGTGTGCTATTTTTGAAGAAGTATTGCACGTAGAATTGTATTCATACTGTTCTTAGAAAGATAGAATTAGAGTGAATTCATTTTAAGACTCTGATGTGTTCTGTATGTTTCTGGCAACAGTGATTCCGGTGAATTTCCCTTGTATTAAGATTGGCAAACCACCTATGATATTGTTTCAACACAGAGTACTTCTCGTCCGGGACATTGGTAGTGAGATAATGATGCACCAGAACATTAGATGGGAGTTACCCGTGTTCGTACAAATGACCTGACATCATTATTTGTGACTTTTTTTGAGGGGTTGGGTTGTCGTGTAAAATTGCAATTGTTCTTACAGTGCAAGATCCTGCCCCATATGGCACCTCATAAATGTAGTACCAAAGTTGGGACCTGACTTTCCTGAGACCACTGCTTATGGCAGAGTGTGCAAGTGACCAGATTGAGTTGTTGTTTATTTGGTGTGGTTCACTGCTACACTTTTTTTTACTTTCATTGTTGGCTAGCACACATGCTGGTCTCTCATGCAGGTGTGATGACATTGGCAGTGGTGGTGCCAGTTGTGTTTCGGATGGCCAGTAATGATGTGATGCGCTATCCAATCTGCAACAAGAAGACAGTTTCTAGAAGAGACTGTACACAAGTGAGAGTTGAGCTTCTACTGATGACGCTGTCACTGCATTTGTGTTGCCATTATAATCCTCCTGCTCAGTAATGCTACTTTCAGGCAGCAATTTGCTTTCCTGTCTGGACTCAGATATATGATAATCTTTGTCTTGATCGTCATCCTCATCACAGTCTGACATATAAGTGGATGCAGAAACCAGAGATACAGCCAGAGATTGAGATCATGGATTTTCAAACTCTAACTGCTGCTAAAATACTCCAGTGCATGACTTTCGCAAATTTTCAATAGATCAAATCTGCACATCCCTCCCTTCTGCACCTTATGTACTGAACGGACATGAATGTGCTACTTCCTCTGTTGGTCTTGGTGGATGTTTATCCTTGTGGAGCAGAGCGTGTGTGCTTACTTGTGCCTGTGCATTGACCCAGAGTTACTAGTGACAGGATGTGAGTTGAATTATACCTTAATTGATCACATGCAATTCTGGCCTTCTCAGTGCACACAGCAAGTGCTGCTGCAGGAGTGAAAAGACAATTATTAGCACATATATGACTGCATGTGGATTATTTGGGTGCTCACATGTTGTTTCAACAGCCTCCCTGAATCTATGCCGCTACTCTCCCGCAACATTATTAATTTATGTATTTATTTATTTTTGAATTTATAAAGCGCACCAAACCCTTAGGCATCAGGGCTCTGTTACATACATGTTACTCTTAGTGCTTAGGTTGCGGTTATGGCAGAGCTACACATCATGGTATGGGGGCAACTGTCGAAGTACAGGTGGGTGTGTTACAGTCAGGATTACAGGGACAGTGTGAGTCAAATCCAGTAGTTACGAGTATGTTGAGTGCCGGAGCAGCGCAGGCTGCAACGTGACAAATCTAATAGTTATGAGTAGGTTGAAAGCAAGTGCAGCGCAGGCTGCCAGTGACAAGCTTTTCCAGTGACAAGACTGTTAGTTACACATAGGTAGAATGCAAATGCAGCACAGGCTGCAAAGAGGCAAATCCAGTAGTTACACATAGGTAAAATGCAAGTGCAGCGCAGGCTGCAAAGAGCAAAATCCAATAGTTTCACATAGGTAAAATGCTAGCATAGTGCAGGCAGCAAAGAGTCCAATCCCGTCGTTTCACATGTGTAAAATGCAAGTGCAACTAAATCCAGTTATTGCAGGACATGTGAAAATACAGTGTGGCCATTAGGAGCAGTAAAAGTTTGTATTAGAAAGAATATAGGGGTAGGGTTGGGAGTCAGGACGCGAATGTGGGACAGTAGAGGTGTGGAAGAATGCTGAATTCAGTAGGAGGGGATAACCTTGAGCGTGAAGGAAGTGTTTGTTGGTTGTAGACTGCTCAAAAAGTGTCAAGTATTCCTCAGCCTCCATGTGTGCAGGTGACAGAGTAGAAGGTGATGGACCCCTGACCCATTGACCCGGCCAGGCAACGGACATGGGAATAGACAGGGCCTTAGTTCGTGGGTCTTGGAGGTGGGCCGGCATTCACCTGCCGGCTCGCCTGATTGGTCACTAAGAGTGACTGAAAGGCCAATCGTAGGTGAACAGGCACAGGGTCAGGCAACAGGCAGGTCAGGCAGCACTGTGGTGAACGGTGTCTGCCATGATGTAGGAGGCCTCATAAGTGAATGTAAAAGGTGATTGGAGCACCTTTCGTGCAGTATAGCTGCGTGCAGCACAATGGTGAGCATCAGATGAAATGATATTTTGTTTTTAATGAAACAAAGCAAAGCTCAATGCAGCAAAAAGATTACAGGGTTGGTGCTATAAGCCCTTCAAATTCATCCCCAAATTCACCCAGTGGGCCTACCTTCAAGCAGTGGTGTGGCAGGGTGGAATCCATAGGCCTCCAGGCCATGAGCTGGGAGGGAGCTCATCTTCATTGGGGAAAAGCTGGAAGTGAGGGAGAAAGTGGATTCAGAAGGGCCTAATTTGTGGGCCTTGGATGTGGGCCGGCATTCGACTGCCAGCTTGCCTGGTTGGTCACCAAGAGTGACTGACTGGCCAATCACAGGTGAGCAGGCACAGAGTCAGGCAACAGGCAGGTCAGGCAGCACTGTGGTGAACGGTGTCAGCCATGATGTAGGAGGCCCCCTAAGTGAATACAAAAGGTGATCAGAGCACCTTTCGTGTGGTATAGCCATACGCGGCACACTGGGAAGCATCAGATGTAATGATATTTAATTTCAAGTGAAATGAAGCAAAGTTCACCGCAGCAAAAAGATTACAAGGTTGGTGCCATGAGCGCTTCAAATTCATCCCCAAATTCGCCCAGTGGGCCTACCTTCAGGCTGTGGTGGCGAGAGTGGAATCCATAGGCCTTCAGGCCACAAGGTGGGAAGGAGCCCATCTTCATTAGGGAAAAGCTGGAAGTGAGGGAGAAGGCGGACTCAGAAGGACCTAGTTTGTGGGCCTTGGAGGTGGGCCAGCATTCACCTGCCATCTTGCATGATTGGTCACTAAGCGTGACTGATAGGCCAATCACAGGCGAGCAGGCACAGGGTCAGGCAACATGCAGGTCAGGCCGCACTGTGGTGAACGGCATAAGCCATGATGTAGGAGGCCTCATAAGGGAAAGCAAAAGGTGAGCAGAGCAACGTTCTTGCGGTATAGTCGTGCGCAGCACAATGGGAAGCATTAAATGAAATGATATTTCGTTTCAAGTTAAACGAAGCAAGCTCACCACAGCAAAAAGATTACAAGGTTGGCACCATGAGCTCTTTAAATTCATCCCCAAATTCGCCTAGTGGGCCGACCTTCACACAGTAGTGGGGCAGAGTGGAATCCATAGGCCTCCAGGCCACGAGGTGGGAGGAAGCCCATCTTCATCGGGGTAAAGCTGGAAGTGAGGGAGAAGACGAACTCAGAAGGGCCTAGTTCATGGGTGATGGTGTGGGTGAGAGTGTTAAGTGAAAATTAAGCGAGGGTGTTTCTCCCACAAGCTTCTCTCTGGGATTCCTGGCTCCGGGTGTTACTCAAATTGCTTAGTTTGACGCAGTGCTGTGTAATCACAACCATCCCTAAATCCTGCTCTCTCAATGGTTCCCCCATCACGTACTACCTTATCCTTCCCCATTTTCCTTCTAAAATAATCTAAATGCAATGCAGTTTATTTTCCTTCCCAAAACATCCAAGGCCACTATGATGATGTGGGGTAGTTCTACTCACTCTCTGTCCTGCACTCTTGCTGCTGGTGCATCACTGTCTGTGAGGACACAGCACTACATGTGTAGTGACCAACAATCATACCACACAGGCCTCCCACGTCATCTTTAGTAATGCTGTCTGCAATGACAATGCTCCCTTTGTCAGGATGTTGACTTTTTTTTTCAATGAGAACGGGGCATTCAGCAAATGATGCATTAATTGGGGGAACCCAAAATATCACCCATGCCAATTGGGTTATGGTTTGCCCATATATGAAGCACTCTAAAAAAATAAGTCAGCTTCAAATTAAAAATATATATATTATTTTTTTTCCAGTAAAAAAAACTTTATTAAATGGACGTTATGGTTAAGTTGCGCAACTAAAAACCTATTAAATTCACTAAAAAAAAACGTTGTTACCGGGACGTTATGGTTCAACGTAAAACCGAAAAACCCTTGAAATATGCCAGTTATGGTAAGCTAAGCAACCATAACTCGCACCACCACCGTGCACTGCTAAGACTAACACCCAAGACATCAAACATGACATCACAAATGCCATTGATGACATCACTGATGAGATCACATGTCTGGCTCCCCCTTTTTTCCTTTACTGACATTATCTAGGCCACATGGTTTTCTTCAGTAACAGTCAGGAATTAAAATTAGGTACTATATTTGTAGACTTATCCTTCAAATATGTTCTTATGTAATTCCCTTACGGTCCAGTCAAATCATGTGAAACATATGCATAGGGTAAGTAGCAGCTTTGAAACAGAGCAATCATGTCTCTGCATAAAGGTAATACGTTAGGTTATGAACACTTTCTGCTACTACGGCTGCTTTTTACCTTACTTCAATTTCATTGTATATACTCATATTTGTATGTGTTGTTGTCTCTTTGTGTTATGTCTGTAATAATACAACTATGTAGTAAGTGGATTTTATTAGCTACTTATTACATGTTTCACTGTTCGCAAAACTCTAATAAGAAAGCAGTTATCATTTCATTATTCAACAAGTCAAAATTATGAATAGTGCACCTTCATCATGTATGCTACACAGAAGAGCAATGCATGAGTAGCTTAGTATACTGGATAGAACTTCGTAATGTAATGGTTTTTGTATCAATGCATTGCTTATTGCACTAATTACTCATGATATGTATTCCAATGACCCTTGACACTTTTTTATCCACATTATAATAAGAATCTCTTGTACAGATTTTTCATGAAAAGTAAATGCACATGTGATGTCATCAGTGATGTCATCATTTGTGATGTCATGTTTGATGTCTTGGGTGTTAGTCTTAGCAGTGCACAGTGGTGGTGTGAGTTATGGTTGCTTAGCTTACCATAACTGGCGAATTTCAAGGGTTTTTCGGTTTTACGTTGAACCATAACGTCCCCGTAACAAAGTTTTTTTAGTGAATTTAATAGGTTTTTAGTTGTGCAAATTGACCATAACGTTTTACTAAAGGTCATCGCTTTGTACTAGTGCCACGTAACCATAATGTAAAGTAAGATTTGACTTCATTGCACAGATTGCAGGAATGCCACATGACCAGAACAGGCCTTGGGGGGGGTGAGCCGGCCAACCGGCCGGGGTGCCGCGCTCCCCAGGGCGCCATTAGCCCCCCACCATGCCAGCTTGGGGCACTCTTTCAAGGGCTCCATGAAGCTGGAGTAGCGACAGAAGGCACAGCAGGCGGGAGCATTCAATGTCAATCAGGTGCTTAGCACCCGATTGACACCAAATGTGCCCCTCTGCCGCAGGTGCCTTAACCAAGAAAAGGGACCATTAGCCCCACGCCAGCTCGGGGGAGCCTTTGAATGGCTCCCCGAGCTGGCATAGTGGCAGCATGCGCCTCATTGTTGGTCAATGCGTCTGCGGCAGCGGAACGCATTTAAGAACAATAGGGTGCTAATGCACCCTATTAATAGAATTACCTCCTTGCCGGAATGAGGAGGTTAAAAAAAAAAATACACTCTGTAGCCACAGCCCCTTTGACCAGGGGCGCGCAGGGAGGGGGGGTGCTAATTCACCCAGGGCGCTGCTGCCCCTAAGGCTGGCCCAGCACATGACCATATATTGGCACACAGTACAGTGACTTGTCAGAGAATCCACACTTAACAATAAGATCTATCCCGCATGGACAGTGTGGAAGTACATTTTTTACTGATGTTGGAACTGCCACCTTGAACATTTCCCTTGCATAGCTCCAACACCTATTCGTAGTGAGCCATTAACAATGTAGCACACAGTACATACTTTTACCAAAAATACTATTTATCTGAAAACGACATGAGCGAAGGCCATCCCTCCTCCCCAAGAAACAGGAGCACTGCTGTAATAAAGGAGCATGAGAAACACTGCCCCTACCTTAGAAAGAACACACGCACAACATTTTCCCCCGTCCACCTAGCCCCCCATATTACTGTTTGGTGCCTCTTTGCTCATTTCCGTCTGCAACTTTCCTTCTTAGCTGTCCTTCCAAAAAAAAAAAGCCATCCGTAGACAAATTAAATATTCCTGTAAGAACTACCTTTCACAGTTTAAGAATAGTAAAAATAAAATCACATACAAAACAAAATCCTTTTCCAACATGGCCACCATAGAAAGGAAAGGCGGTTGTTCCATACATGGCCCCTCTTCGCTTTCCATGACAGCCTGCAAATAGCACAAAGGAAACGCTGTTAACATATTACCACCAGCACTTCTTTCCTCCGTTTCAAATGTATTGTGTTGTCGAACAAGGTTACCACAATGCCAGTCCCAGGTGGACATGGCCACTGTAATCCTATCTTTTCTCCCTTCTGGTCATGACCAGTAGCCACATTGTGTGAATCATGACCTTATACCGTGACCCCGACATTCTGCCGAGTCCCCATGGCTACAGCCTACCCCTCAGCCAATAAACGTATACCGCAACGTTTTTTAACTACATTACGAAACTTGTGTAATACGAAAACACTCGACATCTCGTCACATAACCAACCCTAGTGATATTCAACACCTTTCTGGATGACGTTCCTCTCCAGCGCAGTCAAATGCGCCCATAAGCACCTACGTGACGTGACGCAGAACCTGCAAATGAACACACAGCGACGTAGAATGTAGCACGTTACATTTTGAAATAATAAACTGTTTTTTTAAAGGAAAACATTAACAATTTTAGAATTTCTAAAGTACTTGAATTTCACAAAAACTGTCCGAGACCATCGGACTATTCCCATATTCAATGAAATAGTAACTTTGTTTGTTCTGTCGTCATCGAAAATGTTAATCGTGAGCCACACGTTGATCTTTCCATATACACAAAGTGTTCGCTTTCGATAAAGCAACCGCTTCGGTCGCACAGTGATTTTCAAGACGTCGGCATTAACTTTGGACTACACCACCATAAAAGATGTTATGTTACTCCTAATGGCCACTCCAGCGTATGGACAAATGGGGCCGGCCCGGTCGTCCCACAATACAGTCACAGTTTGGCAGCCGGTCACGAGTACATGCATCTGGCGTCCAAAGAACCCATCACTTGGCATCTGGAATCCATGGCAATCACAGTACGGCAGAATGTAGCTGTTCGGAAAACGTAACAGAAAATACGTATCAATACCCAACCTTTACCAAACAATTGCAAAAAAGACAAAAAGAACGTGGAAACTGATACACAAATCGATGTGGTCATGCATGACATTTTAAAGAAATAATAGCGTTGCACATGGGTGAACCTAATGATAGCCTACAAACGGTGAGAATCTGCATTCTCCATAACGTAAAAACAAAAATTGACAGCTACACGCAAAGATAATACCTCAGTTATAATGACAAAATTACTGTTCTGGTCATAACTAATTAAAACTCGTTCCGATGTAGAGTCGTCAAAAGTAAACTTACACGATATTTACCGTCTCCATTGTCTTCGTTATAACCCAGACAGCGAGGTACTTGCAGCAAAGAATCTTCTTCAACTGATATTACATGTGTTTTACAAAGGTTTTGAATACATAACCTTATCAAATGGTATTTTTCCCAAACTTGCACTCCCTGCATTCTTACTGGATTTTTCCCTTTCGCTCAAGGTCAAAAAACAATTGACCCTTATGGGTTCAGTCGGATGCATGGGCCGTCTGAGCTCGCAACCACAAAAGCAAAGCAAGTGACCTTCGCTCAGAATGCAAATACATTCTGACTTTTCAGCAACATGTCTCAATGCATTCATGAGAAGTGGTACTCCCATACACTTGCAAATCCGCTTTTTCCATCAAACACTGCAGGTGCTGCCTCAGATTTCAAACTCTACAACGCTATTTACTGTATGACTTAGATGACAAGAAAACACCACTTTTTGCCTTCCTGGTCCACATTCTATCCCAGCCTCATTAACCCTCACCTTCCAATACAATATTTCATAAATTTAACTAGTGCATTGTTGTGTTGTTTTATATGTGTTACCGGCGATGTCCGCGTACACCAAAACACGAATAAAACATGGCGGGGCAGCGACAGAATCTGACGCACGTCACGCCGTTCAACACCCAATCAATGAATGTGCCACATGTCCGCGAACATGACGCTACGGATTAGCCAATCAGTATCTTGTCCGCAGAGCGAACAGGGAAGTGTGTCCGCAGAGCGGACATAAATATCACTAATTTTTCCAGACATACTTTTTGGTCGTTTTAAGAAAAGTACTGGACCGATTGGCACCAAATTTACAAAAGCACGCTTTCGGGACCAAGCTCCTGCTGCAAATTTGGTGAAAATCTGTCCAGCCACAACCACCGCAGCATATCACACTCATATGCCATACACCCAAGAGTCTATGCTCTGGCCACAAGCAACGCAGCATATCACACTCATAGTGGCTTATAACTTTCGGTCAAAAACAAATGTATAATGAACATTGTTATAAGCCAGTATGGGTGTGATATGCTGGGATGGTTGTATTTATCATGTTATACTTACTATTTGGTTTAGTAACGGGAGTCCATGTTTTTCTTGTTCATTTCTGTGATAAAAGAAAATAGCATCTTAGTATTACTATTTTATAAAGTCTTATTACATTGTACAATCAACATTTTCTTCTTTTTTTTACCCTCATATTCAGTAGATAACAAACCAGAGAACTGTGCAATTTGCTCAGTTTCTGTGTTTGTTGCTAAAATCATTGGGTATGTGGGAGAAACAAAATCCATGTGTTATGCTACAGTTTATTTGTTTGTTTGTTTTCAGTGTTTACTTGGTGTTTCTAGCTAACGCTTTATACATTAGATTGTTCCAGTTTTTGGGAGCAGTAAGATATTAGGTATTTGTTTGGATATTGTAATATCTTGGAGCAGTTAGATACCAGTAGGCGTATTCTAACAGTTTATTTTTGTATATAATTTCGTGGCATTGATTTATCTGTTTGGATATTTCTAAATTTTGGGACAGTTAGATACCAATTGGCGTATTCTAACTGTCTGTTTTTTTCTCTATTTGAGTGGTATTAATTTATCTGATTAGTTGTTGTAGCATTTTCGGGCAGTTAGATAGCTTTTGGAATATTGTGACAGTTTACATTTGTTTACTACAAGTGTACTTAAGGTTTAAGTACAGTTTAGTTATCAAATTTTGGTTTTAAGAACATTAAATAAGCGTTTGTAAGATTTGCTGGTAATCTCTGCTTTAGATTAATGGTACTATCATTACATTCAAACCATCCACATTTCTTTTTTATATATGCAGTGTAGTGCCCTGAATTGGTTGTGGCTCCTGCGTGGTAGATTATACCTATTGTTGTGAAGGTTTTCCTACCAAATGATATTTGACCATGTGTGAATCCAGTCAGCTTGCAGTTGTTTTTGGTACCATCTGCATTGTAACGTAGAAGCATTAGTATTACGTATTTACTATGTGTTTGTATTACTAAGTGGAGCGATTATCTGAATTGCAGGTCGAACATATTCTACCATGGTTTTCATTTTGTACAAGTTGCTGAAATGGAAGGTATTGATATATGCACAAGCGTTCATTGGGGATTTGTTCTTGTGTCACATTGTTGCAGAGAGTGCATGTATGTTTCCACATGTATGAAATCTGGAAGTTTTCATTTATAGGTATGTTTTTGTTTTGCAGTACTAATACTAAGTACATTAGAAATTCTTGTGGGCCTTCCTGTGAGTTTATAGTGAATTTAACCATTCCAGCACAGTAGTCCAATTGTTGTCTTATTCCATAAACACTATACGTGTTGTCAGGATTGTTTTCTGCGTTTCTGTGAAGTACTAACATTTGCAAACACAATGGATCTGTACTGTGTAAGTAAATGTTCTCAACAATTGGTGGTAATTGAAATAGAATATTCATTGCTACATTTACGTAGCAACTTACACCAACTATATTTGAGAGTTTAAATGGACCAGGTAGTTCTGTATCTGACAGCTTTTTTTGGAGTTTGTCTTCCTTCTTTGAAGAAGTACCTGGTTTACTTTCCCTAATTGATTCTTTTTTGCTTGTGGCACTTGATAAAGTATTACTTTCTTTTACTCTCTTTGGAGGATTTGCAGTGACATCCTGTTGCTTTTCTGTTTGATTTATTTTTCTTTTATAATGTTTTACTGTTTGTGGAACAGAATATGTGTTTAGATGGGGAGTGGATAGTGAACGAAGTCTATTGTATTCTAAAATGCAAGGAACATCAGCGTTTATTTTACTTGCATCAAAGTTAATTAGAAAAGGACTGTCAAGTGTACGTAAGCGTGATACTGCTACGTAGCTCATGCCTTCTTTAAAGACTGTGTTACCAATGTCTATCATTGCTTTGTCTAGGGAAAGACCTTGTGATTTATGAATGGTGACTGCGTATGCAAGAGTTAGAGAAAATTGTTCTCTGCGTACATACATGTCTTTGAAGAGAAGGAATCGAGCTGTTTAGCAAAGCTAAGCAGGGCCACTCTTGGTTGGTAAATGGAGGGGAGACAGCACAGGAGCAATCGATCTTTTTACTTCTGAAAGTTTGCCAAAGAGAATATTGACAAACTGAATGTTGTTGTCACGTGGGTATGTTTGAAAGCCAACAACTTTACCCAGTGCTCCATTAACTAGTCCTTGGTCCACGTCAAGGTTACGTTTCAGCATTACTCTGCAATTTAAGGATAATTTCAATATCTTTTCCAAGCCTGCTGTGTTTGAGATTGATTTTTCTGAACTATTTAGTCTTGTTGTGGCTTGGTCACACATGGGTAGTGTCATTCCATGTACATCTAGTTTGTCTGTGGCGCTAATTTCCATTATTGGTTGCATTTCTTTACTTAACATTATTTCATTGAATTTGAAACAGCTTGGAAGAGTTGGTATTAAGGCCATACAATTGACATTTTTGTGGGCTAATTGTTCCATAACATCTGTAGCACATGCATTATCATCATAAAGTGCATAATGTGCCGGGTTTTCAATATTGCTTCTGCTTCTTTAGAAAGTATACCAACTCTGATACTTTTTAAGATGTTGGCATAAGTGAGATCTGCAGATTGGCGCATGCTTTCTGTTAATTCTCTGTATTGGAAATGTTGCCAAAGGTTGACATTTCCTATGCTGCCAACAGTTTTACGGCAGAGTTTGTGTCCTAATGTTTTAAAAATAGGCTCACCTTTTACTGGTGTTAATTGAAGAAGATCTCCGAAAACAATAATGTGTTTTCCTGCAAAGAGCTCTTCATAGTTTGTTTTGAGTACTTCTTGTAATCTGAGGTGAATCAAAGCCAACATTAGGTTGGACACCATGCTCACTTCATCTATTAGTAACATTTTCATTTGTTTCAATACCCTGCGTAGTTCCATTGCAGCTTCTGCAGAAAGTTTGTAATAATCAAATTTGTTTTTGTGTTCTACTGGCAGGAGTAGTAATCGGTGTAAAGTGACACCACCTATTTTGTAGGCAGCTAAACCTGTGGGGGCGGTGACAACAGCTGACAGTTTGTTGTTTGTCATTTGTTGAAGGAACTTACTGATGATTTTGATTAGGAATGTTTTGCCAGAACCAGCTTCACCACTGACATACAATAGTATAGGTTTGTAATTTTGACAGGTGCATTTTTTGTTTTCATGTTGTACACCATGTGCAATTTCTTTTGTTACTTCTTGAAAAATGCTATGTTGCTCATTGTTTACCTTTGATTGTAGTATAGTTAAGTCTTCTTTATCTTCATACTGACACATGTTTTTTACTACTTCTATCATAGCTAATTCTGCCTCATTTGTTATTAGTGGGTCTCCCAGTGGTTCTTGGCTTCCTGTGACAGAAGGTTGACTACTGTCAGGAGTGTCCTTATCTAGTTGGGCCTGGAGTTCTTCTTCATGTTGCAGTTCATTGTGCAACATTGTTTTGTACTGTGCAAAGTTTGCATCAGTTATACTGCTTTCATTTGCTTTGAAAGCGTCTTCATATGAGTCATAGTTATCTAGTATTTCTTCTTCTTTTCTCCATGGTTTAAAGAGTTGTAGCAGGGACATGTAATATACTTCTTTATGTTGAGGAGTCTTTAATGAAAATTTGATATGATTAATTCAATTTGGTTTGGTGAGTTTTACTAAGCTGCCTTCACAGTTTGTCACTTTGTATTTACGGTTTTGTTCATCAGGTTTTATATTATTTTTGTATGTGTAGTTTTGGGCTATGTGGTATAGACACATGGTTTCCAAAGTGGTACTCCTGTTTGGGTAGTATGTGTCTAATAAATTGTTTTTTAAAATGTCTTGGCTGTTGGGATCATGTTTGGCTATTGTTTCTATATCTTCATATGATTTTAGAACTCTTTTTCTAGATTTAGCTGGACCAAGACTTAGCCATACTATATTTGCAGATTTACCATACAATGCAGTACCAGTTAAACGATCAGCTGCTTCATAGGATCCACATTCTCTATGGGACAGCATTTTTATGACCAAGCTGTATAATTTCTAAGACACTGTTTTATCTGATGACAGGTCATGCCAGAGGTCTTGGAGCTCTGTCTTTTCTGATTTGGTTAAGTATGCTGTGACATATCGTGCAACTGCAGTAGAATTGTCTGCAATGTACTGCACATCTATGTTTGCATTCCATAAGTGGGCAATGATTGCATTGTAATCATTGATATATTTTTCTTCTTCGTTCTTTTTATGCAATATGTATTTTTAGGTGACTTACCTTTAACACTATGTCTTACTGAAGACATGAGGTTGTTCACTTGACCTGTATTTGTAACTGGTCTAGGGAAACCAAATCGGCATTTGGTGTAGTATTTCCCTTTGTTTTTGTATTTGCGGCGACAATATTTGCCACATTTGTCTCTTTGGAATTGTAAAATGTTTGCATGAAGATCACTATTTGTGGATTCTGATGGAATTTCACAAGTGACATATTTTTCGTTAAACTGTAAAACAGTGGCATCACTGTCTTGACCAAATTTAGGAGCATCTTTAATCCATAAAAGCATGTGGACATGTGGTGCTCCTCTGGCTTGGTATTCTTTTCTCCAAAAGAAGTGTTGCACATCTCGAAGGGGAGGAACAGTTTTATTACAAATAAAATGTAGCATACCAATGAAGCGATGGTGAAAATATCTTGAAACATTAACAGGATCCTGAGAACAAAGTTCTCCAGGTGTTAGTATATCTATGTTTGTTTTGTTTTCGTTTGATATGCGTAGGAAAGCATGTAAATCTTCCCATGCATATTCTGCACAACTTAATATAACAAACCAAGTGGGTGGGCCAAGGTTTCTGATCATACAACGTACATCTCCATGACGTTGAAACCAGTACTCTTTAGTACCACGCATATTTGCTAATAGATTTGTAAGATTTGCTTGTAAAACCTCATCTTTTTGTTGAACTTTTTGTAATAATTGTGTAGCTGTCATATTTTTAAAGTGTGATCCTGATTTTAATATGTGTGCAACTCCGTAACATAAAGTAGCTAGTTCTCTTTCAAAGAGTAGGTGGAATATGTATTCCACATTTTGTCGAAATCTTGGATCTTCAGAATAGATTCGTAATGAGCGATATTCTGATGTTGATATTTGAATAGGTCTATCATTGTATCTTCCTCCTTTGCCAGTCGGAAAGAGTAGAGGAAAAGCACGTGCTTCTATACTTTTTTCCCATATGCTGATTGGTGATCCTTTTGTTTGACGCATTTGGTACGTTTCCAGTGCACCTTCTATGGTGTCATTAGAGTGCAATGGATGAATTGTATAATGGTCTAAAGTGTTTGATATTGTAGCAGGATCTAGGAGCTCAAATTGACCAGCTTCTTGTGTATCTTGAATTATTTCAGTTGTATATTTCAATATTCAATATTAATTTCTTTGTAATATTCATGACTCTCTTTAAGATATTGCAGGGCTTCTCTAACTTTATGTAAATCTACCAGTTGTTGCCAATTTTTTTTGTCTTTTGTAGGTACTCCATTTACCAAGATAATTAAAGATTGTTGCATTGGACGTTGCACTCCTAGAGTGTGCACATTTTCTTTTAGATCTAATGGTAAATACACTACTTTTCCACGAATACCTTTCACTAATTCAGAGGGAGGTAATTTTGCAGTTTTTGGTTGAAGGTGTATTATTGCTTGAAATGGGTGAACTGTTTGAATTATGATGCTCTCATATAAATTAAGTTGTTGAAGGGGTTTTGGTAGTGGATATAATTCCAAGTTATTTGTGATAGCACGTGAAGGAGTTTGGTTGATGTCAAGTTTTGTGGTGCAGTAACTGCAAAGTATTATGGGGTCAGTTATTTCGTATTTGTTTTCTGCTATAAGGTAGAGAGCTAATTCAAACCATTTAGATTCTTCATTTTCTTCTATTTTGTATGATAGGTCTACAGTTTTTGTGTTACTTTTATAAAAACTTCTGCGTCAACATACACACACGTGGTTTGGTACTTCAGCTGAAGTACTTTCAAATTTTAGTATTTCTTTTTTGTATGTGTGTAGTGAAAGATTGCCATGTGCAGAATTGTTACGAAGTTGGTTTACAGCTAATTCATCTTGTAAGTGGGTTTCACTTCCGAAATATTTTGTCTGGATATAGTCGATTTCTTTTAGGAGGTCATTTGCTGTACCATGTAGAGGAATGTTATTTAAATTGGCTAGTGCTAAAGCAGGACTTTTAGCATAGTACAGTTTATAAACTAGATTTCTTATACTTGCATGATGTGTTGATATCCTTTTGATGTCATGGAAGGTTGTTTTGCAAGTAGGTCCTGTAATGCAGGCCAATGAATGTCCTTGTAGTCCTGTATACTTGCGTACTGGACAAGCATCCATATTTTGCAGTAGTTTAATATTGATTTTGTCTTTGCTTTTCACATATTGATTGAGGAATTGGCATAAAGACTTGAACATTTTTTTGGGAATGTTACACATTGATCTGCATGGCCATTTGTACACTAGATGTTCTGATTCAGTTGAATGGAGGGGTAAATCTACGTTTTCAGGGCATATTTTTGTAAGGAGTACTTCTTGTTCCATTATGGTATTATTAACTTTTTCATAACCTCGACCACTGCTATGTATGGCAATTGTATTTGTTTGCTTTTGTTTGTACGCTTCTTCATTAAAGTATGGTTCTGTGCTTGTAGTGTGACTCCATTCACCTCCACAGATATTTAAGAAGTTATTTCTGTTGACATTTCGTTTATTGAGAAGTCTTTTTTGTAATTTAGTTATTAGTTTTGTTAGTGGTTTTATTCTGTTTAACACTAAAATAAATAACTTTCTTTTGAGAAGAATTGCACTGTCTATCAATGCTTCTAAGATTACTTTTCTACGATAGGTTTGAAGTGTTGAACCTGGTTTCTCTCCTGTTTTCATAAGATTTTGAAGGACTTTGTGATGGAACATTTTGGCTAAAATACTTTTCTTGGTATGCTTACTTTGTACTACATCAAGATTTATAGAAGAAGTTTTTATTTATAGTGATAGTTGATTTTCTGTTAAATGTTTTTTGGTTTGTTTTACATTTTGATAGAGGAGGCAAAGTTTTTGTACTAGAAACTTCTTCTGTTTCACTACATGACTGTATTAGCTGTTGTGTTTCAACTTTTTTTACAAATTCTCCTATAGATGGATGTTTATGTTGGAGAGTTTTCTTTTCATTTGCTCTACTTCTGTGTTCCTTTCTACGGAGTTGCTTTTTGGTAGGCATTCTTTAGGGTCTGTTGAAAAAAATACAGAAGGTATGGGTTGGGGTGTTCTGGAATGCATGTGTGTTATGTGCATGAGTGTTTGAGTAAGATGATAAAGATGTATGTGATGGTGTGTGATTGTGCTCTGGGAAGTACAACTACTAGGAATGGGTATTCTTGAATTAATGTGTTACTAAACTGGGGTTCAGATGACAGAAAAAAGTAAGCCAGTGGTTTGGAGAAGTATAAATAGTATATCTAACGCTATACAATTAAAACAGTTGTTTGTTCTACAACATCTAAATTCTAGCGGCTGAGTTGGGTAATTTGTGTGTCAAAAAATAGGAAGTTGTGGGCCATTCTGCCAGTAAATCACTGTTTAAGACGGGAGGATTTTTGGTCAGAATGGTGCAGAATCTCTATTTGTAGGCACAGAAATAGCATGAATTAACCTTACAGTGTGTTTGAGTAATAATCCAAATATTATGGTAACATTTTACTTACTTACTTTTTTTTAAATGAGCAGTTTGCTTCTTAGTGGTTCTTTGTACTTCAAATTCGGCTGCTTCTTTTCTGGAGAATGGTCTTCACTGCAATTGTAAAAGAAAGAAATTAGTAATTTGGTTTGTATATAGGACTGTTTTTAATTTAGACATAGATTTTTTAAATTGAAATGCTCAGCGCCTTCCTCAAAACCATTAAAACTATCTTATCTCTAACTGTAGGAAAGAAAATATCTTTATTATGGCTTGTGAAATTCATAATGTACCATTGTATACCACTATTCCTGTAACTAAGCTTTTCCACGTAATAGTGAGTCAATGTCATAGCCTGCTTTTCCACGTAATAGTGAGTCAATGTCATAGCCTGCTTGTCCTATATAATTGAAAGTAATTATATGAATTGAAAAAATTAAAACCAATTATGTGTTTGTACAAATATTATTGTGTGAGATTTGATCATGTAATTTTGTTTGATTATATGTAGTCTATATATTTTGTTTCAAAAATGTTGTTTTAACATTATTTGCGTGTGTGTGTGCGTGTATGAAGAAATTAAACGGTATAAGTTTTTTAAGTCACAGTTCATTTTAAGACAATGAAAAAATGATCGTAGATTCATTTTACAGATTATACAAGGTAAATGTCAGTTAGAAAATGTGTTCATGTACTGTATAGAAAATATGCATACCTGTAGTTTGTGTTCATGCATATGGATATGGACGAAGCTGCAAGTAGAAATCTTGGAGACTTGTATAGTATTTCTGGTAGATCGTGCTTGCCAATGGTATGAGACTTGTACTCCGAGAGATTCACTGTACATTTGCAGTGCTGATCTATGATGATGCAGTTACATGTAGAGGTCTTGGATTTGATTGGTGGATGGTCATGTGATTTCTTAGCTACATCCAATGAGGGAATGGTACAGAGAGTGAAGTGGAAATGGTAGGAGGGCTGTCCATGTTACGATATGTTCACAGACATGGCGGTAGTTCTAGGACACCGCGTATTACATCCGGGAAATTTGGGGTAGGGAGGCATGCAAATGATATTGAATGTAGTAAAGGATTGGTCAGTAAAGTTTAGTGATTGTGTTGTGGTAGGAGAGGTTTTCTCAGATATTCTTTTTGCTGAGAGAAGAACAGATAGCTATGGCAGAGTGTTTAAAAAAACAGATTGTGTGGATTTTGGGAGACTGGTGGATACATTGGTTGAAGGTGCATGAAGAAAGCTGTGGAGTATCTATAGATCTTGGATTCCCACATGTGGAAGTGCACTGGCATGGAGTGCGTGGAATGAAGTGGTTGGACTTGCTACCTCTCTGTGCAACTTTGAAAATAGAGGAACATCCAGACATAATTGTAATTCATTGTGGAGGGAACAGTTTAGGACATGTGTCTGAAATTTCTTTGCAATTTGCAATGAAAGAAGGACTTCAGAAGATCATGGACATGTTTCCAAACTCCAAAGTAATTTTTTCACGGATTGCGCAGAGACAAATGTGGCTTTGTTCTTTCTCATGTGGTCCACAAATGGAGAAAGCAAGGCGTACTGTCAATAAGGCTGTTTGTGTCTCCCTAAGAGATTTTGGCATGTCCTCTTTTCACAATGAAAATATTATGTTTCGTAGTACATACAGTTTTCGCAGAGATGGAGTCCATCTTACTTATGCTGGCAATCAGATTTTTCTGAGAAATGTACAAAATGCATTGCAACCTTTTTTAGAAATACAGCATCCATTTTGAAGTAGGTGTTAAGTATTTATAATTTTTGACATACAAACACCTCCCAAAGGCTTTTTTCAGAGCCACCACTTGCTCCCAGAGAAAAATGCAATGGTTACAATAGGGTAGCACCCCAATTTTTTTTATGTTCACGAACTGTCCGCAGACATTTAGGATATACAAAGGACCCTGCTTTATTTATCTTCACTTCTATTTTTTAACTGTGAAAGGCGGCTCTGAAAGGAGCCTTATTTTTTTGGATTTTTGTTATTTTGTATTTTTTTGGTTTTTTATACACAACACACTAGGAGAGGGGAAAGGAGGGTAAAGGGGGGGACACCAACCACAGGGATAAGAAAGGGCGAGCTGAGAGAGGAAGATGTAGAGTGGGTTTTATTTGGGTAGTGAGCAGGTCTTCTTGTGCTCTGAAACAATAGTCTCAAAAGCACTCCGAAGTCGCTCCCCCCTGCAGAGTACTGTGTCACAGTACATACATACAACTGTAACCCTCGTAAGGTAAGGGTCATCAGAATTCTGTATGGCCTGTGAGGCAGCTTGAGGAAGATGCTGTCCCACAGAGGTGTTCCTTGTGGTGACAGGATCAGAAACGGAGGATGCAGTAGAGGCAATCAACCTACTACGCTCTTCGCAAGGTACAACCTGGCGAATGGCCCCAGTGTGGAATGAGTTCAGGTGTCGCTTCATGGTCATGGTCCCAAAGCTGTACGCACCATGCCTCCCATGACTGAGTACCATTTTGCACTCATTGCAGGTGACACGGTTCGCACGAGCCTTAGGAACATTCCCATGAACGGTAAACAACCGCCACACCCAAGAATCACGCAGAGGGTGGACCTCATTCTCGTCATCCTCTTCTTCCTCCTCTGTATCCTCACTCCTGTTCCCCTCTTCAGGCCCTTGGGGAGATGGTGGTGGTAGAGGGGGTGGGGGTGGTGCTGAGGCAGATGTAGCACCAGGTGGCAATAGTGGAGCCATGGATGTCATCGTCTTGGAGATGGAAATCTCAAAATCTGCAAAGTATGCAGAAAAATGGAGTGTTCTCTGTGGAATAGCCAGAAACACAATGAGAATGAGCTCTGGGGCGTGGTCTTTTATAGTGGTGCTTGTAAGCGGTTCAACAGATCGAACACCAAAAAAGGTTCAAAAAGTCACAAAAACTATGTGGAAACTTAGAATTAGTATGTGGGATCTGTGGTATGGTGATTTTTTAATGAGAAATATTGTGGATTACTTGGAAATGTACTTTTAAACTGTTCAGGGATACGAACAGTGTCCGCATTCAGAACACGCGATCAGCGTGGGCGCGGTCACATGATTGCTTCGTGACCATGTTCGCTAAGGAAGCGGCCGTCCGCAGGACACCCAATGTACGGACATTGTTTTGCGCATGCGTGTTGATGTTCTATGGACAGTGTTCGGGTCCTGAACTAATTAAAAATGCGTCACACGTAAAACAAACAGTTACGGACAGTCGTTTGTTCTTAGCACAGTTTAACTTACTTGCGAACAATACGAACAGACATAGCGTCCCCAGCACACCTCCATTTTTGTTTATTTACGAACATTTCAGGACAGTAGGAGTGTTCTTTGAACAGTTTCAACTTGCATGAGAACATTACGGACAGATATAGTGTCCTCAGGACAGTTACATCTTCGTTTATTTATGAACATTTCTGAACAACCGCGCTGTCCGTGGACACCTACATTGGTTTTAACACAAAGAACTGAAAGTAATTACAACACAATATAAAAAAGTAACTTTATTTGACATATATAAACAATTTATGACTGAGAAGGTGGGGCAGAAACGGAAACAAAAACAGGAGAATTAGGGATTTCAACATAATTGGGATCAGGTGAAGAAGGGATGGAAATGTCATCAAAACGTTTTGGTCCATGCAGAGGGTTAGGGGTTAAATGAGTAGGATATGGTGAGGGGGGACAAGTACAGGTGTGACAATGGTATGTTGTTGGTAGTTTTAGGTGATCTTCAACAAAGTTCTTTAAATCTTTAAAATTTGCCATAAGTTGGTCCATTTTTTGGTTAATGTGTTCCAGAGTGTTATCCACCGCTTCTTTTTCTGTGGTAGTGGCAATTTTTGTATGGTCTGTAAAAAAAGAAATGTATATGTTAAATGTATACAAAATAATATTTATTAATTGGTTTATATAGTAAAGTGTGTACCATTAGGTGCACTATCTTCTGACATTTCGTCTTGTGGGAAATGCTCCTCTAACCACTCCACAGTACTACACATTTCTGTGAGAAAACAAAAAAGTAATATATTTTTTTTTATCTAATACAGAAAGTTTATAAATATATGAGTAAAATGAAGTGCACTTACTATTTCAGGAAAGTGTGTAATGAGTAGTCTGTACGTCTGGTCTTGCTCTTAGTTGTGGAGTGTCTGTGAAGTAATTATGTTGGAAGCCACTTTATCTTCTTTTGGTATATTCCTTTTTAGAACATATTGCATTTAAATGAATGGTTAGTGTGTTACATATATGGGTTACATTTCTTAAGTATTACTACATATACTTTGTATGTGTGCTGCTTTGTGAATTTGTTAAATGTTCCTATGTTATGATATAACAATTACACATACCCCCCAGAGTTTTTAGGTGGTGGTACTGTTGTTCGAACATGTCCGTGGACAGTCAAATTCAGTAGAAAGGATTCAGTATGTTCCATATTACATGTACATGAAGTCAAAGTTATTATTATTAAGTTGTGCTACTAAAAAACTATGAAATTCAGTAAAAAAACTTAGTTAAAGGGACGTTATGGTTCAGTTGCGCTACGAAAAACCTATGAAATTCAGTAAAAAAACTTTGTTAAAGGGACGTTATGGTTAAGTTTTGCTACTAAAAACCTATGAAATTCAGTAAAAAACTTTGTTAAAGGGACGTTATGGTTAAGTTGCGCTACTAAAAACCTATGAAATTCAGTAAAAAAACGTTGTTAAGGGCACATTATGGTTAAGTTGCACTTCTAAAAACATATCAGATTCAGTAAAAAAACTTTGTTAAAGGGATGTTATGGTTAAGTTGCGCTACTAAAAACCTATCAGATTCAGTAAAAAAACTTTGTTAAAGGGACATTATGGTTCAAAGTAAAACCGAAAAACCCCTGAAATTCGGCAGTTATGGTAAGATAAGCAACCATAACTTGCGCCACCGTGCACTGCTAACACTAACACCCAGGACATCAAAGATGACATCACAAATGTCATTGATGACATCACAGATTACATCACATGACTGGCTCTCACTTTTTTCCTTTACTGACATATCTAAGCCACATAGTTTTCTTCAGTAACAGTCAGGAAGTAAACATTGAAAAGGTACTATATTTGTAGACTTAGGGTCAAGTCATATCATATGAAACATATATATAGCGGAAGACACAGGCTTGAAAGAGAACAATCCTTTCTGTGCATGAAGATAATCATTAGAGTTTTCAGCACTTTCTCATAGTTTTATATTTATTACTACACCTTCCCTTTATATGCTCATATTTGTATACATTGTACTCACACTCCATTCCTTAGGGTTTACTGACATCATTTGATACACATACATACAGTAAGTAGCAGATTTGAAACAGAGCAATCATTTCTCTGCATTAAGATAATCAGTTAGGTTATGAACTCTTTCTGCTACTGCTTCTGCTTTTTTGCTTACTTCTCTGTCCCTCTATATACTCATATTTGTATGTGTTGTTGTCTCTTTGTGTTTTGTCTGTATTAAGTGTAATTATGTACGAAGTGGGTTTTATTAGCTACTTATAACATGTTTCACAGTACGCAAAACTTTAATAAGAAAGCAGTTATCATTTCATTATTCTAGATGGCAAGATTATGAATATTGCACCTTCATCATGTATACTGCACACACTGCCTAAGTTTCTGCATGAGTTGCTTAGTATACTGGATAGAACTTCATAATAGAATGCTATTCATATCAATGCATTACTTAATGCACTAATTAGCTCATGATATTTATTCAAATGATCCTTGACACTTTTTGGTCAACATTATAAGAATCCCTCCTACAGAGTTTTCATGAAAAGTAAATGCACATGTGATGTCATCAGTGATATCATCAATGACATTTGTGATGCCATCTTTGATGTCCTGGGTGTTAGTGTTAGCAGTGCACAGTGGCGCGAGTTATGGTTGCTTATCTTACCATAACTGCCGAATTTCAGGGGGTTTTCGGTTTTACTTTGAACCATAACGTCCCTTTAACAATGTTTTTTTACTGAATCTGATAGGTTTTTAGTAGCGTAACTTAACCATAACATCCCTTTAACAATGTTTTTGTACTGAATCTGATAGGTTTTTAGTAGCGCAACTTAACCATAACGTCCCTTTATATATTCAATGAAAAAACTTTGTTAAAGGGACGTTATGGTTAAGTTGCGCTACTAAAAACCTATGACATTCAGTGAAAAAACGTTGTCAAAGGGCCGTTATGGTTCCAAGTAAAACCGAAAAAACCCTTGAAATTTGCCAGTTATGGTAAGCTAAGCAACCATAACTCGCGCCAGCACCGTGCACTGCTAAGACTAACACCCAGGACATCAAAGATGACATCACAAATGTCATTGATGACATCACTGATGACATCACATGTGTATGTACTTTTCATGAAATATGTGTACAAGGGGTTCTTATTATAATGTTGCGAAACAAGTGTCAAGGATCATTGCAATAAATATCATACCCTAATTAGTGCATTGAATGATGCATTGATATAAATAGCATTCTATTATGGAGTTCTATCTAGTATACTAAGCTACTCATACAGAAACATAACATTGTGTGCAGTGTACAAGATGAAGGTATAATAGGTAATGTTAATATGTTGAATAATGAAATGATAATTGTTTTCTTAATAGATTTGTGTGTACTGTGAAATATGTAATAAGTAGCTAATAAAACACATGTATTACATAATTACATTACTATAGACAAAACACAAAGACACAAGAACACATACCAATATGGGTATATACAGGGAAAGTGAAGCTAGCAAAAAAGCACAAGTAGGCGCAGAAACAATTCATAATTTAACTGATTATTTTCATGCAAATAAATGATTGCTCTGTTTCAAAGCTGCTATTTACCCTAGGTATATGTATCACTTGATGTGATTGGACCCTAAGGAAAGTAGTGTGAGTACAATGTATACAAATATGACCATATACAGGGAAAGTACAGCCATAAAAAAACAGAACTATCAGAAAGTGCTCATAAGTCTATTGATTACCTTTATGCACAAAAAGGATTTCTGTCTTTCAAGCTTGTGTCTTCCCGTATGTATATGTTTCATATGATGTGACTGGACTCTAAGGGAATTACTGTAAGAACCTACTTGAAGGCTACGTCTACAAATAAAATAAAATGTTTAGTTTCTGACTGTTACTGAAGAAAACCATGTGGCCTAGATATGTCAGCAAAAGAAAAAAGAGTGAGCCAGACATGTGATGTCATCAGTGATGTCATCAATGGCATTTGTGATGTCATCTTTGATGCCCTGGGTGTTAGTCTTAGCAGTGCACAGTGGTGGCGCGAGTTATGGTTGCTTAGCTTACCATAACTGGCGAATTTCAAAGGTTTTTCGGTTTTACTTGGAACCATAACGTCCCTTTGACAAAGTATTTTCACTGAATATCATAGGTTTTTAGTAGCGCAACTTAACCATAACGTCCCTTTAACAACGTTTTTTCACTGAATTTCATAGGTTTTTAGTAGCGCAACTTAACCATAACGTCCCTTTAACAAAGTTTTTTCATTGAATTTCATAGGTTTTTATTAGTGCAACTTAACCATAACAACCCTGTAACATTTTCTTTTACTAAATTTTAAAGGTTTTTATTAGTGCAACGTCACCATAACATCCTTTTCAATAGTTGAAGACCACTAACATCGTATTTCCTCAAAGTGGGAACGCCGGGTGGTAAAAAAAACAAAAAGATGGCCACCATGGAAAGGGAAGGCGGGGTGTATAAAGAACACAACAGGGCATGAGCGGGGGGTGGGAGGGAACAGGGGAGACACATGGGCATGAGCGGAGGGTGAGAGGGAACAGGGTACAAACGGGGCATGAGCAGGGGGCCGGGGGGAAAAGGAAGGAAACACGGGGCATGAGCGGTGGTGGGGGGAACACGAGAGAGACACGGGGCATGAGCAGCGGGTGGGGAGGAACACGAGGGAGACACGGGGCATGAGCGGGGGGGTACAGGGCACACACAGGACATGAGCAGGGGTGAGGGGGAAAGGAGAGAGACAAGGGGCATGAGCGGGGGGTGGGGGGAACACAAGAGAGACACGGGGCATGAGTGGGGGTTTGGGGGGAACACGAGGGAAACATGGGGCATGAGCGGGGGTGGGGGGAACACGAGGGAGACACGAGGCATGAGCGGGGGTGGGGGGCAACAAGAGACAGACACGGGGCATGAGCGGGGGGTGGGGCCAACAGGAGAGAGACACGGGGCATGAGCGGGGGGTGGGGACAACAGGAGACAGACACGGGGCATGAGCGGGGGATGGGGGAACAGGAGACAGACACGGGGCATTAGCGGGGGTGGGGGGCAACAGGAGAGAGACACGGGGCATGAGCGGGTGGGGGAACAGGAGACAGACACGGGGCATGAGCAGGGGGGCAACAGGAGAGAGACACGGGGCATGAGCGGGGGGAACAGGAGACAGACACGGGGCATGAGCGGGGGCTGGAGGGGTACAGGAGACAGACACGGGGCATCAGAGACACAGGGCATGAGCGGTGGCTGGGGGGAGCAGGAGACAGACACGGGGTATGAGCGGGGGGTGGGGGGAACAACAGAGACAGAAACAGGGCATGAGCGGGGGGTGGGGGGCAACAGGAGACAGACACGGGGCATGAGCAGGGGGTGGGGGGCAACAGGAGACAGACACGGGGAATGAGCAGGGGGTGGGGGGCAACAGGAGACAGACACGGGGCATGAGCGGGGGGTGGGGGGAACAGGAGACAGACACAGAGCATGAGCGAGGGGTGGGGAGATAAGGAGACAGACACGGGGCATGAGGGGCAACAGGAGACAGACACGGGTGCATGAGTGGGGGTGCGGGGCAACAGGAGAGACAGGGGGCATGAGCGGGGGGTGGGGGAACAGGAGACAGACATGGGGCATGAGCGAGGGTTGGGGGAACAGGAGACAGACACGGGGCATGAGCGGGGGGTGGGGGGAACAATAGACATGGGGCATGAGCGGAGGGTGGGGGGAACAGGAGACAGACACGGGGCATGAGCGAGGGGTGGGGGGAACAGGAGACAGACACGGGGCATGAGCGGGGGCTGGGGGGAACAACAGACACGGGGCATGAGCGAGGGGTGGGGGGAACAGGAGACAGACACAGGGCATGAGCGGGGGGTGGGCGGGAGGGGGAGAGACACACGGGGCATGAGACACACGGGGCATGAGTGGGGGGTGGGCGGGAGGGAGAGAGACACACGGGGCATGAGCGGGCAGTGGGCGGGAGGGAGAGAGACACACGGGGCATGAGCGGGGGGTGGGCGGGAGGGGGAGAGACACACAGGGCATGAGCGGGGGGTGGGCGGGAGGGGGAGAGACACACGGGGCATGAGCGGGGTGTGGGCGGGAGGGGGTAGACACACGGGGCATGAGCGGGGGGTGGGCGGGAGGGGGAGAGACACACAGAGCATGAGCGGGGGTTGGGGCGAGGGAGAGAGACACACGGGGCATGAGCGGGGGGTGGGGTGAAGGGGAGAGAGACACACAGGGGGTGGGGGAGGGAGAGAGACACACAGGGCATGAGCGGGGGCTGGGGGAGGGAGAGAGACACACAGGACATTAGCAGGGGGTGGGCAGGAGGGGGAGAGACACACGGGGCATGAGCGGGGGTGGGCGGGAGGGGGAGAGACACACAGGGCATGAGCGGGGGGTGGGCGGGAGGGGGAGAGACACACGGGGCAGGAGCGGGGGTGGGGGTGGGGGAGAGGGAGAGAGACACACGGGGCATGAGCAGGGGGTGGGCGGGAGGGAGAGAGACACACGGGGCATGAGTGGGGGGTGGGCGGGAGGCAGAGAGACACACAAGGCATGAGCAGGGGGTGGGGGGAAGGGGAGAGACACGGGGCATGAGCGGGGGTGGGGGGGGGGGAGAGAGACACACGGGGCATGAGCGGGGGTGGGGGGAGGGGTAGAGAAACATGGAGCATGAGAGGGGGTGGACGGGAGGGGGAGAGACACACGGGGCACGAGAGGGGGTGAGGGGGAGGGAGAGAGACACACGAGGCATGAGCGGGGTGTTGGGGGAAGGGGAGAGAGACACGGGGCATGAGCGGGGGGGAGGGGAGGGAGAGAGACACACAGGGCATGAGCGGGGGTGGGGGGAGGGAGAGAGACACACGGGGCATGAGCGGGGGGTGGGCGGGAGGGGGAGAGATGAGCGGTTGGTGGGCAGGAGTGGGAGAGGCACACGGGGCAGGAGCGGGGGTGGGGAGGAGGGAGAGAGACACACGGGGCATGAGCGGGGGGTGGGGGGAAGGGGAGAGAGACACACGGGGTATGAGCGGGGGGTGAGGGGAAGGGGAGAGAGAACACAGGGGCATGAGTGGGGGGTGGGCGGGAGGGGGAGAGACACACAGGGCATGGGCGGGGTGGGGGGGAGGGAGAGAGACACACAGGGCATGAGCGGGGGTTGGGAGGAAGGGGAGAGAGACACGGGGCATGAGCGGGGGTGGAGGGGATGGAGAGAGACACACGGGGCATGAGCGGGGGTGGGGGGGAGAGAGAGAGACACACGGGGCATGAGCGGGGGTGGGGGGGAGGGAGAGAGACACACGGGGCATGAGCGGGGGTGGGGGAAAAGGGAGAGAGAGACACACGGGGCATGAGCAGGGGGTGGGCGGGAGGGGGAGAGACACACGGGGCATGAGCGGGGGTGGGGGGAGGTAGAGAGACACACAGGGCATGAGCGGGGGGTGGGGGAAGGGGAGAGAGACACAGGGCATGAGCGTGGGTCGGGGGGAGGCATAGAGATGGGGCATGAGCAGGGGTGGGGGGGAGGTAGAGAGACACACGGGGCATGAGCGGGGGGGTGGGGGGAAGGGGAGAGAGACACACAGGGCATGAGCGGGGGGTGGGGGGAGGGAGAGAGACACACGGGGCATGAGCAGGGGTTGGGGGGATGCAGAGAGACACACGGGGCATGAGCGGGGGTGGGGGGAAGGGGAGAGAGACACACGGGGCATGGGCGGGGGGTGGGGGGAAGGGGAGAGAGACACACGGGGCATGAGCTGGGGGTGCGGGGAGGGAGAGAGACACACGGGGCATGAGCGGGGGTGGGGGGAGGGAGAGAGACACATGGCGTTCATGTGCAGGCGGCAGATCCCGCTCCTCGGCCCTCCGCTGGCCACAGTGTGCCAATGGCGTGAGCGGGGGGCTGGAGGAACAGGGGAGACGCGGAGCATGAGTGGGGGTGGGGGGACAAGAAGGACACACGTGGCATGAGCGGGGTGGGAGGAACAGGAGACAGACACAAGACTTACTGTGCAGGCGGCGAGGAACAAAGATGGCGGGCGTTTCTGAAGCCAGTCGCACTGCACGCTTTCACCGCATCCAATGAGAGAGCACGTTCAGATGTCCGCGGACATCACGCAAGCTGCTGGGCCAATCACTGTCCTGTCCGCGGAGTGAACAGGGAAGTGTGTCCGCGAAGCGAACACAGATATCACAAATTTTTTTCACTTACATTTTTGTCATTTTTTAAAAAACTACTGGACGGATTCACACCAAATAAAGCAAAGCACGCTTTTGGGACCAAGCCGCCAATCCTGCCATACATTTGGTGTAAATCCGTCCAGCGGTTTGGGCTGTAGGCGTGAGCAAAGTTTTTCCCCATTATGTCTATGGGGGAAAAAAAAGTTTTGGGACCCCCCTATAACTTTGGCCCCCCTGGAAAAATCCTCACCAAACTTTGCAAATATATTCAGAGTGACCCAAATACTTTCTTTGCAAAGATTGGTGAGGATTCGTCCAGGGAGAGCGAAGTTATAAGACGCCCAAAAAGTGCTCTTCCTATAGAATCACCAACTTAACCATAACGACATGGCCACTACCGTGGCCATGTAAAATATATATATATATATCGGTTTGGTAATATATATATATATATTCAGTGAAAAAACTTTGTTAAAGGGACATTATGGTTCCAAGTAAAACCGAAAAACCCTTGAAAATCGCCAGTTATGGTAAGCTAAGCAACCATAACTCGCACCACCACCGTGCACTGCTAAGACTAACACCCACGACATCAAAGAAATGTCATTGATGACATTACTGATGACATCACATGTGTATGCACTTTTCATGAAATATGTGTACAAGGGATTCTTATTATAATGTTGCGAAAAAAGTGTGAAGGATCGTTGCAATAAATATCATACCCTAATTAGTGCATTAAACGATGCATTGATATAAATAGCATTCTATTATGGGGTTCTATCTAGTATACTAAGCTACTCATGCTGAAACATAGCATGTGTGCAGCGTACAAGATGAAGGTATAATATTCGTAATGTTAATATTTTGAATAATGAAATGATAATTGTTTTCTTAATAGATTTGTGTGTACTGTGAAATATGTAATAAGTAGCTAATAAAACCCATGTATTTATAATTGCATTACTATAGACAAAACACAAAGAGAGAAGAACACATACCAATATGGGTATATACAGGGAAAGTGAAGTTAGCAAAAAAGCACAAGTAGTAGCAGAAACAATTCCTAACCTAACTGATTATTTTCATGCAAATAAATGATTGCTGTTTCAAAGCTGCTATTTACCCTATGTATATGTATTACTTGATGTGATTGGACCCTAAGGAAAGTAGTGTGAGTACAATGTATACAAATATGACGATATACAGGGAAAGTACAGCCATAAAAAAACAACAGAACTATTAGAAAGTGCTGATAAGTCTATTGATTATCTTTATGCACAAAAATGATTGCTGTCTTTCAAGCTTGTGTCTTCCCCTATGTATATGTTTCATATGATGTGACTGGACTCTAAGGGAATTACTGTAAGAACCTACTTGAAGGATACGTCTACAAATAAAATACATTTTTTAGTTTCTGACTGTTACTGAAGAAAGCCATGTGGCCTAGATATGTCAGCAAAAGAAAAAAGAGTGAGCCAGACATGTGATGTCATCAGTGATGTCATCAATGGCATTTGTGATGTCATCTCTGATGTCGTGGGTGTTAGTCTTAGCACTGTACGGTGGTGGCGCGAGTTATGGTTGCTTAGCTTACCATAACTGGCGAATTTCAAAGGTTTTTCAGTTTTACTTGGAACCATAACGTTCCTTTAACAAAGTTTTTTCACTGAATTTCATATTTTTTTAGTAGCGCAACTTAACCATAACGTCCCTTTAACAACGTTTTTTTACTGCATTTCATAGGTTTTTATTAGTGCAACGTAACCATAACATCCTTTTCAATAGATGAAGACCACTAGCATCTTAGGTCCTCAAAGTGGGAACCCCAGGTGGTAAGGGGTAACAGGAGAGAGACACGGGGCATGAGAGGGGGGTGGGGGGAACAGGGAAAACACGGGGCATGAGCGGGGGGTGGGGGAGAAAAGGAGGGAGACACGGCATGAGCGGGGGGTGGGGTGGAACAGGGGAGACACGGGGCATGAGCAGGGGGTGGGGGCAACAGCAGGGAGACACGGGGCATGAGCGGGGGGTGGGAGGGCAACAGCAGGGAGACATGGGGCATGAGAGGGGAGTGGGGGGCAACAGAAGGGAGACAAGGGACATGACCGGGGGGCAACAGGAGAGAGACATGGGGCATGAGCGGGGGGTGGGGGTAACAGGAGACAGACACGGGCCATGAGCAAGGGGTGGGGGGCAACAGCAGGGAGACACGGGGCATGAGCGGGGGCAGGGGGAAAACGAGGGAGACACGGGGCATGAGAGGGGGTGGGGGGTAACAGAAGAGAGACGCGGGGCATGACCGGGGGTGGGGGGCAACAGCAGAGAGACACGGGGCATGACCGGGGGTGGGGGGCAACAGAAGGGAGACACGGGGCATAACCAGGGGGTGGGGGGCAACAGGAGAGAGACACAGGGCATGAGAGGGGGTGGGGGGTAACAGGAGAGAGACACAGGACATGAGAGGGGGGTGGGGGTAACAGGAGAGAGACACGGGGCATGAGAGGGGGGTGGGGGAAACAGCAGGGAGACACGGGGCATGATCAGGGGGTGGGGGCAACAGGAGAGAGACACGGGGCATGACAAGCTGTGGGGGGCAACATGAGAGAGACACGGGGCATGAGAGGGGGGTGGGGGGTAACAGGAGAGCGACACGGGGCATGAGAGGGGGGTGGGGGGTAACAAGAGAGAGAGAGACACGGGGCATGAGCAGGGGGTGGGGGGCTACAGCAGGGAGACACGGGGCATGAGCTGGGGGTGGGGGGCATCAGCAGAGAGACACACGGGGCATGAGCGGGGGGTGGTAGGGAGTGGATAGAGACACACAGGGCATTAGCGGGGGGTGGGATTCGATAGACACACGGGACGGGGGTGATCGGGAGGGGATAGACACACGGGGCATGAGCGTGGGGGCAGGGGCAACAGCAGAGAGACACACGGGGCATGAGCGTGGGGTGGGGGGAACAAGGAAAACACGGGGCATGAGCGGGGGGTTGGGGAGAAAAGGAGGGAGACACGCCATGAGCAGGGGGTGGGGTGGAACAGGGGAGACATGGGGAATGAGCAGGGGGTGGGGGCAACAGCAGGGAGACACGGGGCATGAGCGGGGGTGGGGGGCAACAGCAGGGAGACACAGGGCATGAGAGGGGGGTGGGGGGTAACAGGAGAGAGACACGGGGCATGAGAGGGGGGTGGGAGGGCAACAGCAGGGAGACACGGACATAACCGAGGGGTGGGGGGCAACAGAAGGGAGACACGGGACATGACCGGGGGTGGGGGGCAACAGGAGAGAGACACGGGGCATGAGCAGGGGGTGGGGGTAACAGGAGACAGACACGGGGCATGAGCAGGGGGTGGGGGGCAACAGCAGGGAGACACGGGGCATGAGCAGAGGGCAGGGGGAAAACAAGGGAAACACGGAGCATGAGAGGGGGTGGGGGGTAACAGAAGAGAGACACGGGGCATGAGCGGGGGGTGGGGGGCAACACGAGGGAGACACGGGGCATGACTGGGTGGTGGGGGGCAACAGGAGAGAGACACAGGGCATGAGCGGGGGGTGGGGGGTAACATGAGAGAGACATGAGGCATGAGCGGGGGGCAAGAGCACTGAGACACAGGTCATGAGCGCGGGGTGGGGGGAACACGAGGGAGACACGGGGCATGAGAGGGGGCTGGGGGGTAACAGGAGAGAGACACAGGGCATGACCGGGGGTGGGAGGCAACAGCAGAGAGACACGGGGAATGACCGGGGGTAGGGGGGCAACAGAAGGGAGACACGGGGCATGACCGGGGTGTGGGGGGCAACAGGAGAGAGACATGGGGCATGAGAGGGGGTGGGGGGTAACATGAGAGAGACACAGGGCATGAGAGGGTGGTGGGTTAACAGGAGAGAGACACAGGGCATGAGAGGGGGCTGGGGGAAAACAGCAGGGAGACACAGGGCATGATCGGGGGGTGGGGGGCAACAGGAGAGAGACACGGGGCATGACAGGTGGTGGGGGGTAACAGGAGAGAGACACTGGGCATTAGAGGGGGGTGGGGGGTAACAGGAGAGAGACACGGGGCATGAGAGGGGGTGGGGGTTAACAGGAGAGAGAGACACAGGGCATGAGCAGGGGGTGGGGGGCAACAGCAGGGAGACACGGGGCATGAGTGGGGGGTGGGGGGCAACAGCAGAGAGACACACGGGGCATGAGCGGGGGGTGGGCGGGAGGGGATAGAGACACACGGGGCATGAGCGGGGGGTGGGCGGGATGGGATAAACACACGGGGCGGGGGGTGAGTGGGAGGGGATAGACACACGGGGCATGAGCGGGGGGGCGGGAGGGATAGAGACACACGGGGCATGAGCGGGGGGGTGGGAGGGATAGAGACACACGGGGCATGCGTGGGGCGTGGGCGGGAGGGGATAGAGACACACGGGGCATGAGCAGGGGGTGGGGGGAGGGATAGAGACACACGGGGCATGAGCGGGGGGTGGGTGGGAGGGCTAGAGAACCACGGGGCATGGGCGGGGGTGGGTGGATCGGGATAGAGACACATGGGGTATGAGCGGGGGGTGGATGGGAGGGATAGAGACACACGGGACATGAGCAGGGGTGGGTGGGAGGGATAGAGACACACGGGGCATGAGCAGGGGGTGGGTGGGAGGGATAGAGACACACGGGACATGAGCGGGGGGTGGGTGGGAGGGATAGAGACAAACGGGGCATGAGCGGGGGTGGGTGGGAAGGATAGAGACACACGGGGCATGAGCAGGGGGTGGGGGGGAGGGGAGAGACACACGGGGCTTGAGCAGGGGGTGCGGGGGAGGGGAGAGACACACAGGGCATGAGCAGGGAGTGGGGGGGAGGGGAGAGACACACGGGGCATGAGCAGGGGGTGGGTGGGAGGGATAGAGACACACGGGGCATGAGCGGGAGTGAGTGGGAGGGATAGAGACACACGGGGCATGAGCGGGGGGGTGGGTGGGAGGGATAGAGACACACTGGGCATGAGCAGGGGGTGGGGGGGAGGTGAGAGACACACTGGGCATGAGCGGGGGGTGGGTGGGAGGGATAGAGACACACGGGGCATGAGCGGGGGGTGGGTGGGAGAGATAGAGACAAACGGGGCATGAGCGGGGGGTGGGTGGGAAGGATAGAGACACACGGGGAATGAGCGGGGGGTGGGTGGGAGGGGAGAGACACATGGGGCATGAGTGGGGGGTGGGTGGGAAGAGAGAGACACACGGGGGGTGGATGGGAGGTATAGAGACACACGGGGCATGAGCGGGGGGTGGGTGGGAGTGATAGAGACACACGGGGCATGAGCAGGGGGTGGGTGGGAGGGGAGAGACACACAGGGCATGAGCAGGGGGCGGATGGGAGGGGAGAGACACACGGGGCATGAGCACAGGGTCGGTGGGAGGGAAGAGACAAACGGGGCATGAGCAGGGGGTGGGTGGGAGGGGAGAGACACACGGGGCATGAGCACGGGGTCGGTGGGACGGAAGAGACAAACGGGGCATGAGCAGGGGGTGGGTGGGAGGGGAGAGACACATGGGGCATGAGCCGGGAGTGGGGTAACAGGAGACAGACACACTAGGCATGAGCGGGGGGTGTGGGGCAACAGCAGGGAGACACGGGGCATGAGTGGGGGGCAGGGGGAAAATGAGGGAGACACGGGCATGAGAAGAGGGTGGGGGGCAACAGGAGGGAGACACGGGGCATGACCGGGGGGTGGGGGCAACAGGAGAGAGATACACGGGGCATGAACAGGGGGTGGGTGGGAGGGATAGAGACACACGGGGCATGAGCAGGGGGTGGGTGGGAGGGGAGAGACACATGGGGCATGAGCAGGGGGTGGGTGGGAGGACAGAGACACACGGGGCATGAGCAAGGGGTGGGTGGGAGGGGAGAGACACACAGGGCATGAGCAGGGGGTGGGTGGGAGTAGAGAGACACACGGGGCGTGAGCAGGGGGTGGGTGGGAGGGGAGAGACACACGGGGCGTGAGCAGGGGGTGGGTGGGAGTTGAGAGACACACGGGGCATGAGCAGGGGGTGGGTGGGAGGAGAGAGACACACGGGGCATGAGCAGGGGGTGGGTGAGAGGGGAGAGACACACGGGGCATGAGCAGGGGTTGGGTGGGAGAGGAGAGGAGAGACACACGGGGTATGAGCAGGGGGTGGATGGGAGGGGAGAGACACACAGGGCATGAGCAGGGGGTGGGTGGGAGGCGAGAGACACACGGGGCATGAGCAGGGGGTGGGTGGGAGGGGAGAGACACACGGGGCATGAGCAGGGGGTGGGGAGAGACACACGGGGCATGAGCGGGGGGTGGGGGAGGGGAGAGACACACGAGGCATGAGCGGGGGGTGGGCGGGAGGGATAGAGATACACAGGGCATGAGTGGGGGGTGGGCGGGAGGGATAGAGACACACGGGGCATGAGCGGGGGTTGGGCCGGAGGGATACAGACACACGGGGCATGAGCGGCGGGTGGGCGGGAGGGATAGAGACACACGGGGCATGAGCGGGGAGTGGGCGGGAGGGATAGAGACACACGGGGCATGAGCGGGGGGTGGGCGGGAGGAATAGAGACACACGGGGCATGAGCGGGGGGTGGGCGGCAGGGATAGATACACACGGGACATGAGCGGCGGGTGGGCGGGGGGGAAATAGAGACACACGGGGCATGAGCGGGGGGTGGGCGGGAGGGATAGAGACACACGGGGCATGAGCGGGGGTGGGCGAGAGTTATAGAGACACACGGGGCATGAGCAGGGGGTGGGCGGGAGGGATAGAGACACACGGGGCATGAGCGGGGGTGGGCGGGAGGGTTAGAGACACACGGGACATGAGCGGGGGGTGGGGGGAGGGATAGGGACACACGGGGCATGAGCGGGGGTGGGCGGGAGGGATAGAGACACACAGGGCATGAGCGGGGGGTGGGCAGGAGGGATAGAGACACACGGGGCATGAGCGGGGGGTGGGCGGGAGGATAGAGACACACGGGGCATGAGCAGGGGGCGTGTGGGAGGGCTAGAGACACACGGGGCATGAGCAGGGGGGCGGGGGAGAGACACATGGGGCAAGGGGTGAGGGGGAGGGCTAGAGACACACGGGCATGAGCGGGGGGTGGGTGGGAGGGCTAGAGACACACGGGGCATGAGCGGGAGTGGGTGGGAGGGCTAGAGACACACGGGGCATGAGCGGGGGTGGGTGGGAGAGACACACGGGGCATGAGCAGGGGGTGGGTGGAAGGGCTAGGGGCATGACCGGGGGGTGGGTGGGAGAGCTAGAGACACACGGGGCATGAGTAGGGGGTGGGGGGAGAGTCACATGGGGCATGAGCAGGGGGTTGGGGGGAGGTCGAGACACACACAGGGCATGAGCGGGGTGGGGGGGAGGGAGAGAAACACACAGGGCATGAGTGGGGGGTGGGGGGAGGGAGAGAGACACACGAGGCATGAGCGGGGGGTAGGCGGGAGGAAGAGAGACACACGGGGCATGAGCGGGGGTGGGGGGGAGGGAGAGACACACACGGGGCATGAGCAGCAGTGGGGGGGGGGTTAGAGAAACACACAGGGCATGAGCGGGGGTGGGGGGAGGGAGAGAGACACACGGGGCATGAGCGGGGGTGGGGGGGAGGGAGAGAGACACACGAGGCATGAGTGGGGGTTGGGGGGAGGTAGAGAGACACACGGGGCATGAGCGGGGGGTGGGCGGGAGGGAGAGAGACACACGGGGCGCGAGCGGGGTGGGGGGAGGGAGAGAGACACACAAGGCATGAGCGGGGGGAGGTAGAGAGACACACGGGGCATGAGCGGGGGTGGGTGGGAGGGAGAGAAACACACAGGGCATGAGCGGGGGCGGGGGAGGTGGAGAGACACACGGGGCATGAGCGGGGGGTGGGTGGAAGGGCTAGGGGCATGACCGAGGGGTGGGTGGGAGAGCTAGAGACACACGGGGCATGAGTAGGGGGTGGGGGGAGAGTCACATGGGGCATGAGCAGGGGGTTGGGGGGAGGTCGAGACACACACAGGGCATGAGCGGGGTGGGGGGGAGGGAGAGAAACACACAGGGCATGAGCGGGGGGTGGGTGGGATGGCTAGAGACACGCGGGGGTGGGTGGGAGGTTTAGAGACACACGGGGCATGAGTGGGGGGTGGGGGGAGGGAGAGAGACACACGAGGCATGAGCGGGGGGTAGGCGGGAGGAAGAGAGACACACGGGGCATGAGCGGGGGTGGGGGGGAGGGAGAGACACACACGGGGCATGAGCAGCAGTGGGGGGGAGGTTAGAGAAACACACGGGGCATGAGCGGGGGTGGGGGGAGGGAGAGAGACACACGGGGCATGAGCGGGGGTGGGGGGGGGAGAGAGACACACGAGGCATGAGTGGGGGTTGGGGGGAGGTAGAGAGACACACGGGGCATGAGCGGGGGGTGGGCGGGAGGGAGAGAGACACACGGGGCGTGAGCGGGGTGGGGGGAGGGAGAGAGACACACAAGGCATGAGCGGGGGGAGGTAGAGAGACACACGGGGCATGAGCGGGGGTGGGTGGGAGGGAGAGAAACACACAGGGCATGAGCGGGGGCGGGGGAGGTGGAGAGACACACGGGGCATGAGCGGGGGTGGGGGGGAGTGAGAGAGACACATGAGGCATGAGCGGGGGGTGGGGGGAGGGAGAGAGACACACGGGGCATGAGCAGGGGTATGGGGGACAAACAAAAACACAGACATGCCGCACGGACATGAGTTTGTGTGGCAGATCCCGCTCCTCGGTCCTCCGCTGGCCACCGTGTGCGATAGCGTGAGCGGGGGGCTGGAGAAACAGGGGACACACGGAGCATGAGCGGGGGTGGGGGGGACAGGAAGGACACACGGGGAATGAGCATGGGTGGTGGGGACAGACAGGACACACTGGGCATGAGCGGGGGGTGGAGCAGACACGGGGCATGAGTGTTAGGTGGGAGGAACAGGAGACAGACAAAGCTGACCTGACAAAGCCTCTCATGCAGGAAAGAAAGATGGCGGGCGTCTCTGAAGCCAGACGCACTGCACGCTTTCACCGCATCCAATGAGAGAGCACGTCAGATGTCTGCGGACATCACGCAAGCTGCTGGCCCAATCACCGTCCTGTCCGCGGAGCGAACAGGGAAGTCCGTCCGCGGACCGAACACAGATATCACTAATTTTTTTTGCCCTACTTTTTGGTTATTTTTTTTAAAAAACTACTGGACGGATTTTCACCAAATTTGCAAAAGCACACTTTCAGGACCAAGCCGCTGCTCCTGGTCCAAATTTGGTGAAAATCCGTCCAGCGGTTTGGGGTGTAGGCGCAAGCAAAACATTTTTCCCATTCCATGGGAAAAACAGAAATTTTGGGACCCCCCTTATAACTTTTCCCCCCCTGCACGAATCCTCACCAAACTTTGCAAAAAAATTCAGAGTGGGCCATATACTTTTTTTGCAAAGTTTGGTGAGGATTCGTCCAGGGGGAGCGAAGTTATAAGCCGCCCAAAAAGTTCTCTTCCTATGGAAACAGCAACTTAACCATAACTAAACTGCCACTATCGTGGCAGTGTAATATATATGTTTACATATATTCATAAGCTTGCCATGTTGAATAGTGAAATGATAATTGTTTTCTTATTAGAGTTTTGTGTACTGTGAAACAGGTGATAAGTAAATAATAAAACACACTTACTACATAATTGCATTATTATAGACAAAACACAAAGAGACAACAACACATACAAATTTGAGTATATACAAGGACTTTGAAGTAAGGAATAAAACAGCAGTAGTAGCAGAAAGTGTCATATTCTAACTGATTACATTTATGCAGAAAAATGATTGCTCTATTTGAAAGGTACCACTTACCCTATGCATATGTATGACATGATTTGACTGGACGCTAAGGGAATTACTGTAAGAACATACTTGAAGGATAAGTCTACGAATAGAGTACCTTTTCAATGTTTAATTCCTGACTGTTACTGAAGGAAACCATGTGGCCAAGATATCTCAATAAAGGAAAAAAGGGGGAGCCAGACAAGTTATGTCATCAGTGATGTCATCAATGACATGTGTGATGTAATCTTTGATGTCTTGGGTGTTAGTCTTAGCAATGCACAGTGGTGGCATGAGTTATGGTTGCTTAGCTTACCATAACTGGCGAATTTCAGGGGGTTTTTGGTTTTACTTGGAACCATAATATCCCTTTAACAACGTTTTTTTACTTAATTTCATAGGTTTTTATTAGTGCAACTTTACCATAACGTCCCTTTAACAAAGTTTTTTCATTGAATTTCATAGGTTTTTATTAGTGCAGCTTAACCATAACGTCCCTTTAACAAAGTTTTTCATTGAATATATATATATATATATTCAGTGAAAAAACTTTGTTAAAGGGACGTTATGGTTAAGTTGCGCTACTAAAAACATATGAAATTCAGTGAAAAAACTTTGTTAAAGGGACGTTATGGTTCCAAGTAAAACTGAAAAACCCTTGAAATTCACCAATTATGGTAAGCTAAGCAACCATAACTTGCGCCACCACCGTGCACTGCTAAGACTAACAACCACGACATCAAAGATGACATCACAAATGTAATTGATGACATCACTGATGACATCACATGTCTGGCTCACTCTTCTTTCTTTTGCTGACATATCTAGGCCACATGGTTTTCTTCAGTAACAGTCAGAAATTAAAAAATGTATTTTATTTGTAGACGTATACTTCAAGTAGGTTCTTATAGTAATTCCCTTAGAGTCCAGTCACATCATATGAAACATATACATAGTGGAAGACACAAGCTTGAAAGACAGCAATCCTTTTTGTGCATAAAGATAATCAATGGACTTATCAGCACTTTCTGATAGTTCTGTTGTTTTTTTATGGCTGTACTTTCCCTGTTTATGGTCATATTTGTATACATTGTACTCACACTACTTTCCTTAGCGTCCAATCACATCAAGTGATACATATATTGGGTAAATAGCAGCTTTGAAACAGAGCAATCATTTATTTGCATGAAAATAATCAGTTAGGTTGTGAATTATTTCTGCTACTACTTGTGCTTTTTTGATAACTTCACTTTCCCTGTATATACCTATATTGGTATGTGTTCTTGTCTCTTTGTGTTTTGTCTATAGTAATGCAATTATGTAATACATGGGTTTTATTAGCTACTTATTACATATTTCACAGTAGACAAAAATCTATTAAGAAAACAATTATCATTTAATTATTCAACATATTAACATTATGAATATTATACCTTCATCTTGTACGCTGCGCACAAGATAGAACTCCATAATAGAATGCTATTTATATCAATGCATCGTTCAATGCACTAATTAGGGTATGATTTTTATTGCAATGATCCTTGACATATTTTTCGCAAAATTATAATAAGAATCCAATGTACACATATTTCATGAAAAGTACATACACATGTGGTGTCATCAGTGATGTCATCAATGACATTTGTGATGTCATCTTTGATGTTGTGGGTGTTAGTCTTAGCAGTGCACGGTGGTGGCGCGAGTTATGGTTGCTTAGCTTACCATAACTGGCAAATTTCAAGGGTTTTTCGGTTTTACTTGGAACCATAACGTCCCTTTAACAAAGTGTTTTCACTGAATTTCATAGGTTTTTAGTAGCGCAACTTAACCATAACATCCCTTTAACAAAGTCTTTTCACTGAATTTCATATGTTTTTAGTAGCACAACTTAACAATAATAACTTTGACTTTATGTACATGTAATATGGAACATACTGAACCCCTTCAACTGAATTTGATGTCCGCAAACTTTTTTGATGTCCGCGGACATGTTTGGACAACAGTACCACTACCTAAAAACTCTGGGAGGGTATGTTTAATTGTTATATCAGAACATAGTAACATTTGAAAAATTCACAAAGCAGCACACATACATATTATATGTAGTAATACATAAGAAATGTAACCCATATATGTAACACACTAACCATTCATTTAAATACAATATGTTCTAAAATGGAATATACCAAAAGAAGATAAATTGGCTTCCAACAAAATTACCTCACAGACACTCCACAACTAAGAGCAAGACCAGACCTACAGAGTACTCAGAACATATCTTACCTGAAATAGTAAGTGTACTTAATTTTACTCATATATTTATAAACTTTCTGTATTAGATTAAAAAAATGTATTATCTTTTTTTCTCTCACAGAAATCTCTAGTACTCTGGAATGGCTAGAGGAGCATTTCCCACATGAGGAAATGTCAGAAGATAGTGAAACTAATGGTACACACTTTACAATATAAACCCTTTCATTATTATTATTTTATATACATTTAACATATATATATTTTTTTGTACAGAGCATACCAAAATAGAAAATACCTCTGAAGAAACTGTTACGGATAACACTCTTGACAGCATAAAAGAAAAAATGGATATATTGTTGACCAATTGTAATAATTTGAAAACTTTTGTTGAGGAGCACTTTAAAACAAAAACCTCATACCATTGTCCCACATGTACTTGTCCCCCCTCACCATATCCCAGTCAATTATCCCCAAACCCTCTCCATAACCCAAAACGTTTTGATGAGACATCCATTCCTTCTTCACCTGATACCAATCATGATGAAACCCCTAATTCTCCTGTTTTTGTTTCCGTTTCTGCCTCACCTTCTCTGTCATGAATTGTTAATATATGTTAAATAAAGTTAAATTTTTATATTGTGTTGTAATTAGTTTAGGTGTCCGCGGACAGCGTGGTTGTTCTGAAATGTTCGTAAATAAATGAAAATGGAGGTGTCCTGAAGAACACTATACCTGTCTGTACTGTTCGCTAGCAAGTTGAAACTGTTCTAGAACACCCAGTGTCCAGAAATGTTCGTAAATAAATGAAATGGGGGTGTCCTGAAGAACACTATACCTGTCCGTATTGTTCGCTAGCAAGGTGAAACTGTTCTAAGAACACACAAGGTGTTCTGAAATGTTCGTAAATAAACAAAAATTAGGGTGTCCTGAGGCCGCTATGTCTGTCCGTATTGTTCGCAAGGAAGTCAAACTGTTCTAAGAACAAACGGTTGTCCGTAACTGTTCGTTTGACGTGTGACGCACTTTTAATTACTTCAGGACCTGAACAGTGTCCGTAGAACATCAACGTGCATGTGCAAACCAATGTCTGTGCATTTGTTCGCGAAGCGATAACGTGACCGCACCCATGCTGATCGCGTGTTCTGAATGCGGACACTGTTCGTGTCCCCGAACAATTTAAAAGTACATTTTCAAGTAATCCACAATATTTGTCAATAAAAGCTCACCATAGCACAAGTCCCACATACTAATCCTGAGTTTCTACATACTTTTTGAAAGTTTTTGAACCTTTTTTTGTGTTCGATCTGTCAGCGGACAGCGTGCATGTCCGCGAACTGCGTACAAGCACCCCTATAAAAGACCACGCCCTAGAGCTTATTCTTATTGTGTTTCTGGCTATTCTTCAGAACACAGCTATTTTTCCTGCAACTTGCAGATTACATCATCATCGAGATGGCATCCATGGCTGCACTACTGCCACCTGGTGCTGCACCTGCTTCAGCACCACCTCCACCCCTCTACCACCACCACCTCCCCAATGGCCTGAAGAGGGTCTTCCTCAAGCTGCCTCACAGGCCATACAAAATGCTGATGACCCTTACCTTTTGAGGGTCACAGTTGTGTGTATGTACTGTGACACAGTTCTCTGCAGGGGAGAGCGACTTTGCAGTGCTTTTGAGACTATCGTCTCAGAGCACGAGAAGACCTGCTTACTACCCAATAAAACCATTCTTCCTCTCTCAGCTCACCCTTTCTTATCCCTGTGGTTGGTGTCCGCCCATTACCCTCCTTTCCCCTCCTCTCCTAGTGTGTCGTGTATAAAACCCCCACAAAATATAAAATAACAAAAATTAAAAAAAATAAGGCTCTTTTCAGAGCCGCCTTTCACAGTTAAAAAATAGAAGTGAAAATAAATGAAGCAGGGCCCTTTGTATTTTTTAGAAGTCCGCGGACAGTCCGCAGACATCTAAAATTTTGGGGTGCTACCCTATCATAACCATTGTAATTTTCTCTGGGAGGAAGTGGTGGCTCTGAAAAGAGCCTTTGGGAGGTGTTTGTGTTTCAAAAATTATAAATACTCAACACCTACTACAAAATGGATGATGTCATTCTAAAAAAGGTCGCAATGCATTTTGTATGTTTCTTAGAAAAATCTGATTGCCAGCATAAGTTAGATGTACTCCATCTCTGCGAAAAATGTATGTACTACGAAACATAATATTTTCATTGTGAAAAGAGGACATGCCAAAATCTCTTAGAAAGGCACAAACAGCCTTATTGACATTGTGCCTTTCTTTCTCCATTTGTGGACCAAATGAAGAAGAACGAAGCCACATTTGTCTCTGCGCAATCCGTGAAAAAATTACTTGAGAATTTGGAAACATGTCCATGACCTTCCCAAGTCCTTCTTTCATTGCAAATTGCAAAGAAATTCCAGACACATGTCCTAAACTGTTCCCTCCACAATGAATTATAATTATATCTAGATGTTGCTCTGTCTCCAAAGTAGCACAGAGAGGTAACAAGTCCAACCACTTCACTCCACGTACTCCATGCCAGTGTACTTCCACATGTGGGAATCCAAGATCTACAGCTACTCCACAGGTTTCTGCATGCACCTTCAACCAATGTATCCATGAGTCTCCCAAAATCCAAACAATCTGTTTTCTGAAACACACAGCCATAGCTATTTGTTCTTCTCTCAGCAAAAAGAGTATCTGAGAAACTCTCTCCTGCCACAACACACCCACTAAACTTTCCTAACCAATCCCTTTCTGTGCTCATTCTCATTTGCATGACTTGCTAACCCAAAAATCCCCGGATGTAACACCCGATGTCAGCGAACATGGAGAGCCCTTCTACCATTTCCACTTCACTCTCTGTGCCATTCCCACATTGGATGTAACTAAGAAGTCACATGACCATCCACCAATCACATTCAAGGCCTCTACATCTAACTGCATCATCATAGATCAGCACTGCAAATGTACTGTGAATCTCTCTCAGTACAAGTGTCATATCATTGGCAAGCACCATCTACAAGAAATACTGTACAAGCCTCCACGATTTCTACTTACAGCTCCATGCATATCCATATGCATGAACACAAACTACAGGTATGCATATTTTCTGTACAGTACATGAACACATTTTCTAACTGACTTTTAGCTTGTATAATCTGTAAAATGAATCTACTGTCTTTTTTTCAATCTCCTAAAATCAACTGTCACTTACAAACCTTTATACTATTTAATTTCTTTATACACACACACACACTCAAATCATGTTAAACTAATATTTTTGAAATAAAATATATATACTACATATAGTCAAACAAAATTGCATGCACACTCTATGTTCAAATCTCAAACAATAATACTTGTACAATTACATATTGTTTTAAATTTCATTATTTATTTAATTACTTACATTTATATAGGACAAGCAGCCCATGACATTGAGGCACTATTACTTGGAAGAGCTTGATAACAAGAATAGTGGTATTCAGTGGTACATTATGAATTTCACAAGGCATAGTAAAGATATTTTTTTTGCTACAGTTAGTCATTGCAATACAATTTATTCGTTAAGAACATATGATATGTATTCAACTGGTGCGACGTATCTTATGTAAACAAGATAGTTTTTTAATGGTTTTGTGGAAGGCGCTGAGGATTTCAATTAAAAAAAATCAATGTCTAAATTAAAAACAGTGCTATATACAAACAAAATTACTAATTTGTTTCTTTTACAATTGCAGTGAAGACCATTCTCCTGAAAAGAAGCAGCCGCATTTGAAGTACAAAGAACAACTAAGAAGTAACCTGCTAATTTTAGAAAAAAAGTAAGTAGAATTTCACCATAATATTTGTATTATTACTCAAACACACTGTAAGGTTAATTCATGCTATTTCTGTGCCTAAAATAGAGATTCTGCACCATTCTGTCCAAAAATCCCCATATCGTAAATTGCGATTTACAACCAGAATGGCCCACTAATTCCTATTTTTCGACACACAAATTACCCAACTCAGCCGCTAGAATTTAGATGTTATAGATCAAACAACTGTTTTAATTGTATAGCATTAGATATACTATTTATACTTGTCCACACCACTAGCTTACTTTTTCTGTCATCTGAACCCCAGTTTAGTAACACATTAATTCAAGAACCCCCATCTCTACTAGTTGTAGTTCCCAATGCACAATCACACACCATTACATACATCTTTATCATCTTACTCAAACACTCATGCACACAGCACACATACATTGCAGAACACCCCAACCCATACCTTCTTTATTTTTTTCAACACACCCTGAAGAATGCCTACCAAAAATCAAGTCTGTAGAAGCAACGCAGAAGTAGAGCAAATGAAAATAAAAGTGTCCAACATAAGCATCCATCTCTAGCAGAATTTGTAAAAAAAAGTTGAAACAAAACAGCTAATATAGTCATTTAGTGAAACAAAAGAAGTTTCAAGTACAAAAACTTTGCCTCCTCTATCAAAATGTAAAATAAACCAAATATCAATTAACAGAAAATCAGCTATCACTACAGATAAAACTGCTTCTTTAAATCTTGCTATAGTGCAAAGTAAGCATACCAAGAAAAGTATTTTAGACAAAATGTTCCTTCACAAAGTCCTTCAAAATCTTATAAAAACAGGAGAGAATCCAGGTTCAACGCTAATAACCTATCGTAGGAAATTAATCTTAGAAGCGTAGACAGTGCAATTCTTATCAAAAGAAAGTTGTTTATTTTAGTGTTAAACAAAATGAAACCACTAACAAAACTCATAACTAAATTACAAAAAAGACTTCTCAATAAGCGAAATGTCAACAGAAAGAACTTCCTAAGTATCTACGGAGGTGAATGGAATCACACTACGAGCACAGAACCATATTTTAATGAAGAAGCGTACAAACAAAAGCAAACAAATACAATTGCCATGCATAGCAGTGGTCGAGGTTATGAAAAAGTTAATGGGGGTCATTCCGAGGTTGGAGGTAAGGGATTACCGGCGCCTGTAAGGGCACCGATGGCGGTAATCCCTTACCTCCGTATTCCGAGTTCCCTTTGCGGGTCCCTCTTTACCTCCTGCTTTTAGCAGGAGTAAATTACGGGACCCGCAAAGTGACCTTGGAGTAAATTACGGCACCGTAATTTACGGTGCCGTAATTACCTCCTTCCCCATTCCCATTGAGCCCTATGGGGGCAGAAATGGGGATGGGGAAGGGCTATGGTGAATGGGGAATTACCGGTCCATCCAACCTTGGAATGGACCGGAAATTACTCCATTCACCATGCCGGTATTCCATGGAGTAAATAGCTCCATGGTTGCCAACCATGGAGCTTTTTACTCCATGGTGTAGTCCTAACTCGGAATGAGGGCCAATAATACCATAATGGAACAAGAAGTACTCCTTACAAATATATGCCCTGAAAACTTAGAATTACCCCTCCATTCAACTGAATCAGAACGTCTAGTGTACAAATGGCCATGCACGTCAATGTGTAACATTCCCAAACAATTTTTCAAGTCTTTACACCAATTCCTCAATCAATATGTGAAAAGCAAAGACAAAATCACAATTAAACTATTGCAAAATATGGATACCTGTCCAGTACACAAGTACACAGGACTACAAGGACATTCATTGGCCTGCATTACAGCACCTACTTGCAAAATCACCTTCCATGATATCAAAAGGATATCAACACATCATTCAACTATAAGAAATCTAGTTTGTAAACTGTACTATGCTAAAAGTCCTGCTTTAGCACTAGCCAATTTAAATAACATTCTTCTACATGGTACAGCAAAAGACCTACTGGAAGAAATCGACTATATCCAGAAAAAATATTTTGGAAGTGAAACCCACTTACAGAATGAAATAGCTGTAAACCAAATTAGTAACAATTCTACACATGGCAACCTTTTACTACACACATACAAAAAAGAAATACTAACATTTAAAAGTACATCAGCTGAAGTGCCAAACCATGTGTGTGTATGTTGCTGCAGAACTTTTTATAAAAGTAACACAAAAATGGAGACCTTTCATACAAAATAGAAGACAATGAAGATTCTAAATGGTTTGAAATAGCTCTCTACCTTATAGCAGAAAACAAATACGAAATAACTGACCCCGTAATACTTTGCAGTTACTGCACTACAAAACTTGACAACAACCAAACTCCTTCACGTGCTATCACAAATAATTTAGAATTATATCCCCTACCAAAACCCCTTCAACAACTTCATTTATATGAGAGCATCATAATTCAAACAGTGCACCCATTTCAAGCAATAATACGCCTTCAACCAAAAACTGGAAAATTACCTCCCTCTGAATTGGTGAAAGTTATTCGTGGAAAAGTAGTGTATTTACCATTAGATCTAAAAGAAAATGTGCACACTCTAGGAGTGCAACGTCCGATGCAACAATCTTTAATTATCTTGGTAAATGGAGTACCTACAAAAGACAAAGGCCCTCATTACGACCTTGGCGGAGGACCATGGTGCAATTTGCACCATGGTCCATGGCGCTAAGCTGCCAACTCCGCCATGGGGGTTGGCGGACTTACCGCCCCATTCCGAGGTTGGCGGGGCGGTAAGTCCCCAATCCCCATTTACCCTTCCCCATTCCCATTCCTGGCCCCATAGGACATAATGGGAGTGGGGAAGGCGTTAATTACGCCACCGTAAATTACGGTGGCGTAATTAACAACAAGGTCCCTTAGCGCCATGGATTTTAACGCCTGCTAAAAGCAGGCGTTAAAATCACCATGACGCTAAGGGAACTCGTACTCAGGCGGTAAGGTACGCCATGGTTTACGCCGGCGTAAACCCCTTACCGCCTGGGTCCTAATGAGGGCCAAAATATCTTAAAGAGAATAATGAATATTACAGAGAAATTAATATTGAAGAAAACTTGGAGGATACAACTGAAATAATTCAAGAGACAGAAGAAGCTGGTCAATTTGAGCTCCTAGATCCTACTACAATATCAAACACTTTAGACCATTATACAATTCATCCATTGCACTCTAGTGACACCATGGAAGATGCACTGGAAACGTACCAAATGCGTCAAAGAAAAGGATCACCAATCAGCATATGGGAAAAAATTATAGAAGCATGTGCTTTTCCTCTACTCTTTCCTACTGGCAAAGGAGGAAGGTACGATGATAGACCTATTCAAATATCAGCATCACAATACCGCTCATTACGGATGTATTCTGAAGATCCCAGATTTAGACAAAATGTGGAATACATATTCCACCTACTCTTTGAAAGTGAACTAGCAACTTTATGTTACGGAGTTGCACACATATTAAAACCAGGATCGCACTTTCAAAATATAACAGCTACACAATTATTACAAAAAGTTCAACAAAAAGATGAGGTTTTACAATCAAATATTACAAATCTATTAGCAAATATGCATGGTACTAAAGAGTACTGGTTTCAACGTCATGGAGATGTACGTTGTATGATCAGAAACCTTGGCCCACCCACTTGGTTTGTTACATTAAGTTGTGCAGAATATGCATGGGAAGATTTACATGATTTCCTACGCATATCAAACAAAAACAAAACAAACATAGATATACTAAAACCTGGAGATCTTTGTTCTCTGGATCCTGTTAATGTTTCAAGATATTTTCACCATCGCTTCATTGCTATGCTACATTTTATTTGTAATAAAACTGTTCCTCCCCTTCGAGAAGTGCAACACTTCTTTTGCAGAAAAGAATACCAAGCCAGAGGAGCACCACACATCCACCTGCTTTTATGGATCAAAGATGCTCCTAAATTCGGTCAAGACAGTGATGCCACTGTTTTACAGTTTATTGAAAAATATGTCACTTGTGAAATGCCATCAGAATCCACAAATAGTGATCTTCATGCACAAATTTTACAATTTCAAAGACACAAATGTGGCAAATATTGTTGTTGCAAATACAAAAACAAAGGGAAATACTACACCAAGTGCCGATTTGGTTTCCCTAGACAAGTTAAAAATACAGGTCAAGTGAACAATCTCATGTCTTCAGTTAGACATAGTGTTAAAGGTAAGTCACCTAAAAATACATATTACATAAAAAGAAAAGGAGACAAAAAATATATCAATGATTACAATGCAATCATTGCCCACATATGGAATGCAAACATAGGTGTGCAGTACATTGCAGACAATTCTACTGCAGTTGCACGATATGTCACAACATACTTAACCAAAGCAGAAAAGACAGAGCTGCAAGACCTCTGGAATGACCTGTCATCAGATAAAACAGTGTCTCCGAAATTATACAGTTTGGGCATAAAAATGCTGTCCCATAGAGAATGTGGATCCTATGAAGCAGCTTATCGTTTTACTGGTACTGCATTGTATGGTAAATCTGAAAATATAGTATGGCTAAGTCTTGGTCCAGCTAAAAAAAGAGTTCTAAAATCATACGAAGATATAGAAACAATAGCCAAACATGATCCCAACAGCCAAGACATTTTAAAAAACAATGTATTGGGCACATACTACCCAAATAGGAGTACCACTTTGGAAACCATGTGTCTATACCACATAGCCCAAAACTACACATACAAAAATAATATAAAACCTGATGAAAAAAACGGCAAAGAAAGAGTGACAAACTGTGAAGGCAGCGTAGTAAAACTCACCAAACCAAATTTAATTAATCATATCAAATTGTCATTAAAGAATCCTCAACATAAAAATGTATATTGCATGTCCCTGCTACAACTCTTTAAACCATGGAGAAAAGAAGAAGAAATACTAGATAACTATGACTCATATGAAGATGCTTTCAAAGCAAATGAAAGCACTCTAACTGATGTAAACTTTACACAGTACAAAACAATGTTGCACAATGAACAGCAACACGAAGAAGAACTCCAGGCCCAACTAGATAAGGACACTCCTGACAGTAGTCAACCTTCTGTCACAGGAAGCCAAGAACCACTGGGAGACCCACTAATAACAAAAGAGGCAGAATTAGCTATGATAGAAGTAGAAAACACCATGTGTCAGTATGAAGATAAAGAAGACTTAACTATACTACAATCAAAGCTAAACAATGAGCAACGTAGCATTTTTCAAGAAGTAACAAAAGAAATTGCACATGATATACAACACGAAAACAAAGAATGCACCTTCCAAAATAACCAACCTATACTATTGTAGTTTTACAAAGGTAGCGGGCGCCCCTCTCTCGCAAGAACAGACATGATAACCTGTTCAGTGGTTATTAACCACTTGAGAGTTCGCAGCCACTGCTTTTACTCACTGTGCCTTTCACAGATGGGAAATATCCATTTGCATATCAGTCTTTGTCCTGCCCAGGGGCAGTCCAGCACCGAAATACAATGGCAATTCCAATCTGAACGAGAGTACCACCAGCAACCCCATACACGTGTTTCACCCTTGTTGGGGATCATCAGTGAGGTGAAGCTGATGCCTCTCTAAGCACAGTGAGAGGGAGACCACGTCTGGTTGCCCCCAGGAGACCTAGGGTTAGCAATCCCAGGTTCCTTAACAAATAGTTTTACAAAGGTAGCGGGCGCCCCTCTCTCGCAAGAACAGACATGATAACCTGTTCAGTGGTTATTAACCACTTGAGAGTTCGCAGCCACTGCTTTTACTCACTGTGCCTTTCACAGATGGGAAATATCCATTTGCATATCAGTCTTTGTCCTGCCCAGGGGCAGTCCAGCACCGAAATACAATGGCAATTCCAATCTGAACGAGAGTACCACCAGCAACCCCATACACGTGTTTCACCCTTGTTGGGGATCATCAGTGAGGTGAAGCTGATGCCTCTCTAAGCACAGTGAGAGGGAGACCACGTCTGGTTGCCCCCAGGAGACCTAGGGTTACCAATCCCAGGTTCCTTAACAAATAGTTTTACAAAGGTAGCGGGCGCCCCTCTCTCGCAAGAACAGACATGATAACCTGTTCAGTGGTTATTAACCACTTGAGAGTTCGCAGCCACTGCTTTTACTCACTGTGCCTTTCACAGATGGGAAATATCCATTTGCATATCAGTCTTTGTCCTGCCCAGGGGCAGTCCAGCACCGAAATACAATGGCAATTCCAATCTGAACGAGAGTACCACCAGCAACCCCATACACGTGTTTCACCCTTGTTGGGGATCATCAGTGAGGTGAAGCTGATGCCTCTCTAAGCACAGTGAGAGGGAGACCACGTCTGGTTGCCCCCAGGAGACCTAGGGTTACCAATCCCAGGTTCCTTAACAAATAGTTTTACAAAGGTAGCGGGCGCCCCTCTCTCGCAAGAACAGACATGATAACCTGTTCAGTGGTTATTAACCACTTGAGAGTTCGCAGCCACTGCTTTTACTCACTGTGCCTTTCACAGATGGGAAATATCCATTTGCATATCAGTCTTTGTCCTGCCCAGGGGCAGTCCAGCACCGAAATACAATGGCAATTCCAATCTGAACGAGAGTACCACCAGCAACCCCATACACGTGTTTCACCCTTGTTGGGGATCATCAGTGAGGTGAAGCTGATGCCTCTCTAAGCACAGTGAGAGGGAGACCACGTCTGGTTGCCCCCAGGAGACTTAGGGTTACCAATCCCAGGTTCCTTAACAAATAGTTTTACAAAGGTAGCGGGCGCCCCTCTCTCGCAAGAACAGACATGATAACCTGTTCAGTGGTTATTAACCACTTGAGAGTTCGCAGCCACTGCTTTTACTCACTGTGCCTTTCACAGATGGGAAATATCCATTTGCATATCAGTCTTTGTCCTGCCCAGGGGCAGTCCAGCACCGAAATACAATGGCAATTCCAATCTGAACGAGAGTACCACCAGCAACCCCATACACGTGTTTCACCCTTGTTGGGGATCATCAGTGAGGTGAAGCTGATGCCTCTCTAAGCACAGTGAGAGGGAGACCACGTCTGGTTGCCCCCAGGAGACCTAGGGTTACCAATCCCAGGTTCCTTAACAAATAGTTTTACAAAGGTAGCGGGCGCCCCTCTCTCGCAAGAACAGACATGATAACCTGTTCAGTGGTTATTAACCACTTGAGAGTTCGCAGCCACTGCTTTTACTCACTGTGCCTTTCACAGATGGGAAATATCCATTTGCATATCAGTCTTTGTCCTGCCCAGGGGCAGTCCAGCACCGAAATACAATGGCAATTCCGATCTGAACGAGAGTACCACCAGCAACCCCATACACGTGTTTCACCCTTGTTGGGGATCATCAGTGAGGTGAAGCTGATGCCTCTCTAAGTACAGTGAGAGGGAGACCACGTCTGGTTGCCCCCAGGAGACCTAGGGTTACCAATCCCAGGTTCCTTAACAAATAGTTTTACAAAGGTAGCGGGCGCCCCTCTCTCGCAAGAACAGACATGATAACCTGTTCAGTGGTTATTAACCACTTGAGAGTTCGCAGCCACTGCTTTTACTCACTGTGCCTTTCACAGATGGGAAATATCCATTTGCATATCAGTCTTTGTCCTGCCCAGGGGCAGTCCAGCACCGAAATACAATGGCAATTCCAATCTGAACGAGAGTACCACCAGCAACCCCATACACGTGTTTCACCCTTGTTGGGGATCATCAGTGAGGTGAAGCTGATGCCTCTCTAAGCACAGTGAGAGGGAGACCACGTCTGGTTGCCCCCAGGAGACCTAGGGTTACCAATCCCAGGTTCCTTAACAAATAGTTTTACAAAGGTAGCGGGCGCCCCTCTCTCGCAAGAACAGACATGATAACCTGTTCAGTGGTTATTAACCACTTGAGAGTTCGCAGCCACTGCTTTTACTCACTGTGCCTTTCACAGATGGGAAATATCCATTTGCATATCAGTCTTTGTCCTGCCCAGGGGCAGTCCAGCACCGAAATACAATGGCAATTCCAATCTGAACGAGAGCACCACCAGCAACCCCATACACGTGTTTCACCCTTGTTGGGGATCATCAGTGAGGTGAAGCTGATGCCTCTCTAAGCACAGTGAGAGGGAGACCACGTCTGGTTGCCCCCAGGAGACCTAGGGTTACCAATCCCAGGTTCCTTAACAAATAGTTTTACAAAGGTAGCGGGCGCCCCTCTCTCGCAAGAACAGACATGATAACCTGTTCAGTGGTTATTAACCACTTGAGAGTTCGCAGCCACTGCTTTTACTCACTGTGCCTTTCACAGATGGGAAATATCCATTTGCATATCAGTCTTTGTCCTGCCCAGGGGCAGTCCAGCACCGAAATACAATGGCAATTCCAATCTGAACGAGAGTACCACCAGCAACCCCATACACGTGTTTCACCCTTGTTGGGGATCATCAGTGAGGTGAAGCTGATGCCTCTCTAAGCACAGTGAGAGGGAGACCACGTCTGGTTGCCCCCAGGAGACCTAGGGTTACCAATCCCAGGTTCCTTAACAAATAGTTTTACAAAGGTAGCGGGCGCCCCTCTCTCGCAAGAACAGACATGATAACCTGTTCAGTGGTTATTAACCACTTGAGAGTTCGCAGCCATGTCTGTTCTTGCGAGAGAGGGGCGCCCGCTACCTTTGTAAAATTATTTTTAAGGAACCTGGGATTGGTAACCCTGGGTCTCCTGGGGGCAACCAGACGTGGTCTCCCTCTCACTGTGCTTAGAGAGGCATCAGCTTCACCTCACTGATGATCCCCAACAAGGGTGAAACACGTGTATGGGGTTGCTGGTGGTACTCTCGTTCAGATTGGAATTGCCATTGTATTTCGGTGCTGGACTGCCCCTGGGCAGGACAAAGACTGATATGCAAATGGATATTTCCCATCTGTGAAAGGCACAGTGAGTAAAAGCAGTGGCTGCGAACTCTCAAGTGGTTAATAACCACTGAACAGGTTATCATGTCTGTTCTTGCGAGAGAGGGGCGCCCGCTACCTTTGTAAAATTATTTTTAAGGAACCTGGGATTGGTAACCCTGGGTCTCCTGGGGGCAACCAGACGTGGTCTCCCTCTCACTGTGCTTAGAGAGGCATCAGCTTCACCTCACTGATGATCCCCAACAAGGGTGAAACACGTGTATGGGGTTGCTGGTGGTACTCTCGTTCAGATTGGAATTGCCATTGTATTTCGGTGCTGGACTGCCCCTGGGCAGGACAAAGACTGATATGCAAATGGATATTTCCCATCTGTGAAAGGCACAGTGAGTAAAAGCAGTGGCTGCGAACTCTCAAGTGGTTAATAACCACTGAACAGGTTATCATGTCTGTTCTTGCGAGAGAGGGGCGCCCGCTACCTTTGTAAAATTATTTTTAAGGAACCTGGGATTGGTAACCCTGGGTCTCCTGGGGGCAACCAGACGTGGTCTCCCTCTCACTGTGCTTAGAGAGGCATCAGCTTCACCTCACTGATGATCCCCAACAAGGGTGAAACACGTGTATGGGGTTGCTGGTGGTACTCTCGTTCAGATTGGAATTGCCATTGTATTTCGGTGCTGGACTGCCCCTGGGCAGGACAAAGACTGATATGCAAATGGATATTTCCCATCTGTGAAAGGCACAGTGAGTAAAAGCAGTGGCTGCGAACTCTCAAGTGGTTAATAACCACTGAACAGGTTATCATGTCTGTTCTTGCGAGAGAGGGGCGCCCGCTACCTTTGTAAAATTATTTTTAAGGAACCTGGGATTGGTAACCCTGGGTCTCCTGGGGGCAACCAGACGTGGTCTCCCTCTCACTGTGCTTAGAGAGGCATCAGCTTCACCTCACTGATGATCCCCAACAAGGGTGAAACACGTGTATGGGGTTGCTGGTGGTACTCTCGTTCAGATTGGAATTGCCATTGTATTTCGGTGCTGGACTGCCCCTGGGCAGGACAAAGACTGATATGCAAATGGATATTTCCCATCTGTGAAAGGCACAGTGAGTAAAAGCAGTGGCTGCGAACTCTCAAGTGGTTAATAACCACTGAACAGGTTATCATGTCTGTTCTTGCGAGAGAGGGGCGCCCGCTACCTTTGTAAAATTATTTTTAAGGAACCTGGGATTGGGTCCCTGGGTCTCCTGGGGGCAACCAGACGTGGTCTCCCTCTCACTGTGCTTAGAGAGGCATCAGCTTCACCTCACTGATGATCCCCAACAAGGGTGAAACACGTGTATGGGGTTGCTGGTGGTACTCTCGTTCAGATTGGAATTGCCATTGTATTTCGGTGCTGGACTGCCCCTGGGCAGGACAAAGACTGATATGCAAATGGATATTTCCCATCTGTGAAAGGCACAGTGAGTAAAAGCAGTGGCTGCGAACTCTCAAGTGGTTAATAACCACTGAACAGGTTATCATGTCTGTTCTTGCGAGAGAGGGGCGCCCGCTACCTTTGTAAAATTATTTTTAAGGAACCTGGGATTGGTAACCCTGGGTCTCCTGGGGGCAACCAGACGTGGTCTCCCTCTCACTGTGCTTAGAGAGGCATCAGCTTCACCTCACTGATGATCCCCAACAAGGGTGAAACACGTGTATGGGGTTGCTGGTGGTACTCTCGTTCAGATTGGAATTGCCATTGTATTTCGGAGCTGGACTGCCCCTGGGCAGGACAAAGACTGATATGCAAATGGATATTTCCCATCTGTGAAAGGCACAGTGAGTAAAAGCAGTGGCTGCGAACTCTCAAGTGGTTAATAACCACTGAACAGGTTATCATGTCTGTTCTTGCGAGAGAGGGGCGCCCGCTACCTTTGTAAAATTATTTTTAAGGAACCTGGGATTGGTAACCCTGGGTCTCCTGGGGGCAACCAGACGTGGTCTCCCTCTCACTGTGCTTAGAGAGGCATCAGCTTCACCTCACTGATGATCCCCAACAAGGGTGAAACACGTGTATGGGGTTGCTGGTGGTACTCTCGTTCAGATTGGAATTGCCATTGTATTTCGGTGCTGGACTGCCCCTGGGCAGGACAAAGACTGATATGCAAATGGATATTTCCCATCTGTGAAAGGCACAGTGAGTAAAAGCAGTGGCTGCGAACTCTCAAGTGGTTAATAACCACTGAACAGGTTATCATGTCTGTTCTTGCGAGAGAGGGGCGCCCGCTACCTTTGTAAAACTATACTATTGTACGTCAGTGGTGAAGCTGGTTCTGGCAAAACATTCCTAATCAAAATCATCAGTAAGTTCCTTCAACAATTGACAAACAACCAACTGTCAGCTGTTGTCAATGCCCCCACAGGTTTAGCTGCCTACAACATCAGTGGGGTCACTTTACACCGATTACTACTCCTACCAGTAGAACACCAAAACAAATTAGACTATTACAAACTTTGTACAGAAGCTGCAATGGAACTACGCAGAGTATTGAAACAAATGAAAATGCTACTTATAGATGAAGTGATCATGGTGTCCAACGTAATGTTGGCTTTGATTCACTTCAGATTACAAGAAGTACTCAAAACAAACTATGAAGAGCTCTTTGCAGGAAAACACATTATTGTTTTCGGAGATCTTCTTCAATTGACACCAGTAAAAGGTGAGCCTATTTTTAAAACATTAGGACACAAGCTCTGCCGTAAAACTGTTGGCAGCATTGGAAATGTCAACCTTTAGCAACATTTCCAATACAGAGAATTAACAGAAAACATGCGGCAATCTGCAGATCTCACTTATGCCAACATCTTAAAAAGTATCAGAGTTGGTATACTTTCTAAAGAAGCAGAAGCAATATTGAAAACCCGGCACATTCATGCACTTTATGGTCATAATGCATGTGCGACAGATGTTATGGAACAATTAGCCCACAAAAATGTCAATTGTATGGCCTTAATGCCAACTCTTGCAAGCTGTTTCAAAGTCAATGAAATAATGTTAAGTAAAGAAATGCAACCAACAATGGAAATTAGCGCCACAGACAAACTAGATGTACATGGTATGACACTACCCATGTGTGACCAAGCCACAACAAAACTAAATAGTTTAGAAAAATAAATCTCAAACACAGCAGGCTTGCAAACGATATTAAAATTATCCTTAAATTGCAGAGTAATGCTTAAACGTAACCTTGACGTGGACCAATGACTAGATAATGGAGGACTGGGTACAGTTGTTGGCTTTCAAACATACCCACGTGACAACAAAATTCAGTTTGTCAATATTCTCTTTGACAAACTTTCAGAAGTAAAAAGGATAGGACGCTCAACAGCTCAATTCCTTCTCTTCAAAGACATGTATGTACGCAGAGAAAAATGTTCTCTAACTCATGCATACGCAGTCACCATTCATAAATGACAAGGTCTTACCCTAGACAAAGCAATGATAGACATTGGTAACACAGTCTTTAAAGAAGGCATGAGCTACGTAGCACTATCACACTTACGTACACTTGACTGTCTATTTCTAATCAACTTTGATGCAAGTAAAGTAAACACTGATGTTCCTTGCATTTTGTAATACAATAGACTTCGCTCACTATACACCCCCCATCCAAACACATATTCTGTTCCACAAAAAGTAAAATGTTGTAAAAGAAAACTAAATCAAACAGAAATGCAACAGGATGTCACTGCAAATCCTCCATAGAGAGTAAAAGAAACTAAAACTTCATCAAGTACCACAAACATAAAAGAACCAATTAGGGAAAGTAAACCAGGTACTTTGTCAAAGAAGGAAGACAAACTAAAAAAAAATCAATCAGATACAGAACTACCTGGTCCATTTAAACTCTCAAATATAGTTGGAGTAAGTTGCTACGCAAATGTAGCAATGAATATTCTATTTCAATTGCCACCAATTGTTGACAACATTTACTTACACGGTACAGACCAATTGTGTCTGCAAATGTTAGTACTTCATAGAAACGCAACAAACAATCCTGACAACATGTATAGTGTTTATGGAATAAGACAACAATTGGACTACTGCGCTGGAATGGCTAAATTCACTATCAACTCACAGGAAGATCCACAAGAATTTCTAAAGTACTTACTACAAGTGCTGGAAAACAGAAAAAAACCTATAAATGAAATCTTCAGATTTCATACATGTGGAAACATACATGCACTCTCTGCAACAACGTGACACAAGAAGAAATCCCCAATGAACGCTTCATATATATATATCAATACCTAATTGTGAATCCATTCCATTTCAGCAACTTGTACAAAATGCAAACCATGGTAGATTATGTACTACCTGCAATTTGGATAATCGCTCCACGTTAGTAATACAAACACATACTAAATACGTAATACTAATGCTTGTACGTTACAATGCAGATGGTACCAAAAACAACTGCAAGCTGACTGGATTCACACATGGTCAAATATCACTTGGTAAGAAAACCTTCACAACAATAGATATAATCTACCATGCAGGAGCCACAACCAATTCAGGGCACTACACTGCACATATAAAAAAGAAATGTGGATGGTTTGAATGTAATGATAGTACCATTACTCTAAAGCAGAGATTACCAGCAAATCTTACAAACGCTTATTTAATGTTCTTAAAACCAAAATTTGATAACTAAACTGTACTTAAACCTTAAGTAAACTTGTAGTAAAAAAAATAAAAACTGTTAGAATATTCCAAAAGCTATCTAACTGCCCAAAGATTCTACAACAACAAATAAGATAAATGAATACCACTAAATTAGAGCAAATAATAGACAGTTAGACTACTGGTATCTAACTGCTCCAAAATTTTACAATATCCAAACAAATTAATAATATGTTACTGCTCCAAAAAACTGCAACAAGCCAATGTATAAAGCATTAGCCAGGAACAGCAAGTGACCACTGAAAACAAACAAACAAATACACTGTAGCATAACAGAACATTTTTTTTTTTTTAATCCAACATGGATTTTTTTTTCTCCCACAGACCCAATGATTTTAGCAACAAACACAGAAACTGAGCAAATTGCACAGTACTCTGGTTTGTAATGTACTAAATATGAGGGTAAAAAAAAATGCTGATTATGCAATGTAATAAGTCATTACAAAATACTAATACTAACATGCTATTTTCTTTTATCACAGAAATGAACAAGAAATACATGTACTCCAGTTACTAAACCAAACAGTGAGTATATTATAATAAGTACAACCATCGCAGCATATCACTCCCATAGTGGCTTATAACTTTGTTCCTTATAAATTTGATTTTGACCCAAAATCATAAGCCACTATGAGTGTGATATGCTGTGGTGGTTGTGGCCAGGGCATAGAGTCTTGGGTGCATGGCCATTTTGGATTTGCGGACGTCCGTGGACAGCGCTGTGAAACTTGGTTGAAAAATTGTATTTAGTAGAGTGTGTTGGTGTGTAAGAGTGTTTTGGGAGGGTGGAAGAGTATGAGATGGGCTAAATGTTGTATTTTTTTATGTGGTAGACCCTCTTGTGTTCGATTTGTCTGCGGACAACACAGCTGTTCTGAAATGTTCTAAATAAACTAAATGGGGTGTTCTGAGGACGCAATATGTGTCCTTGTTGTTCGCAAGCAAGGTGAAACTGTTCCAAGAACACTCGCGGTGTCCTGAAATGTCCTCAAGTAAAGAAGTGGGGGTGTCCTGAGGACGCTGTCCGTATTGTTCGCTGGTAAGTTGAAATTGTTCTAAGAACACTTGCGGTGTTCTGAAATGTTGTTAAATAAATAAAATGGGAGTGTCCTGAGAACGCTGTGTCCTGAAATGTTCATAAATAAATAAAATGGGGGTGTCCTTAGAACGGTATGTGTGTCCGTTTTGTTCGTAGATAAGTTGATAGTGTTCTAAGAACACTCGCCGTGTCCTAAAATGTTCGTAAATAAACAAAATGGGGGTGTCCTGAGGACGCTCTCCGTATTGTTCGCTGGTAAGTTGAAATTGTTCTAAGAACACTTTCGGTGTTCTGAAATGTTGTTAAATAAATAAAATGGTGGTGTCCTGAGAACGCGGTGTCCTGAAATGTTCATAAATAAATAAAATGGGGGTGTCCTTAGAACGGTATGTCTGTCCGTTTTGTTCTGTTCGTAGATAAGTTGATAGTGTTCTAAGAACACTAGCCGTGTCCTAAAATGTTCGTAAATAAACAAAATGGGGGTGTCCTGAGGACGCTGTCCGTATTGTTCACTGGCAAGTTGAAAGTGTTCTAAGAACACTCACAGTGTCCTGAAATGTTCCTAAATAAACAAAATGGAGGTGTCCTGAGGCCACTGTCCGTATTGTTCGCTGACAACTTGAAAGTGTTCTAAGAGCAGTGGCTGTGTCCTGAAATGTTCGTAAATAAACAAAATGGGGGTGTCCTGAGGACGCTGTCCGTAATGTTCGCTGGCAAGTTGAAAGTGTTCTAAGAACACTCGTGGTGTCCTGAAATGTTTGCAAATTAACAAAATGTGGGTGTTCTGAAGACGCTTCTAAGAACACTTGCGGTGTCCGGGGAGTGTTCGTAGGGGGTGTCCTGAGGACGCTGTCCGTATTGTTCTCTGTGAAGTTGAATGTGTCCTAAGAACACTCGCGGTGTCCTGAAATGTTTGCAAATAAAAAAGATGGTGGTGTTCTGAAGACGCTTCTAAGAACACTCCCGGTGTCCTGGAATGTTCGTAGGGGGTGTCCTGAGGACGCTGTCCATATTGTTCTCTGACAAGTTGAATGTGTTCTAAGAACACCCGCGGTGTCCTGAAATGTTCGCAAATAAACAAAATGGGGGTGTTCTGAAGACGCTTCTAAGAACACTCGCGGTGTCCGGGGAGTGTTCGTAGGGGGTGTCCTGAGGACACTGTCCGTATTGTTCTCTGTCAAGTTGAATGTGTCCTAAGAACACTCGCGGTGTCCTGAAATGTTCGCAAATAAACAAGATGGTGGTGTTCTGAAGACTCTTCTAAGAACACTCACGGTGTCCGGGGAGTGTTCGTAGGGGGTGTCCTGAGGACGCTGTCCGTATTGTTCTCTGTCAAGTTGAATGTGTCCTAAGAACACTCGTGGTGTCCTGAAATGTTCGCAAATAAACAAGATAGTGGTGTTCTGAAGAAGCTTCTAAGAACACTCCCGGTGTCCTGGAATGTTCGTAGGGGGTGTCCTGAGGACGCTGTCCGTATTGTTCTCTGTCAAGTTGAATGTGTCCTAAGAACACTCGCGGTGTCCTGAAATGTTCGCAAATAAACAAGATGGTGGTGTTCTGAAGACGCTGCTAAGAACACTCGTGGTGTCCGGGGAGTGTTCGTAGGGGGTGTCCTGAGGACGCTGTCCTTATTGTTCTCTGTCAAGTTGAATGTGTTCTAAGAACACCCGCGGTGTCCTGAAATGTTCGCAAATTAACAAAATGGGGGTGTTCTGAAGACGTTTTTGAGAACACTCCCGGAGTCCTGGAATGTTCGTAGGGGGTGTCCTTAGGACACTGTCCGTATTGTTCGTTGTTAAGTTGAAAGTGTTCTAAGAACTATCGCGTTGTTCTGAAATGTTCGTAGGGGGTGTCCTGAAAACGGTGTCCGTATTGTTCGCTGGCAAGTTCAAAGTGTTCTAAGAACACTCACATTGTTCGCGGACTTTAAAAGTTTCCCATAGATCATAGTTGAAATGTTTGACTCTATGGATGTGATATGCTGCGGTGGTTGTTGCCAGGGCATAGAGTCTTGGGTGCATGGCCATTTGGCCATGCACCCAAGACTCTATGCCCTGGCAACAACCACCGCAGCATATCACATTCATATTTGCTTATAACTTTGGGTGAAAAAAAAATGTATGGTTCTCTGTCAAGTTGAATGTGTCCTAAGAACACTCGCGGTGTCCTGAAATGTTCTCAAATAAACAAGATGGTAGTGTTCTGAAGACGCTTCTAAGAACACTCACGGTGTCTGGGGAGTGTTCGTAGGGGGTTTCCTGAGGACGCTGTCCGTATTGTTCTCTGTCAAGTTGAATGTAAATAAATAAATAAAAACAAAAAATATGAAATTGTATAAGTATTTTTATAAAGGATTAAACATAGATTGTGTTTGCATGCAATTTTGTTTGAATATATGTAGTCTATATATTTCATTTAAAAGATTTTAGTTTAACATGATTTGAGTGTGTGTGTATAAAGAAAGTAAATAGTATAAAGGTTTATAAGTGATAGTTGATTTTAGGAAATTGAAAAAAGTACAGTAAATTCATTTTACAGATTTTAAAAGGTAAAAGGCTGTTTGAAAATGTGTTCATCTACTATACAGAAAATATGCATACCTGAAGTTTGTGTTCATGCATATGGATATGCATGGAGCTGCAAGTAGAAATCTTGAAGACTTGTACAGTGTTTCTGGTAGATGCTGCTTGCCAATGATATGACACTTGTACTCAGAGAGATTCAGAGTACATTTTCAGTGCTTATCTATGATGATGCACTTAGATGTAGAGGTCTTGAATGTGATTGGTGGATGGTCATGTGATTTTTGAGGTACATCCAATGAGGGAATGGCAGAGAGAGTGTAGTGGAAATGGTAGAAGGGCTGTTCATGTTACGATTTTTGGGTTCAGAAGTCATGCAAATGAGAATAAGCACTGAAAGGGTTTGATCAGGAAAGTTTGGTGGGTGTGTTGTGCCAGGAGAGATTTTCTCAGATACTCTTTTTGCTGAGAGAACAAAAGATAGCTATGGCTGTGTGTTTCAGAAAACAGATTGTTTGGATTTTAGGAGATTTGTGGATACATTGGTTGAAGGTGCATGCAGAAAGCTGTGGAGTAGCTGTTGATCTTGGATTCCCACATGTGGAAGTACACTGGCATGGAGTACGTGGAATGAAGTGGTTGGACTTGCTACCTCTCTGTGCTACTTTGGAGACAGAGCAACATCCAGACATAATTGTAATTCATTGTGGAGGGAACAGTTTAGGACATGTGACTGGAATTTTTTTGCAATTTGCTATGAAAGAAGGACTTAGGAAGGTTATGGACATGTTTCCTCATTCTCAAGTGATATTTTCACGGATTGCGCAGAGACAAATGTGGCTTTGTTCTTCTTCATTTGATCCACATATGGAAAAAGCAAAGCGCAATGTTAATAAAGCTGTTTGTGCCTTTCTAAGAGATTTTGACATGTCTTCTTTTCACAATGAAAATATTATGTTTTGTAGTACATACATTTTTCGCAGAGATGGAGTCCATCTTACTTATGCTGGCAATCAGATTTTTCTGAGAAATCTACAAAATGCATTGCGACCTTTTTTGGAATTACAACAACGATTTTGAAGTAGATGTTAAGCATTTACAATTTTTGACTTACAAACACCACCCAAAGGCTCTTTTCAGAGCCACCACTTCTTTCCAGAGAAAATTACAATGTTTGTGATGGAGTAGCAACCCAATTTTTTTAATGTTCGCGAACTGTCCGCGGACTTCTAAAAAATACAAAGAGCCCTGCTTCATTTATTTTCACTTCTATTTTTTAACTGGGAAAGGTGGCTCTGAAAAGAGCCTTATTTTTTTTTGATTTTTGTAATTTTGTATTTTTTTTGGTTTTTCAGACACGACACACTAGGAGAGGAGGGTAAAGGGGGGGACACCAACCACAGGGATAAGAAAGGGCGAGCTGAGAGAGGAAGATGTAGAGTGGGTTTTATTTGGGTAGTGAGCAGGTCTTCTCGTGCTCTGAGACGATAGTCTCAAAAGCACTCCGAAGTCGCTCCCCCCTGCAGAGTACTGTGTCACAGTACATACATACAACTGTGACCCTCGAAAGGTAAGGGTCATCAGCATTCTGTATGGCCTGTGAGGCAGCTTGAGGAAGACGCTGTCCCACAGAGGTGGTCCTTGTGGTGACAGGATCAGAAACAGAGGATGAAATAGAGGAAATCAACCTGCTACGTTCTTCGCAAGGTACAACCCTGCGAATAGCCCCAGAGTGAAATGACCTCAAGTGTCGCTTCATAGTAGTGGTCCCAAAGCTGTACTTACCGTGCTTCCCGCGACTGAGTATCATTTTGCACTCATTGCAGGTAACACGGTTCGCACGAGCCTTAGGAACATTACCATGAATGGTAAATAACTGCCACACCCAAGACTCACGCCTAGTGCGGGTAGTAGGGTTTTCCTCTACCTCATTCTCATCATCCTCTTCTTCCTCCTCCGCATCCTCACTCCTGTTCCCCTCTTCAGGCCCTTGGGGAGGTGGTGGTGGTGGAGGGGGTGGGGGTGGTGCTGAAGCAGGTGCAGCACCAAGTGGCAGTTCAGCAGCCAAGGATGCCATCTCGATGATGGTGTAGTCTGCAGGTGGCAGCAAAAATCACTGTGTTCTGAAGAATAGCCAGAAACACAATGGGAATAAGCTCTTGGGCGTGGTCTTTTATAGGGGTGCTTGTGCGTGGTTCGCGGACATGCGCACTGTCCGCGGTCAGATCGAACACAAAAAAAGGATCGGAAAGTTTCAAAAGGTATATAGAAACTCAAGATTGCTATGTGGGACTTGTGCCATGGTGAGATTTTATTGAAAAATATTATGGATTAACTAAAAATGTACTTTTAAATTGTTCGGGGACACGAACAGTGTCCGCATTTCAGGACACACGATGAGCGTGGGCGCGGTCATGTGATCCGTTCGCGAACTAGTCCGCGAAGGAAGCGCCTGTCCGCAGGACACCAAGTGCACGGAGATTGGTTAGCGCATGCGCATTGATGTCCTACGGACACTGTTCGGGTTCTGAAGTAATTAAAAGTGCGTCACATGTGAAACGAACATTTCAGGACACCGCGTGTGTTCTTAGAACAGTTTAAACTTGGTAGCGAACAGTAAGGACAGATATAGTGTTCTTCAGGACACGTGTAATTTCGTTTATGTACGAACATTTCAGGATACCAATTGTGTTCTTAGAACAGTTTCAATTGGGTAGCGAACACTACGAACAGGTATAGTGTTCTTCAGGACACCTCCATTTTCGTTTACGTACGAACATTTCAGGACACCAATAGCGTTCTTAGAACAGTTTGAACTTGCTAGCGAACAATACCGGACAGGTATAGTGTTCTTTAGGACACTTTAATTTTTGTTTGTTTACGAACAATTCAGGACACCGCGTGTGTTCTTAGTACAGTTTCATGTTGCTAGCGAACACTACGAACAGTTGTACTGTTGTTCAGGACACATCATTTTCGTTTATTTACGAACATTTCAGGACACCAATTGTGTTCTTAGGACAGTTTTAAGTTGATAGCGAACATTACGGACAGATATAGTGTTCTTTAGAACACTCTAATTTTTGTTTCTTTACGAACATTTCAGGACACCACGTGTGTTCATAGAACAGTTTCAACTTGCTAGCGAACAGTACGGACAGGTGTGGTGTTTCAACATGATTGGTATTAGGTGAAGAAGGGATGGAAGTCTCATCAAAACATTTTGGATTATGGAGAGAGTTTGGGGATAATTGACTGGGATATGGTGAGGAGGGACAAGTACATGTGGGGCAATGGTACGAGGTTTTTGGTTTGAAATGATTTTCTACAAAAGTTTTTAAATTATTAAAATTAGCCAACAATACATCCATTTTTTCTTCTATATTGTGAAGACTGTTATCCATAACAGGGTTTTCTGAAGTTTTTTCTATTTTGATATGCTCTGTACAAAAAAATAATATATATGTTAAATGTATATAAAAAAATAATAAATAACTGGTTTATATTATAAAGTGTTTACCATTAGTTTCACTATCTTGTGACATTTCTTCATGTGGGAAATTGTCCTCTAGCCTTTCCAGAGTACTAGACATTTCTGTGAGAAAAAAAAAAAAGATAATATATTTTTTAATCTAATACAGAAAGTTTATAAATATATGAGTAAGATTTCTGGTAAGATAAGTCCTATGTATTCAGTGGGTCTGGTCTTGTTCTCAGTTCTGTTGTGTCTGTGAGGTAATTATGTTGGAAGCCAATTTATCTTCTTGTGGTATATTCCATTTCAGAAAATATTGTATTTAAATGAATGGTTAGTGTGTTACATATATGGGTTACATTTCTTATGTATTACTATATATAATGTGTTTGTGTGCTGCTTTTTGAATTTGTTAAATGTTCCTATATTATGATATAACAATCAAACATACCCCACCACCCCCCCACACAGTTTTTAGGTAGTGGTACTGTTTTCCGAACATGTCCGCGAACATTAAATAAGTTCGCGGACATCAAGTTCATAAGAAGAGATCTAGTCAGTTCCATATGACATGTATATAAAGTCAAAGTCATTATTGTTAAGTTGTGCTACTAAAAAACTATGAAATTCAGTGAAAAAACTTTGTTAAAGGGACGTTATGGTTAAGTTGGGCTACTAAAAACCTATGAAATTCAGTGAAAAAAACTTTGTTAAAGGGACGTTATGGTTAAGTTGCGCTACTAAAAACCTATGAAATTCAGTGAAAAAACTTTGTTAAAGGGACGTTATGGTTCCAAGTAAAACCGAAAAACCCTTGAAATTCGCCAGTTATGGTAAGCTAAGCAACCATAACTCCCGCCACCACCGTGCACTGCTAAGACTAACACCCAGGACATCAAAGATGACATCACAAATGTCATTAATGACATCACTGATGACATCACATCTGTATGTACTTCTCATGAAATATGTGTAGAAGGGATTCTTATTATGTTGCGAAAAAAGTGTCAAGAATCATTGCAAGAAATATACCCTAATAAGTGCATTGAACGATGCATTGATATAAATAGCATCCTATTATGGGGTTCTATCTAGTATACTAAGCTACTCATACAGAAACATAACATTGTGTGCAGCGTACAAGATGAAGGTATGATATTCGTAATGTTAATATGTTGAATAATGAAATGATAATTGTTTTCTTAATAGATTTTTGTGTACTGTGAAATATGTAATAAGTAGCTAATAAAACCCATGTATTACATAATTGCATTACTATAGACAAAACACAAAGACACAAGAACACATACCAATATGGGTATATACAGGGAAAGTGAAGTTAGCAAAAAAGCACAAGTAGTAGAAGAAACAATTCATAACTTAACTGATTAGTTTCATGCAAATAAATGATTGCTCTGTTTCAAAGCTGCTATTTACCCTATGTATATGTATCAATTGATGTGATTGGACCCTAAGGAAAGTAGTGTGAGTACAATGTATACAAATATGACCATATACAGGGAAAGTACAGCCATAAAAAAAACAACAGATCAGAAAGTGCTGATAAGTCTAGTGATTATCTTTATGCACAAAAAGGACTGCTGTCTTTCAAGCTTGTACTTTCCCATATGTATATCTTTCATATGATGTGACTGTACTCTAAGGGAATTTCTGTAAGAACCTACTAGAAGGATATGTCTACAAATAAAATAAAATTCTTAGTTTCTGACTGTTACTGAAGAAAACCATGTGGCCTAGATATGTCAGCAAAAGAAAAAATAGTGAGCCAGACATGTGATGTCATCAGTGATGTCATCAATGACATTTGTGATGTCATCTTTGATGTACTCGGTGTTAGTCTTAGCAGTGCACGGTGGTGGCGCGAGTTATGGTTGCTTAGCTTACCATAACTGGCGAATTTCAAGGGTTTTTCGGTTTTACTTGGAACCATAACGTCCCTTTAACAAAGTTTTTTCACTGAATTTCATAGGTTTTTAGTAGCGCAACTTAACCATAACGTCCCTTTAACAAAGTTTTTTTCACTGAATATATATATATAAAATCATCAATCACTCGTTTGACTCTTTCAACACTTCCATCTGACGCAAATGCTCTGATGTTGTTTAAACTCCAAATAGCATTATATTAAATGTTCATAACAGCAGAGAACATGGTCTAGCCGTCTTTTCTGGCTTGCCACTTAGTGCATTCTGTATTATTTTGTATTGATTGATTAATTGCTTTTTTCAACAATGTCATCAAAGCGTACACAAAATTATCAATGACACGCATCATTACATCATATGAATAAATAGAGTTATCACACAAGGCTAAAATAAAGTTTGAACATGATAACGTCATACATCTCCTTCTGCGATAGCAAGTGTAATGAATACAAGAGGAAACTGCAAATACTATGTGTGGGAGGAGAGGGGCCTCAAATCTACCCCAACATCCCAGACCATTGGTTTTGAGTCATTGTGTCCGATTTCTTGTCCGCAAACACTACTGTAAAGGACACGACAATACGACATGTTGCATTATCTCTTTTTGATCACAACAATGAGGATATTTGTCAGAAGGTGTTCTTTCTCATGAATGCAATGACAAAGCAAATGGCGACATATGAATTCCAAATTTCAGTACCAATATTCGTTCATAAATTGGATAAATCTTATCAAGATACATAAAAATGCAAATAAATAAATACATTTCCAAACCCATTCCATTCTAACATTGGATGTACAATTGCGCAATGTGCTTATGTAATGGCAATATGTGTTGGTTACTCTTATACTGGACTCTTTTATGCTTCTAAATACATAACTATGAAGATTGGTGGGCCGCGACCAACAGATATATACACTTGCGCAGTGGACAAGGGGGGTGAGGGGGACATCTTCCCAACTTCCAATGATTCATTTTTCAATACCGTTTGTATGAGCGACAACAAGAGAGGAAGGAGACGTCAATCATTGTGTAAGCTGCTTACCACATCATTTTCTCAAGTGAGATCATGATACGGCTCATGTCGAGAGTAATGCAGCCTGAGTGAGAGCTGTTAAATCTTCGGAAGCTGTTTCCGTAGAAAATGCCTGATAATTAAATGGAAACGAGAATAAAGCCGGGCGGGCACAATAAGAGTTTGTTCGCCTTTGGGCGGATTAGTGGTGGAGTACCTGAGAATTCTCTGGGCCGTATTCAGAGGCCCGTGATCATTTCTGAAAGTACTGCTCACTGGCCTTCGTGATACTTTTCTAAATAGCAGCATTTTATTTTGAGCAGGATGTGCGGGGGTGGGGGTGGCGGCATTTCCGTGTGATGTTTGCCCAGTTTGTGGGGCACCCTGCTTGCAACTGTGAATGGCTGTCTGCGGCAGCTGTGTGGTGCATAGATTATGATGTAGATGTTTCTAATGCAAACTTCAGTGGGAGATTTCCTAGGTGTTATCACTTTGTTTGCATGCCATAAGCCCAACTTGAATTTCATTACTCTCCAAGTGTATTCATTGCCCCACAAAACAATTCTGAAATAAGGATGAAACATGTCTGTGATACGTTAACACCCTTGGTGTACGCCATCATTTCCTCCATGTGGCTTCCTTGTGTGTCAATATGATATGATAGGTTATTTTTAATGCGCTTAATACCCAGAGGTTTCTAAGCGCGAGCCGGGGATCGAGAACCTGTGTTGCTACGTGTCACCTTGCTTCCAAGGCAAGCATGTTGCCCCTGAGCTCTCCTCCCGAGACACATATCGTAGGTAATGCAATGGATGGAGGGGTTGAATAACTGCAGATTATCAGGGACAGGATATTTGGCCTTTTCACAGCAGAAAAGCAAAAGTCAGCCTTTGGGCAGCTTATATACTGAAAAACCACATACAAGACCTATGTACTTACTTATTTATTGTGCCTTTGTATGGCGCTTATACATCAAGAAATTGTCTTTTAAAGCTCCCACAGGGAAGAGGGGATGGAACATGGGAACAAAGGCAAAAAGAATAAACAGATGAACAAGAATGGGGTGGTCCTAGTAGACCTTGTGAGCATTCAGAACATGCAAGTGCAGGGAGACAGGGAGGACAGGGATGGGGTAAGTGAAAGGAGTTTGAAAGAGGGAAGTGTCAAGAGTCAGGTGTGTGCAAGAGAAAGTGCCTGGCAGAGATAGCTTGGTACAGAGTGATCTCATGCCAATAATAAGTGCAGGCCTGTGAGAAGCCAGTGGGTTCCCAGAAGCAAGTGCTGGGATGGGGGAAGGCTGAGGGCAATTGGGCTGAAGGCTGGGACCCAGTAGGACACCTAAGGTCCCAGGCCACAAATCTCAGTGACTGGTGTATTAGTTTGGGAGTGAGAGGGGGAAGGAGGAAGTGAAGAGGGAAGTCTTGAGGAGCTCCCGGAATTTGAGGAGATCAGGCTCAAGACGGAACAGAAGAGGGAGGCTGTTACAGAGGATGGAGCCAGCCGAGGAAAGAGATCTGCCACCAGCTTGCTGCTTAGAGAAGCGCCTGACATGCAGAGAGTTAGAGACGGAGGAGCGTACAGATTTTGAAGGAAAGTGTTTGTTGAGAGCAAGTCATAGATAGATTTGTCCTAGGCACCAGACAGTCTTATGGATGATGCAGAGGGATTTGAATTTGATCCTTGCAGTAACCAGAATCCATTGAAGGGATTTTAGGGCTGGAGAGATATGGTCCCTGGGCCTGAGGCCAAGGATAAGTCTTTCAGCTCTATTGTGGACAAGTTAGAGGGGGTGGAGAGAGGAAGAGGGTAGATTAAGGAATAGACTGTTGCAGTAGTCCAGCCTAGAGAGTACCAGGGGTCTAGAGACATTGAGCTCCTTGGAAAAAGTGAGGAAAGGAAGGATACCTCTTAGGACATCGAGTTGAAAATGGGCCTTCTTGGAAAGGTCCAAGTTGTGAGGGAGGAAAGAGAAAGAGGGTTTGAAGATGACTCCAAGGTTTCTGGTTTCAGATGCCGGAGAAGGGGCCGAGCCCATAGAGGGTAGCCAGAGTGAAGGGAGGAAAGAGGGAATAGGAGTCCCAATAGAAAGGATTACAGTATTGCTGGCATTGAGGATTATTGGAGACACACCAGAACTGGTTAACAGATAGGATGTCCGGAATACTCAAGGAAGTAGGGAGAGCATCAGAGGGAAGTTTGAAGGAGAGTTTGGTGTCATCTGCATAACACTGGAAGTGAGGGGAGAAACTGGATATAAGCTGAGCAAGCGGAGCAAGATAGATGTTAAAGAGCCATGGTGAGAAGCAAGAGCCCTGTGGAATGCCACAGGAGGAGATAGAGGTAGGAGAGGAGAGAGATCCCAGGATGACCTGGGAGGGACGGTCAGTGAGGAAGGTCAGACAGTCCAGGGACTGCCCTGAAATACCAAGGGTATCATGGAGCCGTTTTATGATGATGGAGTGGTTGACTGTATTGAATGCAGAGCAAAGATCAATAGAATAAGAACAGTTGGAGAGTAAGTGTCAAGAGATGCAAGCAGTTCTTCACAGGTGTTCAGAAGAGCAGTTTCCATGCCTCTGGATGCTTGGAATCCAGATTGTGTAGGCAATCAATGAGCTCAGTATGCTAGGCCGGTCTGGGGAAGAACAGCTTCTCTAGAAGTTTCCTGAGTAGCAGAGTGATAGAGATGGAGTGGTAGTTAGCCGGACATGAGGGGTCAGCTGAATGCTTTTTTCAGGAGGGGGTACACAAGAGACTACTTGAGGGAAGAGGGGAAATACCCAGTGGCAAGAGAGTGATTGCAGACATCAGCAAGTGCAGGTTCAAGGGAGGCAATGTTGACCTTAATACTTCTGGAAGAACAGGGGAGACCAGTTTGGAGGAGAACTTCATAGAGCAGATAACCCTAGTGACTTTGTCCGATGTGTAGGAGAGAAGGTGAAGAGAAAGGCTGAGGGAGGATATGAGGCCAGGGGTGGTGGGGGAGTGGGAAGAAGGGAGGGAGAATTGGAGGAAGAGGGTGTGCTCAGGCTGCCGGCCCGAGTTTTTGCAGTGAAGTGGGTGGTCAGTGCAGTACAGGGGGCTTGAGAGGGAAGAGGCGAGGTAGAAACTGCAGAAGGATTGGCTAATTCCTTGCACATTTTAAAGAGTTCAGCCAGGTTGTTCGACGCTCAGAGACACAGGCCTGGATATGGGTGAGACAATATTGCCTTTGGAGAAGGCGACAGACCAGATTGTCAGAGTATGAGCCTGTGTTCTGCCACTTCTGCTCTGCATTTGCGCTTCAGGTCTGCTAGATCAGAGTCGTACCAAGTGTTATGCTTGGCGGCGTGTTTCAGACAGATCCTCATGACTGGGCAAGAATGTTGAGAGTGTTAGAGATGGCGAGATGAAGGTTGTTAAGAGCAGAGTCGGAGGTAGAGTCTGCAGTGGGAGGAGAGGTTGGGATGAAGGTGGATGCAAAGGCAGCAACTGACACTCGTTTCATCAGGTGAATATCCAGGATTGAGGTTGGCAGAGCTGAGGAGGTGTGGTCAGAGGGTTCGAGAGGGTCCAGGTGGGAGAACAGGAGGGAGTGGGCAAACCAGGAGAACGGGATGGCGAGTGGGGTGGAGAGTAACAGATCTGTGTGGATAAAGGCATCAAGAGTGTATCCAGCCAAGTGAGTAGGACCAGAGGGATAATGGAGAGGTACAGCGAGGTGCAGAGGTCATGGAGTGTATGCCATGATTGAGTCAAGGTGGATGTTGAAGTCTCCCAGTAGAAGAAGTTTAGAGGAAGATGTCAGGAGAGAGCTAGAGAAATTAGCCTATTCAGAGAGAAACAAGGTGATAGAGCAGGTGGCCTGTAGAAAGTTGCAATGGTCAGGGAGGAGGTAGGAGAGATGACTAGTTTCCAGACCAGGCTCACAAAGGAGAAGTGTGGCTGGGTGGGTACAAGGAAAGAGGAAAGATGAAAGAGGGAAACCCTACTGCCAGAACGGTTAGGGTGGGGCTTAGAGATGATCTTGTAGCCATCAGGGAGAAGAGAGTCAAAAGCAGTGACTTAGCTGACATTGAACCACGTCTCAGTAAGAGCAAGGATATCAAGGTCAATGGGGGTCATTACGAGTTGGGCGGTAAGGGAAAAACGATGCCGGTAAAGGATTACCGGCATCGTTTACCGCTCCGGGCCATTACGACCCACCAACCCGCTATTAGCAGCACCGTAACTAACGGTGCCTCAAACAGCAGCATGGGCACGGGCACGCGACCCTTCATGCCGGAAATACCGCCATGGCGTAAACCTGAGGCCATCACAAGTCAGGCGGACATGCAAATAACGGCCTACTGATGCCCGAAAAGTACCTTACAGGCATGGAGTAAATACCGGCATCGCGGACCACCCGTAAACGGCCATGTGCAGTGTTCCCAACTGCCACAGGTGCACACAATCAGCACAGGTGGAGGCAATATAGACTGGGCCAGCACAAAAGGAGCACACCCCAACCCTTCCCACACCCAGTCACACACTAAAATGATTCCAATAATACTAGCAATGCTGGGGTTGGAGGACATGATTGCAGTGGAACTGCTGCAAAAACAACAACAACAACAACAACAACAGCAGGCAGCACAGAGGAGACACAGGAGGAGAAGGAGTGTGAGGCAGGCCCAGCATGTCCCACCAGTGCAGCCAGTGGTACCACGCAGGCCTCCCCCAAACCCTTCCATCCGAGCCAGTCGAATCAACCTAACCCCTGAGCAATTCCACACCCTGTACCGTCTGGACCGGGACACCATCACCACCATTGTGGACATGATACATAACGACATTGTCAGCCTGATTGAAATACGCACCGCCATCCCACCTCTACTGAAGGTAGTGTCAGTGCTCCACTTCCTGGCCACAGGCACCTACCAGCACACAGTGGGGCACATGCATGGCATATCACAACCATTATTCTCACGTACACTGAACCAAGTGCTCGATGCCCTCCTGAAGCACACAGGCGACCACATTTTCCTACAATGGACAGCCCAGGAGATCTCCAACACCAAAGTTGGTTTCCATTCACTGGCCGGCATCCCTGGTTGCATTGGTGCCATCGACTGCACCCATGTCGAATTGGTGGTCCCACATGCCATGGAGGTAGTGTACCGCAACCGTAAGTTATACCACTCCATCAACGTGCAAATGGTATGTGACTCGAACAAGATCATCACACATTGTTGTGCCCCATTTCCCGGATCAACCCATGATTCAATGGACTTGCAGAACTCCACGATACCACGCTACATGGAGCGACATGCAGGGCAGAGATCCTGGCTTCTCGGTGAGTTGCATGTCAGGCTCATGGAAATGCGATGTGGGTAGGTGATTGGGGGAGAGATGCATACTTCACATGGCTGAGATGGGGGGAGAGATGCATACTTCACCTGGATGAGATGGGGGGAAGATGCATACTTCACCTGGCTGAGAGTAACTGAGAGGATGTACCATGCTCATACCCCAAAGCAGGACAGACTTGACCCGACACCTGACCACAAAATACAAGACGTAAGCTACACTACCAAATGATGCAGTGCAAAAACCATTACATAGCCATCAACATGTACACTGCACATATCAGACCGTAGACCCCACAGCACAATGCAGCAACAAGCAATGAGGATGGCCAATGCACAGCGCCAAATACCACCATCAAAAAGTACAGGTCTCCATTACTGCGTACAAAGGAGCCACATGAGGGCAAAATACATGAACACACCCCTACACCAACTCAGAGGTCCACCAAAATAACATGTCACCATTTGTCGTGCAAAGTGAGATCATCATGACGCTGCCATCAACGTTGACAGAATGGTAGCATACATATCACTGCACATCACCCAGATCATGGGAACAACCATCGTGGACTATCACAGTGCATGAGCAACCACAAGGATTGGCCTCCCATGCGCCCAATAGCCCCATGCACACCTGCCTATAAGAGGAATACAAACATAGCAGTCACATCATGTGTCTCTATTCACGCATGGATCTGTGGGTGCATACAGGAAATGAATGCATGCTATGGTGTCATTGATACAGGTCCCATGCGATGTGAGGGCCTATACATAATCATTATTGCCCACATGCAGGTGAAGCAGGCTATCCCTTGAAGAGGTGGCTCCTTACCCCGGTCCAGAACCCGCAGAACAGGCACGAGGAGGACTACAATTGTGCGCATACACATACCTGTGTGGTGATTGAGCAGACTTTGGCCTCTTGAAGGCACGGTTTCGCTGCCTCAGCAGGTCTGGTGGGGCACTCCTGTACGGCCATGAGAAGGTGGGCAAAATCATCATGGCATGTGTCATGCTACACAATATGTGCATCACACGGAATGTGCCTCTGCCCCCTGACACTGAACTGCAACCACCTGATGATGAGGATGAGGTGGGTGGAGATGGGGCTGCACTTCAGGGAGGTAGCGATGCACAGGGGGGACGTGCCATGCGTCAGACTCTGATTGACCAATGTTTCTAGCACACATGGATGGGGAGTGTGACATGGAGGTGGAACTCTGGGCAAAAGGTGTGTCAGGGACATGGACACTGTAGACTGTTCACCAATAAAGCACATGTACACAATAAGCAATGTCCTCACATGTGAATTCAGATTTCATAACAGGTGTATTCAGAATATGTAACTAACAAGTGCACAACCCCTCCACCCAACACAGCCACTCCCCCTTCCCCTCCCCCCTCAACTTCCCCACACACCTTCTCCCCCTCCCCCCTCAACTTCCCCACACACCCTCTCCTCCCTCCCCCTCCCCCCTCAACTTCCCACACATGGTGTGCACTGGCATTCACCATAAGTCCACATGTGACCAGAATGCCTGGCTGAAACTACAGCCCTTCTCCTCTTCCGGCCGCAGGTGGACCCCTGTCCGATCTGCGCAGGTTCCGGCCAGACCTACGCAGGGGGCTGGATTTAGTGGAGCTGGCATTGGAGGATGTCCCAGGTTGTTCTGCCACCTGTGCCGGACACATGGCCCCATTGCTGCCACCATTTGGGAGAGGACCTGCCACATTAACTGCAGATGTCTTTTGAGGAAGTGCAATTGCAGATTTGAGGGATGAAGCACATTCCCTCATCTCATCCCTTGCCCGGCCACATTCCGTAATGTGCTGTGTCAACAGCCCTGTTTACGCCTCCTGCCGCTTCTGGATAGCCCTGATCCCCTCTTGGCTGTTCACAACACTGGGGGATGTATGAGGTGCCACCGACATGGTAGGTTCATCATGCACGGTTGGCATGGGGCTGAAACTACTGGTCCATGAGTCCCCAGGAGACAGCTCATGGCTGTTGCTGTTGTGTATGCTCGATGGGGAGAGGTGTGGTGAATGCGGGGGGCCTGTAGTGGTGGTTGTGCCATGTGGCATTACATCTGCCTCGTCATCGGACACGGCTGCTGTGGCAGCTGTCTCCCCCACAGTACTACTGGCAGCCGACATAGTGCCTTCTGCCACTGGCTCCAGTGTGTTGGTGGCTGTTGTGGGTGATGTGGTGGGGGCTGTAGTGCATGTTGGTGCTGCGGGTTCTCGGGTTGTCTTGCCCTTCCACTGTGGTCCAGGTTGCCCTCTTCCCCTTGATGTAGAGGGGTGGCTTTCTCCCTCCATGCCCCTGGCTTTCTTGTGTGGTGTTGCGGCATCCTCCCTGGGGGCCTGGTCGTTGCTGTCTGATGGCGTGCCTGTGGGGGACCAAGAGAGGGAGAGGATTAGTGATGGGTCTACATGCATCAGGCATGCATTGGGGTAGCTGCATTGATATGGAATGGCAGTTGATTGGCATTGGGGTACTGGCATACAGGTTGCTTGGCTTTTGGGAGGGTGATGCAGGGATGTGTCTGGGATGGGACATATATGGGGTGCATCATGCATGTGGACAAGATGGTGCTGTGCACTGCCTGTAGGCAGTCTTGCAAATATGTTGGACCCTGCTTTCCATCATTGCATTGTCAGTTCAGGCGGACGTCATTGTGTTGGTCATTGCAGTGTTTCATTTGGGACACCTACCTGCATCGGTCAATGACGGGGCTCATCGCTCCATGTACCCCACTCCCTCAATAGCCTCCATCCCAATGGTGCTTGTGCAGATCTCCTCCCAGGGTTGCATCTTAATGGGGAGTCCGCACCTCCACCTGTTGCCATTGCCTGCTTGCGGTTGGCCGAGAGGATGTTCCGCACGGCGTAAACGGAGGCAATCCCAGCGCTTCGGGACATCTTTAGGGGTGCGGGGTGGTGCCATCAGCACTCACCTTCTGTGCCACCTCCGCCCATATCTCCTTCCGCTGCACTGCAGGTCGAGACATGTTTGTGGAGAATACCACCTCTGCATGTTCTTGCAGCGTCTTGGCCAGCATATTCAGCTCCTCTGGTGAGAAGCGCTCCTTGCGCAAGCGCTCTGCAAATTTTTTGAGTTCTTTGGGCATGGTAAGATACTGCAGGTAGTGGTAGAGATGTGGTAGAGGTGTGGTGGTCAGATGGCTCCTGGTTACAGAGGATGACAATGGATTGTGTTTTTAAAGATGGCCACCATGCTCTTTCCCGTTCCTGTGCGATGACGCTACTTCCGGTTCCGCTTATTAGCGGTCACCGCTAATGCCGATGGCTTGGATGGCGGTGGAGCTATCTGCGCTTCACACAATGCCGGTAAGGGCAATTTTTTTCGCCCTTTAACGGTATGGTGGAAAGGTTGTTACCGTCATGGCGCAAAGCTTGTGCCCGCGTACTCCTAATCACCCTCTAATAGTGGCCTTGTGGCAATACGGACACGGTATTTGCTCCATGCCGGTAATGGCCGTACCTTACCTCCAAACTCGTAATGAGGGCCAATGTCCTCAAGGAGGAGGCAGATGTCAGCAGAGTGTTTGATAGCAGAGTGAGCATTAAGTGTGGCTAGATGAAGCAGTTCTCTGTCTTTTCAGGTTTTCCAAGGAGGTGGACAGGGACTTGGTACACCAGTGGGAGGAGGGAGAAAAGGGACAGGGAGAGAGGAGGAAAGAGTAGCTGGTGCAGGAAGGAAGTTCATGAGGGACGGCAGGCACCAGTCAAAGAGGAAGAGGTTGGGTTGATGACCCTATGCCGTGATAGTGCCATTGTGATAGACATTACTGATACACCTGGATGATGAGAAGTCCACCAAGAGAACTTCCCATCTAGTGCCACCATTCATGGGTGAGGATAGGTAAGGAGAGACAGTAGAGATAAGGTCAGGTGTTCAGAGATCTGGAGAGAGGACAGAAAAGAGGAAATAATTGACAATCTGTCTGGAAGTTGCGCTGACATAGGTGTCTGCAATAGGTAGACCAGGGTTGGTAGTCAGTAGCTTTTTTTTAAACTTTTTCCTTCCAAACGTCATGAGAGAAGGAGGATAGGTTATAGTAAAGCACTTAGAATAGATAGGTGAGATAGTGAGTGCAATAGGGGTGGCAGAGAGATAAGGATGGAGTATAGAGGAAGAGACTGTATGGCATGAGCACAAACTCACCAGGCAGCATAGTAGCCAAAAAGGAGAGCAATCAGATGCAGTAGAAATACGTGGGTACAAAATTGGTTGTACAGTTGTTAAACAAACCTAGATTGGAAATTGCCCAAAGAGCAAACAGATGCAATGTAAAATGGGGGGGGGCGAAAGGGGTGTACAGTTGTTAACACACCTACATTGGAAATTTCACAAACAGCACACAAATGCAATGCAAATTGGGGGTGGAGGGTGTACAGTTGTTAAACACACCTAGATTTGAAATTGCCCAAACAGTACACAAATGCACTGCAAAATGGGGTGGTGTTGAACAGTTGTTAAACACACCTACATTGGAAATTGCCAAAAACAGCACACTAATGAAATGCAAAATGGGGGTGCGGGGGTGTGCAGTTGTTAAACACACTTAGATTGGAAATTGCCCATACAGCACACAAATGCAATAAAATAGAGGAGGATGTATAGAAGGCATTGGTGTAACAGCAGAAAAAATGTCTTTGGCACAGCTCAATTAAACACTGGTGGTTTAGTGAATGATATCTGGTATTCAGAGCATATCTCAAAGGTGCTCTGTAATGGGAGGACAAGGCTCTAGGAGATTCACATGTTCTTGGAGTAGCAGGCTGCATGCTGTGGGACTGTTACATGGGTGGGAGGCGATGGAGTGTGAGTTGTTGGGTGGAAAGAGACCCCTCCAAGCCCTCAAGGCCCAGACAGGTTCAGACAGGGGCCTAAGTGTGGGCCTCGGACAGGGCCGGCGTTAAGCAGTTTTGTCTGTGCCACAATCCACCATCCACGAGTCTTCCCCACAAGGTGTGATGCCCATTTCAACTGATAATGTTGCAAGGCCCTGAACTGGGCCAGCAGTTAAGTTTTGAAAGTGGCAGTTTCTGAAGGAATCCATGTTAGGGAGATTTCTCACATGAGTGCTTAATTCCCTCTAACTTAGAGCCCTCCAGCTCTTTTGCTATATTGTGGGGGTTTTTAACTTTTTATTTTCAATGTGTTTTACTTTTGTGTTCTTTGGTTATGGAGTTTTAAAACAACTCCATAGGCATCATCTCTTTCTGTGTGTCACACAGCACCTTCAGTGCAGTGGCACAGGGTTGTCTTTCAGGCTTCCCTAGGTTGAAACTCCTTCTCTGGGACAGACTACCATCTCCCAGAGCATGTAAAATTAAATTGTCTTTACTAGTCTCTTTAAATTTATTGACCCAGCACACACTATCTTCCTATAGAGTGTTGGAGGAGTTGCTTAGCTTCCCTGAGTCAAACTCATGTAACAGGAAAATGTTACCCTTTCCTAATTTAAATGGCTGGTGGCAGTGGTTTAGATCAAACTAACATGATTTTTCCTGACTGCTAACAACTGTAACTAAAAATCGTGTCAGCCATGTTTTTCAATATGGCGCCCAAGACCTATCTGTAAAAACAGACTCTGGTCATCTTCTTTCACCATTTCTTTTAGGAAAGGTCCTTCTCGTGTTTGTCTCTGCATGTCAAACCAGGTTTGGTCCCTTTGTTTGTTGGCCTTTGGCGGGCTTCAGTGCTGAAGTCCTCCTCTGGCGCCTGAGTGTCTGGGGTGGACAGGATGTGAGGGAGGTGCCCGAAACTCCCTGTGCTTAGTCTCCTAGGAGACCTGAATGCGCTCTGGCGAGATTGGCTGGCTGGCTGTCTGGCAAGGACAGCCACCCTGCTGTGTGAGTGACAGCCATGTTGGAATTAATGGGGGAAAACTGTTTAAAAGCAGGTCTCTGGGACTTGGAAAGCAGAGTCGACCACTGGAACAAAAGGAAGAGGACTGCTGCAACTCCTGGGCGACCAATGAAGCCCTGCTGCAGGTCCGAATTGCCTGAAACTCCATCGACAGAGAATCCCTTCAAGGTTAACGTCTTCCCTTGAGTTTGTTGGGAACAACCAACTCGCAAGCCACCTGGACACTGTCCCCATCTGGTAGAATTGTCATCATAGTGCTGTTGAAGACCGGATAGCCAGAGAGAAGGAAACCAGCTTGTGGACTTTAAGGCACTCACACCTTAAACCAATATCTTGCTAAAGCTTTTGGCATCATCCATTGGCAGTGCAGGAACCTACCAACGTCCTCCTTCTTGTCCCCACGACTGAAGCTCAGGAACAGCGAGATCTGCTCGAACTGCCAGGAACAACTGCCTCAGCTACAGCTTTCTTCATTAACAAGGTACTGTGCAAACGCAGTCCGGAAATCTTTTCAGCTGTCGAGAAAGTGCATGAAACTTTCCTCAACTATAAAGGCTTGTCCTTCCCTTAACATTCGTCAAACTTTTTGCCTAGCCAAATTCTCCTAATCTCTGCGGCAAAGACTTAACCATTATATACCAGAACTGTACTATCCTATACAAAATATTCTGAACCATTGACTTTGGCCCAGGCCTATTGAGAAGAATTGCTGGTTGTATTTAACTGAAACCCTTTGCCCTGCCTATGAATGTATTTGGGCTGTCTATTCTTATAACTTTGTCTTGTTACCCCTTTATTATGTATCTGAAGTGCCATTTTGCTCCCACTTCATTTGGAGCTAAACTTGTTCATTTACTTACCGGTTGTATTTTTGTGGTTTATTAGTATGTGATATTGAGCTGCTTATGCTAGTGTAATGTTTTCTAACTGACTGAGTAAATAAAAGTATATTCTTTTACCACGAAACCTTGAGTAAGTGTATATTTGAATCACTGTATTTGTTGGTCCTTTGTATCACTTGTTCTACTGCTCACTTAAACTCTTTAGATAAGTCTGGCTGCTCAGCCATCGCTACCACTTTACTGTGTAGTACAGGCTTGTACCAAAGGTGAAATTGTGCTTACACGTGTAGTCTTAATTGCCTGTAGTGTTCCCAAAGGGTACTGCAGGTGATTCTGCCTAACAATCCAGCACATCATTCACCTTTGCCTAATCATGCCAATGTCCCTCCAGCCCATTCGAAGTGATGTACGCAACGTGCACAGAGATTCTCTTTAGGCAGCACCAAATTCATTCGTGTGATGGGAAATCTGGGTGCTGAATGTCAGCAGTGTTGTTGTCAGGCGTGTACAGCGACAGCATCAGCATTTCGTAGGATTAGTGTGCAGCAGCCCTGTTTTTATACAGCAGCATGGTATTATCCATTTTATTGCCAGCATCTTTGGCTATTAAAAGTGATTGCGTTTATACAATATTCTTTGTTGCTTTTGAAAGAGCAACCCAGTGCAGAATGTTAAACTTGCAAGAGTCGGGGAGTCTGGTGTTTATTATTATTATTATTATTATTATGTTTATTGAATGCTGACCTACCTTCGAGAAGCAATCGAGCACTTTACAGTGATATACATCAATACAGATACATAACGGAGCTCTTCGCAGAAGTGTACAATATTACAGATGCTTAATGGAATGCCTTTATCATGTAACAACAGAACAGATATACAGTGGGGGTAGGATACAGTGGGGCACAGAGGAGGGTTACAGCTCTTCCAGACGGCATGGAGGAGAGGGGCGTGCGTCATCTATTGAGTCAGGTGGCGCAAGGGGCAACATGAAGGACTAGTTGTTGAGGAGGAGAGACTCCTTAAAGAGGTGGTTCTTGAGTTATTTTGGGGAGAGTCTCATGCTGACGGGGAGGAGGTTCCTTAGTCTTGGGGCTTAGACATAGAAGGCTGGTATTCTGGTTCTTTCCTTGCACATGTTATCATATTTCTCCACGGTACTCAAACTGTCTAATCATCCGAGGTAGCAATTTCCAATAAGACAATTCAGTAGTGCCAGTAGATAATGCATCCCGCCAATGTTGCAATGGGACCGGGGGTGGGGTGGGCCGGCAGGGCCTCGGCTCAGCCCCACTTTTTGGAGACTGCCCACTTAAAGCATTGGGTGGGAAAAGGCGTTTACAACAGTGTCAGATCTGGGAGAAATCAAACCATATAAATAAAATATAAATAAAATATCCACTTTCAGGAATGTGAAGTTATCCTGTAAAGGGAGAACAACACAACTGGGAAGGGGGAAGCAAAGTTTGAAGGCCCTGGGGATGTAGGTACCAATGAACCACACAATGTAAATCAGACAGACAATGCTCACACAAAAGAGAAATACTGTTCACATGTGCCGGTTGGTATAAATGCCCCAAATGCCATTGTAGTCAGCCAGGTCACCCTTACACTGAAAATGCATATCCTCATATTTCTTTGAAGAATTATTGCATATATGCAGATTTCCACAGTTGGCCAGCATGTGGACTTCCAAAAACTCATAAATGCAAATTTGCCAACTATTAAAGCGCTGCATGTCCATAGCCTATTTGATTCTGTGATGGGTATGCCTGTATAAGGATGGAGACCTTGGCAGGAGTATCAACCAGAGTGCCAAGTCCCTCCACATAATAGTGGATTATGGACATTGGGGCAGCATGAGGAGGATATCCTGTCACCCTCCCTTGGTGTCTGGTGTATTACAAGGGACAGTCACAAGCATGGTTGGTGCAAGTACTCTGCAAAATAGGCAGCTGGCTGAGGTACTGATCAGAAGGGGTGCCCAATTGCAGGTTGTTCTATCTGTTATCATGAATTACAAAAGGCAAGTAAACCAATCTGAAATAAAGTCACTGCATGATGCCCTCTTGCAAACCCCAATGCTTACAGGTCTAAGAGTCACTAAGGTAGCAGTGGATGCAGGGTCATTTACCACTGACACCTGCTTTTGAGATGAACGCTGCATGGCTTAGCTCAAAAGTAAAAAGACATTAGTCTAGTAGGAAGATGTCTTGATAAAACAATATCCCAGATTGCTCACCCAAGGCAAGTCAGATTCTGGGAAGATCCCTCATGGAACTTCAAGAGACAGAGCATGGTTGTGCCGAACTCGCAGATAGGACCATGAGGGGCATCCGGTGGGAGTAGGGTTCTCATGCAAAGTCAGCAACAAGGTTCTGGCTGGCCCTGCAATGCATAAACATATATAATCCAACTGTGAACCAATGAACTGGTCATCACAGTTTTAGAACAGCTGTCTATAAGCAATCAGACAAGTATACAACATTGTGTAACTGAAGGAAAGTCCAAGTGATGCAACTGCACACCAAGAGATTGCTTTCAGGTTGTGCTGACAAATTGCCTTTTGGACAGGAATTGCTGATTGAATTCCTGCTTCCTCTCTTCCAGTAGTATCTGCCCGCAAGAATGAGAAAATACAGACAAGGCAGAGAAATTATTGGCCAAATGGTTTAACACACACAGATGTGATCTGAAATTAAGTTTATAAATGTCCTTAGGATGGCTTTGCTAGGAAAAGTATACCATATACCCTGCCTGAAACTCGAGTCAACATTCTACTAGCTCAAGTTCCATGAGGATCTCAATTTGTATAGTTTGTATACACACTTGTGGCAATTGACTGTATCAAAATAACAAAATGATATATACCATGATTATAAACCATTATGGACAACAAACAATATCCTGCATTCAAGGTCTATTTGTATGACCTGCTTTTTTGATAAATTGTTCTCATTGCATTATTTGCACAAGTACGACTGGATTTGAATGAGTATGAATGAAGATGGTGTTGATGAGTCAGCATGTTAGATCACAGTTTGTTGTGTGTGTTAATACAATGAAATTGTGAGACTACAGATTCAGCTGTGGTTCTCATGTTTTAAATGATTGATAGTTGTGTGGATATTGTCTTTATATACCTTGATGATTTCTACAAAATAAAATAAAAGAAGAAATTGTAACAATGAATTGAATTTGATCTTTATGAGAAGGGGTTGGTGTTGAACATGTATAATTAATTAAATGCAATGAGAGTCTGTATATACCCTTGGTGCATCTACACTTTGTGATGAGCTCACAGATAGGACCATGAGGATCATTGGGTGGGAGTTGGGTTCTCATGCAAAGTCAGCAACAAGGTTCTGGTGGCCTTTTACACACAATCTTAGAATAGGACACAGTGCTCTGTGCTTATAGCATTTTCTTTGACAGAGTTTAATTAACATGAACAGCCTGATACATACTACTTTTTGAGCAATGCTGGAAGGGCTGCCTCAGAGTACTGACCCGATAATTGATTTGTTGCATCATTTGCTCGCAAGTTGAAGCACATTTATTCATGCACAGTTAAAATTACATAAATGTATAGACTTTATTTTGAACACATTTAAGAGAAACTTGAGCTAACCTTAGACATGCTCTAACGATGCCAGCTACTGAATTAAACATGTACTGACCATTTCCAGTCTATATCTGGACATGTTTTTGAAGGAAGCTTGCATTCTCTATACCCATGCTGTACCTTTTTGTGAGAAAAGGTCCACTTTCAACTTGCTGTCTTTTCTATGTCATTGAGTTCACAGCTGCAAGCTCTATCTAGCATGTCTTGGGAAGATAACAAAAACACAAACTGCCCTGTTGGTTGGCAATCTTCTGTGCTAACCTTCCCAGTAAAAATGTACCAAAACATGTATGACATTGCAGGTTTAGCCAGCACAGATTATAAAAAACAAGATAAGCATGCAGATGTGTCCAGTGCAGGTTGTAAAACCAAAATATGCATGCTGGCTTAGAATATTTGCTCGCTGTAGATACATTTGCAAGGAACTGACATTGACACATTGTATGTGAGTTGGCTAATGTTATATTAAACTTACAGTCAAAGACATTAAACTAACTGAACATGTTAGAAGGTCAATCAAACATACTGACAGTTTCCTGATACAAGCAAATGGTCCGAACCTCCAAAGTGGGGTCACCTAAAAGGTGGACCAGAGCAATTAAAAGGTGACTGGTGGTGACAAAGAATATAGGGGACACCGATAGTGTTTGCCTTCAGTGCACTTGCCCTGCAAAGAGCCACGTGTGGGTGTTTGTTCATGTGTATCTCCCAACAGCTGTGCTTACCACTACAAGACTATTTAATACAAATATAATATATTTCACTCAAATAAGGTGTACTGTACATTGTCTTTTTATCCATACAATGTTACTCCCACAAAACAATATTTTAACAACCAGGAAAACAGTGTTAATTTTTGAACCTGTGTGTCACAAATGACTCATATAAAGTAGTCTAATATTATGTGTGAAAATGAAGAGTCAATGTATACTATGCATTGTGCACATTGAGTCAAATGTGTTGGTAAGACATACATTATTAAGTTCTTATTATTATTGAAAAGTACAACATTAGCGATGTTGCATGTATGTTACTTTGAACTGGTCAATGCAAATGGAATCTTGTAAATCTGGCCTGTGCTCATCAGAGCTCATTTTTCAAATCAGTAGGCCCAGATGTCAGCTTTGTGGTAAAATGGGCACACCATTAATCAGAAACTAATCCATTAGCTGAGCTGAATAGACATAGTTGTGGGTGGTCAGAGCATGTTTTCCAATCTTAAAACTACTCAAAATTAAAACACAAAACAGAGGGATGCTGGGTCAAACTCAAAGGTCTGTTCCTTCAATAGGAAATGCTTCAAAAGACCAGGGTCCAGATTACAGAAACGTTGCGCCAAGTCAAGGGCAAAGTTGCACGGTATTAGCACTAGGGCAAAGTTTGCCCTATTTTTAAAAACATGGCACACACTAGAAAACTACTGCACCATGACAAGGGCAGTTTTGCATATTAAAAGCACCAGGGCAAAAATTGCCCTAGTACAAAAAGATGCATTTCTACTGCATTTTTGCACCAGGGCAAAGTTTGCCCTAGTCCTAATACGGAATGGTATTAGCACTAGGGCAAACTTTGCCCTGATGCAAAAATGCACCAAAAATGTATCTATTTTGTACTAGGGTAATTTTTGCCCTGGTGCTTTTAATATGCAAAACTGCCCTTGTCATGGTGCAGTAGTTTTCTAGTGTGTGCCACTGTTTTTAAAAATAGGGCAAACTTTGCCCTAGTGCTAATACCGTGCAATTTTGCACTTGCACCAGTGCAAAGTTTCTGTAATCTGGCCCCAGATGTCCTGACAAAACTGACCCCTTTGACCTAGGCAGAGCAATAAACCAACATCTATTGTGTGTCTGCTTCATGTTCAGGGGTCTTAGAACATGTTTTTCACACATTTTTCTCATTAAGATGCATTGCACAACTTTGAAAAGATAAAGTTAATGTTTTCAATTTAAAAAAGCACAGAAATTAAATTATATTTTCCAGCTAAACCCTATGAGCCCTTTGCTGGATTTCAAAACCAAAACTAGATTTAAATTCAGCAAAGTTCACCACACCCTCTGCCCACACAGACAATAAAACGATATGTGTACATTATTAATGAATGTACATAATTCAATAACCATATAATATCACTACTGCAACATGAAGCATATCCATGAATTTAGAATGTTATTTTGATTATAAATGTATGGGGGAAAGATATATTTAATTCCTATTTGATCATTATTCTAAATGGAAGGAGCAGACACCTCCCCTTGTCACATGTCAAAATATAATGGACCAATCAAAATAAAGAATCAGATAATTGGAAGTGTCAGTATCTGAAAAGAAGCTATCAATGGCCTGTCTAATCAGACAATGTTTTGTCAAGCAATGCTGCATAGGTGGAATGTGTCAATTAGTTAAGGTCAAGCATAGAGTAAAATGAGAATGTTCTTGGAAACATATGCAGATGAAGGATGTTTGTCAACATGAAAAGTGTCAATTGGGTAATGTACCATCTGGATATACCTGAGAGAAATCCTCTTTATGAAGGCATTGTCCAGAGGGAACCGGATTCAGAAACATTTCCAAAGACAGAACCAATTTGCTCGGGATGGATTTGAAAGCAGGGAAAAGACTGGGTCCAGAGCTTACTTGGTGGAACTGCCTGAAGCTGTTGACATTCCAACCTGACCTGGGCCTTTCAAACGGTAAAGCAACATTGAATACATCAACCAATGTATAAATAGATATAATCCCCTATAATTAGTTGAACCCCTGATAGCAATTGTAAGACTCTTGGAGTTAATAATTTAAACGTTATGCCACTAAATGGGGACTGGGCCTATAAGGGAAAGTTGTTTATTTAAAATACAATTACCAAGTATGTATGATTGTGCAAGGCATATTATTCATCCGACAGTAACATAATATTAACTTCTTAAGTACGGCGAACAAGATTGCTCGACCCCTCAGTACTTCTGTACTGTGGAGGATGAGCAATATTGTCCTTTTAACTACCTACATTTTGGGGGGTGGATCACCCCCCTGGAGGAGCACAGATTGTCTTGACTCTCAGGCTTTGAAGGGGAAGAGTTCTCATTCCAGGCCTGAGGGTTGGGCCAGCCGTGCTGATGTCTGCACATGCTATGTGCACTGATGTCATCAGGAATTAGTACTTACATGCTGAAGCTGAAAGGCCTCATCATGTAGATAGACTAGACATGTTTTTGCATGTGGCTTGGGTCGCTGTTGCCCGATTTGCTTTTGGGAGTGCTTGTTGGAAAAGGGGGTCTCTACCCTTATATCAATCCCTCATACAAGCAGATTGTTGTTTCATGATTGTTTGATTCTTGACCAGCAATCACCACTGGACCACCACAGAATTGATTTTTGGGGTGGGCAGCCCCAGGCCAAACAGCCCCCACTCTCACCCCCAAAAATGGCAACAAAATGGCACAATGTTGTTTTGCGTTCTTTGGGGGCACATTGGTGCTGTTTTGTACCCATTTGTCCCAAGGAAGGCAGAACAACATGCTGCTGTATATGGAGTGGGACACTTGGGGCCTATGGGACAGCCCTCTCAGGAATCCCCCCAAGGAGGGGCAGATCCATGCTGTTTCCCTGAGGGGGCAAAGTGTGGGTCTGGACCCATTATGCCACCACTGGGAAGTGGAAAGGAACACTTGGCAACCTGGGAAATTATTTTGGGGGTGGGGCCCCATGGGCTACACAGTTGCCCTCCACCATACCCACCCAACCCAGAACATTGGCACAATGTTGTTTTGCCTTCTTTGGGGGCAGATGGGTGCACTGATGTGACCCCAAGGAAGGCAAACCAACATTCTACTCCATGTACAGTGGCAAACCTGGAGGCATCAGGGGGCTGGTCCTTTGACTGTGGGCCAGCCCTCCCACATATCCCCCAAGGAGGTACACATTCTTGCTGCTTCCCTGTGCTGTCAACATTGGGGTTCAGATCCCATTACCACTGCTGGGAAGCAGCAAGCACCTCTAGGTAACCATGGAAATGATTTTGGGACAGGGTGCCACCAGGGGGCAACCATCCCTCCTCCCGAACCCTCAGCCCACCCCGGAAATTTCCACAAATGTGGCACAATATTTGTTTGCCTTGTTTGGGGGCAGATGGGTGGTGTTTTGCACAGATTTGCCCCAAAGAAGGCAAATTACATACCAGTGTATACAGATTAGCAAATGTGGGCATAGCAGGGGCTGGCCAGCCCTCCCAGGAATCCCTTACAAGGAGATGCAGATCCTTGTTGCTTCCCTGTGGGCAACATTTGGGGGTATTTTCTACCATTTTGCCACCCCTGGAGAGTGGCAATGGCCACTAAACCACCCAGAGGAGGGGGTCCCTTAGCAGATAAGTGGCCCTCTCCTCCTCTGGACTCAAAAGGGATGGGGCATGCACATCGGCAGAATAACCTGCCAATCTGCCCATAGGGAGGGTAACATATGATATGTTTTTTTTGTTTGTTGTTGGTGCATGAGGACTGCTGGAAATTGACAAAATGTACTGGGGAACTTCACCCCCCCGCCCTTCACACGATGGGTGGATTGTCAATGGGGTGGGCATTACTGGGACCAGATTGTCAGTGGTGCAGGTGAGGAAGGCAGGACTAAGTGTTGAACGATGTACATGCCCTGAATATCGGATGCTGGGTGCTTTGCATAAAAACAAAGGGCATTTTGGGAACATAAGAATGACCACCAATTTATCAAACATGTCTGTAATAGTAACTCAAATGTTCATTCCTTCTGAGCATGCAATGTACACTTGGTATGGTACTCACCCTGACAGTGAAATGTGTGTAATGCATGAGACATATATATAACTTTGGACAGGTTCATTGTTTGAATTTGGTCTGTTGAGGAAAGCAAGACTTTCAGATGCAGACTGAGAAGTCCTTGCATATCGTGTCTCAGCTGCATTTATAGACAAACTGTTCCTGATTCTCTAATGGGTGCAGCTAAGCAGTTCTATGCAACAGAGTGCCATATACCTCTCCCAAGTTGAGGAAGTTCACTGCTGCAAATGGTGAGACTCATGGCAGTCAGGGGTGTGGAGCTTCCTCAACTCAGGGTGTTTTGGGCCTCATGTCTACATGGAACAGAGTTTCAGCAAGACAATGTTTGCCAGAGTGCCACTCGATCTTGTTCAGGCCTAATTCCTCCCGTATGCAGTGGGCGGTATTTAAGTGTACTGGCCTACAATTTCAGGGTCAGCATACAAAATGTCCCCAATGAAATGTCCCCCATGCCGGCAGAACATTGCTGCTGATCCCCAGTCGGGGGGGGCAATTAGGGTGTATTTTCCACCAATTTGCCACCGCAGAGGAGCCGCAAAGGCCACTAGACCCCCAGGGATTCCTTTTAGGGGAGCCGTGGGGGGGCCACATAGCATATAGCCAGAACTCCTCCTCTGGATGCTCAAGGGATGGGGCATCCAATTTGTGCCCTCCCTGGGGGCTGATTGGCAGGTTGCTGCCAATCTGCCCCTGGGGAGGGTTACATTTCATGTATGTATTATTCTTTCCTGGAAATGAACACAATTTACAGGGGAATCTCTCATCCACAGCCCCCCCCTACCTAGATGGACCAAGTGTGTCAAATTGATCCTGTGGAATGAAGGGAGGCAGAAGGAGAGGCCACCCTGTGCTCCACGTGCAAGTCAGCTGAGGTTCTCTTGTCAGCCAGGCAGTGTGCTGCCCTGGAGAAAAGAAAGTTGGCCTTTCGGTAAAATCCCCCCAGCAGGCCAAGCTATGCTGGGGCATTGCGTGGGGCACAGCCCTTGGGTGGCATGAGGATGTGTGGTGGTTTCACCACGGAGCCCGGCTGGGGTAGCGAGAACCAAGTGGAGTGCAGAGAGGACCCATACACACTGTCTACAGTATTTTTACAAATGACACAAACCAAACTGCGCTTGCTTAGAGTAATCCGGGGGAAGGTGACTAAACTTTCTTGTAATCTGTGTACCGTGAGGGGCAGGTCTGGGCAAAAGCAGCCAGACTACTTTTAGACTCAACTGGTGAACATTGTCAAATTGACACCTTTCTAGACTTCCAGAGCAGTCCGGCCATCTGATCCTGCCATTTGTTCCAAAGGGGAAATACCAGATGGCTGGGCCCGGAGAGCTGGCCATCTGGTAGTGCCATGCATTCCAATGGGGCTGGGAAGGATGGGCCTTTGACCCCCTGGCAAAGGACCGACAGGCCCTGCTGGGTTTTGGGACGGTCGATCCATGGGGGAGACAGGTACCCAAAGCTGGGGTGCAATACCCAGCTGTCCAGGAGCTCTAGCCTGAATGTGTTACAGCTTTTCCCTCCAGGGATGGATGGGGACCCTGCCAGGGCTCCCTGGGACTGCTGCTGAATGGTCAGCCGACATGGAAGGCAGACCCTGAAAACCAGGGGCAGCACCCCTGGCCGTCCTAGAGCTCTGGTCAGACCTTGTTAGAGCTTTTCCTTCCAGGCAGAGACAGAGACCCTGCTGAGGCACCCTAGGACCACCGCTGGGCTTGGGGACAGTCGACTTGCATTGGAGGCAGGAGTCTAAGGCCAGAGACAGCAACCCTGGTCATCCTAGAGCTCTGGCCATGCCACATCAGTGCTTTTCCCTACATGGAGGGATGGGGACCCCACCAGGGCTCCCAGGGACTGCTGCTGGGCTGTGGGGAGTCGATCGACATGCAAGGCAAAGGCTGAAGGCTAGGGGTAGAAGCTCCACCCATAATAGAGCTCTGTCTGGACTGCATTTGAGGTTTTCTCTGCAGGGAGGGATCGGGACCCTGCCGGGACACCCCGTGACAGCCATTGGGCTTGGGGACGGTCAACCCGCATGCAAGGCAGACTCCTTCTCTTCGGGATGAATTATCCACGTGGGAGACAAGCTCCCAAGGCCAGGGGAGTAACCCCCAGCTGTCCAGTAGCTCTGGCCTGGATGCATTACAGCTTTTCCCTCTGGGCAGGGACAGAGACCCCAATGGGGCACCCATGAACTGCCGCTGGGCTTGGGAACAATCGACCCACATTCATGGCAGATGCAGAAGGCTAGGGGCTGCACCCTCTGCCCTCCTACAGCTCTGGCCTGGCTACATTAGAGCTTTTCATTCCATGGAGAGATGGGGACCCTGCCAAGGCTCCCATAGACTGGTGGTGGGCTGGAGGATTGTCGTCCCAAGTGCAAGGCAAACATTGAAGGCTGGGGGTAGAAGCCCACCATCCTAGTGCTCTGGCTAGGCTGTGTTAGAGCTTTTCCCTCCAGGGAAGGTTTTGAGACACTGCAGGGGCTCCCTGCGACAGCCGTTGTGATTGGGGACGGTCGACCCTCATCAAATGCAGATGCCCTAGGCTGGGGGGAGCACCCCCCGCTGTACTAGAGCTCTGGACATGATGCGTTACAGCTTTTCCTTCCATGGAGGGATGGAGATCCTGCCGGAGCTCCCTATGATCTCCTCTAGGCTGTGGGGCCTTTGAACCACATGCAAGACTGACACCGAAGGCTAGGGCCAGCACCCACCACCACACTAGAGGTTTGAACACGTTGCATTAGAGCATTTCATTCCTGGGAGGGACTGGGACCAGCTGAAGCTCCCCCGGAGCGCTGTTGTCCTTGTGGATAGATGAACACAGCTGGGCTGGGATGGGTTGGGAGCAGTTAGCCAAGGTGTGAGGCAGGTGCCGAATAAATGGGCAGCACACCCACATGCCTGAGTGTGCACTCTCCTGATCTGCACCAAAGCCCATCTGCAGAGAGGTTGCCTGCCAGAAGCGGTTGTGAGGCCTGTGCTCCGGAGCTGTCCTGCACAGGCAGTCATGGGACACCATAGACAGCCACATATGGCATGGCCAGCTGCCCCAAAGCAAGGGAAATGCACATTCAGTTTTTATGCCACTACCACCACCACCACTAAGGCACGTCAGGTGCCTGGCCCTCCCGAACCCCATGAGGTCCGGAGACGTGGAGGCCTTGAAATGTCAGCAACAAGTCTCTGTACCAGGTCAAGGGATCCTGTGATGGTGCTGATCAGGGTCTGACCTGAGAGGATGAAGCAAACAGGGTCCCTGTGAAGGCCCCAGCCATGCCCAGGAAGTGTTTCATGGGATGATTGACTTTTCAGCAACCCTCAGACAAGCATAGCCCTGAGAGGAACCCGGGCCACATGGTGCGTTTGTAGTGTCGAAAATCAATGTATCCTGCGATTCACATACATTCTTGTATTCCCAGAGCAGTTGGCATACCAATGATTTACCTTTTTCCATTCAGGTGAGCACACCCAGGCATGTGAGATCTGATTTTCCTTGGGGCATCAATGTGTGTGTGTGGGAAGGTAGGTCATGGGGTGTTTTGCCAGCATTTCTGTCATTTCCCAGTGTGTATTTTTATCACATTTACAACTTTGCAGTGCATTATGTGTAAGCAATTCTAGCACGATTCATGCAAGTGATGTCTCTTTGTATTCCCAGAAATGCAGGGGGTTGACTGGTTTCCTTGATGGCTATGACACGCCAAGCCCAGATCTGTGAGGTGCTCACAAGGCTAAAGTCAGGATGAATCTTGTGTTTTCGGAACACTTGATATACCAATAGATTAACCTTTTTCTTTTGTGACCAGGTGTGCGCACCCGCGTGTGCGAGGTCTGCATTTCCTCAAGACATCTGTGTGAATGTGGGAAGGTAGGACGTGCAGTTTTTTGTGAGCATTTTGATCATTTACCAGTAGGAAATGTGTAAAAGTAGTGTCTTTTCTGTTACATTTACAACATTGTGGTGCATTCTGGGTAACAACATTCTAACACGATTAACACAAGTGATGCCTCTTGTTATTCCCAAGTGCGTCTTCTTTTCAGAAATAGAGTAGTTTTCTCTTTTCAACCTTAGATTGCCCACAGTTCCAAACAGAGTACAGATTTGGTCTACCCAGGACATTTGGTCTACCAGTGTTTTAGCCTTTCTCTGTTGCACCCAGGTCAGTGCACCCACACTGTGAGGTACCATTTTCATTGGGACACCTGTGGGAACAATGAAAGATAGGACATGCATTGCTGCCCATGTGTTGCAGTGGTTTCCCGGTGGGAAATGTGTGAAAATAGTTTTTTTGGGTCACATATGTAACTTTGGAGGGCATTCTGGGTGAGATATTCTAGCGCAATTCACACAAGTAAAACCTCTTGTTTTCTTTTCAGAAATGTATGAGATTCCATGTTTTCCTTGGTGGCTTTGACACCCCAGATGTGTGGGTTGTCCACAATCCCAAATACAGTATGGATTTGGTCTTCCCAGGGAATTTGGTGTACCCGCGGTTCAGCCTTTTCCCTTTGCACCCATGTCAGTGCACACACACATTTTAAAAAGCAATATCAAACAAACAGATGTAAATGGACATATGTGGAAGCTGAATACCTTTTCTAATTGCCTGACCAGATGGGTGATCTATGGCATCAGATGCCCGTGTGGCCTCTTGTATATTGGAAAAACCAAAAGAACAGTGAAAACTCTATATGCGAACATCGATCTGCCATCAGAAACCAAAATGCAGATTAACCTTTGGTAGCTAACTTTCAAGAAGCAAAGCACACACATAATGATTTATACTGGTTTTTGCTCCAAACATCACGGGCCCACCCTCAGGGCGGTGATAGAGATCTAGCCCTCAAAAAGTTGGAGCAAAAATGGATTTATGATCTAAACACTGTAAAAGTGGGTTTGAACATTGCTGTGGAGTGGATTTTGTTCTTTCATTGATGTTCCAGCCATCAGTGGCAGCTAGCAGGCAGTAGTTACAAGGATAACCATAGCACATATGAGTTGTCAATTCTGTGTAACAGTCACTTTATGACTTGCTAATACAAAATAAAGGCCAAACACAATAAAGGCTCTCCCAAGAGGTCCATGATCAATTCCTGACCCAAAGTTACAGTCTGGGTTATGTCTCGCTAATGTGCTACGAAAGATATAGGACATTTGGGTAACAACATACTCACTTAAGATGGCGACCATGTGCAGACACACGCTAATGTGAGCGTTGGGCCAGCGCTAAGATCATACAAACCAAAGATGGCGGCCACACGCACACACACATAAGTGCGAGAATACAACGAGTGAGCATTTCCATAAAAGATTTTTTGCCTGAATCGTGCAGAATCAGACCACGAGAAGTAGTCCAGAACGCCCGTACGTAAGTGCTGATTCGCTTTGGGCTAATTTGACACTTGGGAATGGCGAACAATAGTTTAATATTGACACTTGTGCATGGATATTTCCGTAGGCCTCTGTTTACAACCTGAGCACAGACAAGTAAAAAACACCCCAGGTCTATGCATGCTGAGCCTTTTCATCACTTCCCAGTATATGACGGAGGAACCCGGAGCTTAGATCTCCATCTACGGATCACAGACGGATTCAGTAAGTGAAGCTGGCTTGACTAATTACATATAATGTGACTTTACCTGACTAAGAGACTGAAATGCAGTCCATTTTTTTGTGTTGTCAACCACAGACGCTGTACAGAGGAATTATGGGCGATGGAGTTCCGCCTGGTATGGCCTTCGACTGTCACAAGCTATGAATGGTGAACTAATATCAGAAAGAAAGTAACACATCACCTAATTGAAAAGGTAAACCTGATAGTTAAGATACAGGTAAATGAATATTTTAGATGCAATGCATCATTTCACAATGAAAACAAGGAGTGCTAAACAAAGTTTTCGCTTTGGTTTTCAGCCCTGAATTCATTCTGATGTATAAGCTTTATACATAGCAACTTTTGAATGTACTCCCACACTTGAAAGAATCTACGAGAGTAGCAGGTTAGTGGGATGACTACTCCCTTTGCTGTGTGTTATAGTAATAACTGTTACGAGCAACATTTATGTATCTTGGTTTTAAAACTCGGTTTTTATTTTCATTTCTAGGTAGAAATGGCAGTGTACATGGTCCAGTGCAGATAGTCACATCGTCCCTAGAATTAATGTTCGATAGCGTCCTGAAGACGGCGTCTGACAACACATTAACATCAGGATTTAACCTATTTATGTGCTTCTCTACCCCCAGAAACACGATTAAGTGTAGACGTGTCATGACAAATAGATATTCACTCATGATTATCAAAATCACCAGTGTCACTAACATCACACACTTTTAAATGCAAAAGTCGTATGTAGTTTTATTCCATTGATGGAAGCTGCCATAACCATCTTTATGTGACGTATGTGATGCATTTCTCTTATGTATTCTTCAAAAAAACACTGATTGTTCAAATGGCCATTAGCAGGCCACTCTTTGTGTGGTATGGATGTGTTTCCTCAACACATGGTCCTTTTATATTGTTGTGTATACCTATTAAAATATGTCTTTTTGATACCTGAATTGATGTTGACAGATACAGCTGAGTGCAAGGTATAATCATTCACAGAGTTCTCATTCCACAGCCTATGTGTTGGGAAGGTGGGAAGCAAGTGGTGAAATTGCTTCTTTATATATTTATCTCCTCAATCACCCTAGTCCCCGCAAAAAAGAGCACAAATATTTGCTCAAAACTTGAAAACCTCCCCTACATTTCAGACTTTGCTGGGCATTCTGGGTATGAAATTTTACCATGATTCAAGCAAGTGTGACCTCGTTGGATTCCCAGTGGTGTATTCCTTTCAGAAATGCATGGGGTTTCCTGTTTTCTTCGGGGGCTGTGACACCCCAGGCCCAAATCTGTGGATTGTCCACAAGGCCAAATACAGTATAGATTTGGTCTTCCGAGGGCGTTTGATGTTCCAGTGGCTTAACCTTTTCCATGTACGCCCAGGTCAGTGCACCCACACATATGAGGTACCGTTTTCATCAGGACACCTGTGGGAATGTGGGTAGGTAGGACATGTGTTATTGCTCGTGTGTTTCAGTGGTTTTCTGGTTGCAAATATCTAAAAAGTGTGTTTTTTCCCACTACATTTTGGACTTTGCTGGGCATTCTGGGTAAGACATTCTAGTGTGATTCATGCCCGTGAGACCTCTTTGGTTTCCCATGTGTGTCTTCTTTTCCGAAATTCATGGTGTTCCCTGTTTTTCTTGGGGCTGAGACACCACAGGCCCCAAGCTGTGAGTTATCAACAAGGCCAAATACAGTATGGATTTGGTGTTCCCAGGACGTTTGATGTACCACTGGGTTAGCCTTTTCCCTTTGCCCAAAGGTCAGTGTGCCCACACATGTGAGGTACTGTTTTCATCGGAACACCTGTGGGAACGTGGGAAGGTAGCACATGTGTTGATGCCTGCGTGGTTTGGTGTTTTCTTGGTCCTAAATATATAAAAATGGTGGTGTTTCTATATATTTTGGTGCGATTAACGCAAATGAGACTTCTTGGATTCCCACAGATGTCTACTTTTCAGAAATTCCTGGGTTTACCCATTCTCCTTTGTGGTTGTGACACCCCAGTCCTAAATCTCTGGCTAAATTCTGTGTTGATATGGTTTTCCCAGAGCATCTAACATACCTGTAGTTTAGCCATTTCCCTTTTTTACTTGGCCAGTGCACCCACACATGTGAGGTACCATTTTCAATGGGGCACCTTTGGGAATGTGGCCAGGAAAACAATATGTTGTTCACTTCCATTTCTGTGGTTTCCCAACGGCAAATGCATCAAAATATTGTATTTTTCCAACTTTTCCTATTTGCCCTGCATTCTGGGCAAATACATCTTCAGTGATCAACAAAAGCAAGATGTATTTGGATTCCCCTGGGTTTCTCCTTTTCAAGACTGCATGAAGTTCCCGCCTTTCCTTGGTGGTTGTGATTCCAGACCCCTAAATGCATGTGTTGCTGCAAGGCCAAATATGTTCTTCATGGAGCATTTCTATTCTGGTGGTTTAGACCTTTTCCTTCGGGCCAGACCAGTGGATCCGCACATATGAGGTGCCATTTTCATCAAGAAACCAGTGCCAATGTGTGAGGGTGGGTCATGCACTTTTTGCAGAGCATTTCAGTGTTTCCAAAGTAGCAAAATCTCAAAATATATTTTTCCACCTTTTCACATTTGCTGTGCATTCTGGGAAAGAAATGCATGTGCCATCAATGCACACTGGATGTTTTTGAATTCCCACATGTGTTTTCATTTTGAAAATGTACGTGGTTTCTTGTTTTCTTTTGTGGGAGTGATGTCCCAGCCCTAAATCTATGGGCTGCCCACAAGACCCAATATAATCTTCCCAGAGCATTTACCATACTCATAGTTTAGCCATTTCCTTTTAGACCAGGGACAGTGCAACCAAACAGGTGAGGTACTTTTTCACCGGGACACCTGTGGGAATGTGGAAAGGTAGGACATTATTTGTTTTCTCTTGATTGTGGTAACATTTAACTACATTTGATGCTGTGCTTTGTTACATAACCCTTTCATTTCCCAAATGTGCCCTACATTCAGTCACTGCTTTAGGCACTGTGCGTTTCTGTGACCTGCACACGTCATCTATCCTTCAAAGGGTCTGTCTGTGCTCTTTCAAAACTTGTATGCTTGGCATTCTTCACCACTTTCGTTTTCATTATTTTCAAATGCTAGGTCACTTTAGGTCACTTTAGGCCACCAGAATAAAAATACTGCACACCATTGGTTGGTTTTTGGCTTGGGATATTGCTTGTTTACAGAAACATTATCAAACATGTGTTTTTACTAACTAGAAGAGTCTGGGGACTGTAGCGGTGCATTGCTTTACTGAATATTTTTGGCAAATTACGGGAATTATGGGGAAATAGTTCTTGCCTGATCTGTGCAAATGACCCCTTCCAGAACTTGGAATGTACTTTTCAGAAATATAAGCCTTTCTGTGTTCTCATTTAGCTTTCCTACCCCATTCATCCATTACATACAAGCATGCCCTATTGAAAAAAAGGGAAAAATTGCCTACCTCTCACAAAACTGAAGTTACACTTATGAACATTTTTTTTTCTTTTCGTGCCCACTCAACCTGTTCTTGAAAGCTTGGAAGACGGCAAATTCAGAACTGAAAACCTTTTGTTCATATCTCTCAAGAAAAAAAAGGCAGGCTTCTTTGTGCATCATTATTGGCATTTTATGAAAAAACACATAGGGGGTCATTACGAGTTTGGAGGCAGCCATGGCGCTATTAGCGCCATGGCTGCCTCCAAACCCGTGTCCGGGTAGTGGGAATGGGGATTTACCGGGTCATTCCAACCTTGGAGGACCCGGTAAGTCCCCATTCTGAAAACCATTCCCCATTCCCATTCAAGCCCCCATAGGGCTCAATGGGAATGGGGAAGGAGCTAATAACGGGCCCGCAAATAGCGAGCCCGTTATTAGCTCCCTGGTCCCTTAGAGGGTCCCACTAAGAGCGGCTGTTAAAACCAGCCGGCCTTAGTGGGACCCGCTAAGGGACCTTGGAATGCGGCGGTAGGGGGTTAACAGCACAGGCATCTTTACCGGTGCCGTTCTTGTAATGAGGCTCATTGTGTGACTTTTCTGTTATTTGCTCACACCTCACTGTGTCAATCCACAAATCCTTGCAGGCATTTTGTGCCACCCCCTCACCATCATATTGGAACACTCAGAGAAAAGCAATACATGGGACCTCCTGTATTGTTCACCTACCGCATCGAGTGTATGAGAGTCAAACAGCCATACAGAATGTACCCTCGCACTGAAAGTGTGGAAGGATGTCACATGGAAGAATGCTACATGGAAGGATGTCACCTGCCAAGATGTCAGAATGCATCAATGAATATTATGAATGGATGTTAAAGTGAAATCTGATGAAGACAAAGTGATGTCATAAAGCAATAAAGCAGACATATGAACCTATGCTCAAACGATATGAAAATACTTAGAAGTAGCGATGTAACTGAAGCACTTAGAGTAACATGTACCTAAAACTAAAGTAATCATGGATCTAAAAAGATGAAGTAACATACTGACCAATTAATGTAAATACTCAGTAACGCAAGGTAGAAAGAAAAAGTATAGAAGCTTGCTATAGACGAATATATATCGTGGCAACGACGGGCATAGTAGGAAAATGGACGCTGGCTCACATTGAACTTAACTAAGCTACCTCATAGACAGGCCAAGGATGTAGAATCAGGAGACGCAGAAAAACAGCTCTGTTTGCAGAGCCGACGATGAGTCAAGGTTGGCCCAGAGTAATAATGCTATTTTTAAACGATAAGCAAACAGCACAAAGGGAGTGCATGGATAAGCTCTGAGTGCGGGGCATTCTCCATAGATGAAAGACGATGAAAACATGTGTGTGAGCCAAACTGCTGGTCAATTAAAAGTGTACAAATTTCATATGCGATAGAGTGAACCAGTCTCTAGAGGCCAAGAGGAGCAACTGCGCCCTGCATAATTAAATCAAATAGCAGTAAATGAAAGGCTGAACATTTGTGGTCTCTTCACATGTGAGTAAGAAGTCGAAAACAAAGGCTATTCATTAGAGCCTTAGCTAAAATAGTGGTGTGATCACACTCCCTTGTATGTTCCAGGACAGTGAGCGGGCTACAAGGTCAACTACAAACAGAAGACTTTGGCTTGTGGCCTACGGATGAGAGATGACTGACTAATTGGGAAATAGGTAGTAGTCTGATGGGATTTAAACACCTACGTTTCGTTTCACATACTTGCTGCTAAGGAGCCAGAAGTCCAAGGTTTGGATAGTAGCCCAACCAATCAGTGGGGTTGAGCGACAACATAACATGCACTATAGCATAAACCATCACACTGTTGTTTTGTCTGCTATAGTCAGTACTATATGTATTCAGACGTAGTTCGAGGTGTACCCTACAGATAAGGGATAGCCAATGAGGCACTTATCCTTATATGTTCTATAAGTAGATATTTTCACTTAATCAATCACTTCCCTTGAAAGGTTTTGTATTTTGCCACGTAGAAGGACGTCATTGTGATGCTGGACATGCATTGGAGGTACAGGGCCTCTGTATCCTTGCCCTTTGTGCTTTATCATGCATGTTCTGTCTTGTTTTTCATGCAGGAGTTCATGTGAAACTCCTGGTGGTGTGGCTCTTCCTCTTTTTGGTTTGGTGAACAGACCCTTGGGATACCATTATGGCACCCATGGGTGGGAGTACGACCCTGTACTCCTAGAGTATGTTTTTGGGCACCTGTGTGTGGCCCACAGAGCAGGGTACAGGCTGGTGGCAGCTCCATGCTGACTTGACAGGTGCCCTGCGCATCCTCCATTTTGGGATGCCCAGGCCCTGTCATTGGAATCAGTCGATTCCTGATAGGAAACAAGATGGCCCCTGTGGCCTCTTGCTTTCTATCGCCTGCTACCTTACACTTCCCGAAGTCCCAGGAAGCCCTGACTCTGTCCCTGCCCCCGACTAGCTGTTGGGTGGAAGTTCCATATATCGTGTTGGGGGAAGTCCAGGATAGACCGGCTGGAGCCTTCCCAATGACTTTATGTTGTGAATACGCCCGTGGGGTGGCACCTGGGTGAATGGAGTGTGTGACAAAATACACATTTCATGTTATAGGTGTCTAGTATCTGGTGGTTGACACAATGACTGAGACAGCCCTGCCCAAAAATGGTGTGAATGCAGTGTGAGTGATGAATGGTTGGGTACTTGTCTGAATCCACATACTGTGTTGTGAGTGTCTGGATGGAGTAGAATGGGCTGAATTCACTCTGAGGTCATTGGCTGCCTGACTGCCTGAATGCCCTTCTGAATGATTGGTTGCCTGAGTGTGACCCAGCAGAGTGAATGGGAGATCAACAGTATATCTGGGGGCCTCTCACTGCTAGAAATCCTTCAGAAGCTGAAGTTGATACTTGATGCTTACTCTCAAAGCCGAGCCAGAAGAAGAAGAAGATGAACCACTGTTCCCTTCATTGCAATATGAAAGCTACTGTGCCTTCAAGAAATGATCCAAGAGAGGACCTGGCTAGGAGACCTCTTCCTGAGCTATGAGGGACCATCGTGCACCAGCCCATCTTTGTCAAAGCTCCCTGGTAGACAGACCTATGAAAGGCTGCCTACCGGAGAAGGGGACCGCTGAGGAGAACGAAGAGAAGCACCGGACAGCCGTCGCTGACCGCCATTGCCAACCAGAGCTGCAGTGCTCCCTTTGCCTAAGAACATTTTGATCCAAGGACTCCCTTGTTTATCACCGTCGACCGCTTCTGTCCTGCCGGAGAAAGTCAAGGCTGCCGACGACTGAGGAGAATCCACCGGTGGGTTTCACGCCACCCGAAGACCTCACAGATGCTGACAAAGCTACTGAAGCCAGACGTGGTCCCGTCCCATTCGTCGATGCCAGACTCTGACGACCCGATGCCATTGCTAGTCCAAAGTTCTTCATTGGCTCATTGCTGCAACGAACACTCGTCATCGAGATGTACCGCACACCTCAGCTTGCAGGACGTTTTCGACCGATCGTCAACTAGCATTGCAAGAACGAAAGCTGCAGCTGCAACAACAGTGCGCACCTTTTTTCCTCATGGGATCTCGACGATCCGTGGCTCCTGCTTTAAAGGGAGCCGCTCAAGAAGTATCAAACTGAAACTCGACATCAAACTCTGCTATTCATGGTACATTGGGGTTGTAAAATTATTTAGAATGAACTAAGACTCTTGTGAACAATATATGAACTGGGCTTGCATGATATATCTTCATTTACAGGTTGCCCAGGTGGGGGGATCCTCATACAGAACTCTGTCTAGGTAACAGGGCCAGTGTTCTGCCAATTGTTCTAACCAACCACTTTTCCTCCTATGTCTATCGTTGATTGCTCTTACAATCTGATTTGTATGCTATTTGTGGCTGTTAGCTGTGGTCGCATTTCAAAGGAATCTATAGTTACGAGTGGTACCACATAGACGTGTATATATGTGGCATTATAGTATTGCCAGAGTACAAAGTGTGTTATTGTGATTGTGTATGTAACGTGAACCTTATTTATATAAAGACTGTGTTTCACTAACATAGTGTGTGGACATTCCTTTGTGGGTGCTTGGGGACTACACTGTACTTAAGAACTGTCCCGCTTCACCTCCTGAGAGCTTAATCCTTGATTGCTCATCCATAGCTGCCCTATACACAATCTTAGCTGGGGTCCTCTGTGCCTCTCCTCTGCCATATAGAGAGCAGGAGTAGAGATATCCCCCCTCCAGTCTTTACAGTCATATACAATCATATTGAGGTAATAGACCTCCATGTAATAAAGCTTGTTTGTGAGAGAGCATGCATCATTTCGATGTCTGCCAATTGACCCAGCTGCATTAAAATGATAATAAAGTAGTACTTTGCCATATTCTTTGAGCCTGTCCAATTATTTGGCGTGAGATAATTATTGTAATTTCATATAGCACAAAAGATGCTTCAAGGTGCTAAAGCACATTTTTGTAGCAGTGCTGATGGTTCCTGTCTAGTTACCCTAGGCCAGATCTAGACCCCTGGATGCTTGGCTACTACCGCCATTATCCAGAATACTTCATAGATTCCGGTGGAGATCGGTGCACAGAGTCATGTGCACAAAGAGTTGGTCAACAGGTCCCCCTTTGAAACAATTCCTGTTCAGTACCGGCAGGTGACTCATGGATGGAAGGTGAACTGGTCGGTTCGATGCGGGAGGACTCAAACCGAGCCACGGATGTAAATAGAACAATGAAGGTGGCAAAAATAGGTGTAAAAAGTAACAGGATTTTTTGGGGGGAAATTATAAAGAGAAATAGAAACCTCGATTCCTGGTTCCAAGGGGATAGAAGGGTATGGACTAAAGTAAACGGTATTAAGGATTCCTGAGGCAAGGCCCACAGAAGAGTTCATATCAAACTACAGAATGTAGTGAAACAGAGAAGGGATACATTTACTAAGACAGTTAAGGAAGGCGTCCGTAGTGAAATTAAAAAAATGCACATGTGTCGGGTTATGAAACTGTTCATATAATTATATATTTTGTTGTGTCTTTACTAATACATATAAAATGATAGTATAAAAATAAAGAGATTGGAGAGAAATGTGGACCAAGAGATTGCCGTTAATCAGGTCGGGAAACATCAACGAAAAGTAATATATAAATAAAGAAGAGACTTTTAAAATACTAATAATAAAAGAGCCATATAATAATAAATGATTCAAAGTGTGAACAAAGGAGGAAAAAAAAGTATCATCACATAGATTTTTCAAATTAAAAAGTGAGCAGTCAAAATATATCTTGATTGGGATTATAAACAGTGATTGATGGTGCCTGCGCCAATTGATTGGCGTGGTATATTTGATCAAAAAAATAATCGAATGAAACAACAGGTAGGTATTGGCGATCAAAACCGATCTGTCATCATGGAGAATAGCCCTCTTTTACATTTATGTAGAACATTGCCAAGATACACATCGAAGATAAGGAAATATCAATCAGAAATTGGGTATGAGGCAGACCAATAAGACACTCATGCAGTGGCTTCAAGAGGGTTTGCAGTCGAAAGACGTATTGTGCCATATTATGAAATATTTGCATGCCACATGTAAGGGAATACAATTGCAGTAAAGGCTGGACACTTTAGAACTTTGGAAAATGTACCACAGTGAGAAAGAAGATCCAGCCTATGGAGAGTGGAGGCTCAATCAGCAAACAGGAGAGGATAAAATGACGTTGCCTCCCTTTTCCCCTCCTGTAGAGAAAAGTGCAGACACATAGGAAAAGGAATGTTACCCCTTAAAGGAAATAAAAGCAGTGGAGGGGTAAGTTAATCCAATGTATGTACCCCGGTTTATAGCAGCAAGCATAATGCAGAAGAGAAAAAGATCAGACAATGCAAAGATAAATGAGCATGCAATGAAAGTAAACAGCATGAAGAGAGAAAGGACAGATGAATGGAGATAGAGGAAGAAGCAAGGAAACAGAAATAAATAAAAGATAAAGCTAATGGAAAGGACAATAACTCAGAAGGAATGAAAGTGAGGACAAATATTGCTTAAACTAGACAATAAGGGCATTGATGGGGTTTGAGAAAGAGAGGAGAGAAAAGGGCGGGAAAAGAAAGAGAAGGAAGAAGAAAGAGAATACAAGGAAGAGAGGTGTAAAGAATTCAAGCGAAGGGAAGAACAAAGACAATATGAGGCAAGGAAAGAAAAGGAGAGATTAGAAGAAAAGAAACGAGAAGAGATAGAAAGCCACCAAATGAAAGGTTGCAATGTAGGTTGTAATTAAGGTGTGAGGAAGATGAATTGAGGGAAATGAGGAGAAGACAAGAAGAAATAAACAAGAGTAGGGGAGAAAAAAACGATGAAATAGAATATTTATGCCAAAGGAGTATGGTGTTGATTGAAGCAAGAGAACGCTTGGAGGAAGAGAGAGGGTCACAACAGCCCTGTAGGGAGCTCCAAAGAATCCCAAGAATAGCATGTGCCAGTGGGCTGGATACAGAAGACATAGAGCAAAGGCTTGGGAAAACATGTAAGCAAATAAGGAACAGCGGTAGGTACGAAACCCAAGAGAATATAGAAGGATCCTCATTAAAGGGTGTTGAAGGCAGATCAGGTGACATTAGCAGACTGAGTATGGAACATTGTCTTTAAACAGATTAGATATCGATGATGCGGACAGAGACAATAGTCACACAAGCTGGGGCATAAAGATGTCAGACGATGAGAGGGTGCAAAGAGAGGGCGCGTGTGGATTTTCAAATTAATCGAGTACAGAAAAAGGGACAAAATCGTTAGATTAGGAGGACCCGAAAGAGAGAGCACCAGAACCAACACCATATGCTGAGCGACTACAAGCATGATTGGGTAGTACAGGGGATATAGCCCTGTCATGTGTAAGCAGGTAAAGACCAATACCAGGAAGGAAACAAATGTGCGAGGCTAGCTCTGCCATGAAGATAAGGGGTTTAGGTAAATATGGTAATGAATTGAGATTGTCACAATTCTCCTTATTGGAGAAGGGGGAGCACGATCACGATATATGCCGTGGCCGCAGATGGATGAAGACAATTCAAGGAGTACATTTCAGAGTTTAACTTTGGGTGTGGGAAAATGGATTCATGAATTAGAGAGGGTGACATCAGGAATGATCTTAGCTATAGGAGACATGCGGCTTTCCTAGGGGTGAGAGCTGGCGACATTTGAAAGCGAGCAGTATCTGCAGGTGTGCGAGCACTCAGAGTGCAATTTGCATAAGACATGGGTGTGATTATGACTAGCAAAATGGGAGAAGATGAATATCCTGTTGATTATATTCAAGAAATTCCAGACAAATGGCAGACTCGTAAACTGAGGGATAAAACGGTAGCTTTATTTCATGACATTTTGTGTCCGGGGCTGCCCTAGCCAGAGCAACAACAATTGAAAAAGCAGGTGGGAATGGAAGTGAAGCCATGGCCAGAAATACAATTGACAGTCGTGCATCATTGCCGATTAATGCAAGAGAAGAATAAGAATAAGAATAAGAAAGCTGAAAATAGAAAGCAGGAGGATGCAAAGTTAGTTTAGAAGAAGCTGTCCGAAAAAGCCATCAAGGGAGTGGTGTTGATAAGTAATGAACGAGGGGTGACATAGGAGGTGCAGTCAGGGCAGCACAATGATGCAGAATATCCCACTGACAAGAATAGGTATACTTTTTGGCCAAGAGGAAGAGGAAATGAGCCTAGAGGAGAAGGACGAGGTGGATTTTAAAACTCTCAGGAAAGAGGAGGATTTAATGCTGGAGAGATATAAGAATGTTGGGATTGTGGGAGAATAGGACACATAGCAAGGACATGCAGAAGCAGAGGAGGCATGCAGCAGAATTGCATGCTCCAAGAGGGGATAACGCAGAACCGCAGGAATATTATGCCCAGGATCACATGTATGCCCAGACATGTGCACCACGATCCCAACAAATGCAGCCAGTACTGCCTCTAAGATACAGCCGGCTATGGTACCACAATGGAACATGACCCCAGACGCACAACAGGCACCCACACCCAAATTTGAGAGTGTGACTGTGATATGAGGAAGTCCTTTCAAAGGTATGGGGATGCATTTAGATCTTCAATAGGACAGCTCACAGAGTGAGTTGATGTGTTCAGTACTATCAGTGACCCAAGACCCTGAAGAAGAACCAAGGGTCAATGTGACGATAGGGGACATGACATTTTCATTTCTAGTAGACACTGGAGCCACCCATTCTTGTGTTAGTGAGGGAAAAAACCCATTGTCAGGTACTCCCATTAATGCTCAAGGATTCTCTGGGGCGGTGAGTTTAGTTCCTTTTACAGACGAGTTGCCAATATATATAGGAGAACATGATATGTCAATGCCATTACTATACTCTAGGCAGCTGCCAGGTAATATATTGGGAGGTGACTTAATGGCAAAGCTTAACAAGATAATATCTTTCTCTGAGGAAGGAATAGTGTGCTCTACTCCAGGGATACACTATATGAATGTAGGATAGTTTATACTAGCCTTTACAGGACAGAAGGCATTACAAGGAGTACATTTAGATCCAGAAATATTGTGTATGGACTGACAATCCTATTTTTGGGAATAACTGATGAATTTTTGTTCAGACCACAAATTCCTACAGATGAAGAGGAAGGACAGATTATTCCCTTGGAATTAAAAGTAGCAGTGGTCGGAGAAGAAAGGGTGAGGCTTCATGGGACAGATGATGAAGGAAGGGGATGAAGGACAGTGATAGCTGTCTGTGAAGGATATAGGGTGAGAGATTTGACAGACGAAGAACTGTTTAAAGAGGATTACTTTGATGATAAACAAGTGTTTTTTTTTATAAGGATCACTTATTGGATTAAAGTGAAGAGTATATAAATACAGCAGAGACTGGCATTTGTAAAAAGAAGACCACTATTCTTCCATGAAGACTTAGAGAAAGTGCCAGAGATATTATGGACTATGAGCCCATATGATGTGGGTTTACTAAAAGAGAAAGGTGCAGATAAAAATACATTAAAACCAGGAGCTGTTTTACCACGTGCAAAGCAATACCCCATGTCCACAGAGGCGGATGAAGGTCTATTTGAGGCCATTTCTGCTTTAATGATGAAAGGCATATTGGTGCCATGCGATTCATTGTGTAACATGGCTGTGTACCCTGTGAGAAAATCAAAGGGGGGTCAGTGGAGATTTATACAGGACCATTGCTCTCTAAACAATAGAGTTGAAGCTGAGTCTCATTTATTTCCAAATTCTGCTGTGATACTGTGTAACATTCCATGCACGGTCAAATATTTAACAACTGTCAATAAATGCATTATTTTTGATTCCCCTTCATGAAGACTGACACAATTTGACATTGTTTTTGTATAGAAATACTCACCTGAAACATAATTGTTTGCCCCAGGGGTACATTGAGTTCCATTCCATCTTAAACAGAGTCCTCCAGATGAACTTGGGTAGTGTCCAACTCGAGAGTGCAATAGTTCTCTATGTGGATAACATTTTGGTGTGTAGTGAAACAGAGGAAAGATACAGAGAAGACTCAGTTAAACTCATGACCATACTCTCAGAGAAAGGATATGAGGTAGACAAGTAGAAATTAAAATATTGTCAACAGGAAGTCTTGTACATGGGACAGTTGATCTCTCACGAAAGAGAAAATCGACACCTGAAAGAGTAGAACCAAACATGAAAACCGAAGCACCTAAAAGAGTGAGGGAAATTCAACAGTTTATAGGCTTATGCAATTATTGCAGGGCCTGGGTTTTTGATTACAGTATGTTCATTCAACCACTTTTGAAAGGACTCAAAGAAGCACAGGTAGATAAGAGCGCAATAACACGGACAGATGAGATGACTGAAGGGTTCGAAGAATTGAAAAAGGCACTCTGTATCTGGCTCCTGTGGTGGGGATGCTAAATTACAATGAAGAATTGTATTTATTCTCCCATTCAAATGAAGAAGGCATGAGTGTAGTTCTTATACAGAAGATGGCATTAGAACACAAACACTAACCCTGTGAACAATATTTAGCCGCTGCTGCATTTGCAATTGAAAAAGCTTGAAGTATAACGATGGGGTGCCCAATAACGTTAATTGTAAAGCATGCATTATTTGTAATTTTAGAGAATCCTAAAAGTAATTGACCACACAAAGAGCATCAGGGTAAGAGGTAATCATTTCCAACACTGTGCTTCAAATTGATAGCTGTAAGATAGTGAATCAAGCAATGTTTATAGCAGAACCAGTGGGAGAGGATTACTATGTAAAAGATTGCACAACGTACACTGACTTTTATAATATTTCCCAAGCTATAGAAAAGAACCTCGGGAAGGGGGAATTTGTTCTTTTTTTATGGTTATGATTCTTTGAAAATTGACAGATAACTGGGGAAAGGCATAGGGAGCAACGGCAGTGAAACTGAATAGAGAAGGTGATTTTGAGGTAGTAACAAGGATGAAGTTGCCTTTGAAATATTCAGCACAGGCTGCAGAATTAGTGGTGCTCATCAAAAAAGGAGGCTCTTCCTCCGCTCAGACAGCACTCCGGTGCAACATTCATCTCTATTGGATAGACTTCTAGAAGCAATGAGTCTCCTATTGACTTAAGCAGTCATAAACTGCTCAGCACATTCTAAACTAAGAGACTTAATTTCCCACGGAAACGAAGCCACCGATGAAGAGGCCAAAAATGCAGCCTATTATCCACCCACATCTAGTTTGGAAAGAGATGTTAAACAGATGACAGGAGGATGCATGTTGGCAAATGAGGGCTTTAACATGCTGTCTATTGTCTAGTTAATTGGAATACAAGGTTGAGCTCCACCAGAAGAACTGGATTTATGGAGAAAGCCGGGGGTGTTCTTTATCCCCCACTGAGGCACATTGAAGGCAGGATAGGACTGGAAAGCCAGTTATGCCTATAGCGTTATTCAAAGGAGTGCTAGAGCAGCTTCACTACACAGCACACACAACTCAAGAGAGTCTAGCTGCGAAAATTGCAGAAGAGTGTTTCTCAGCTGGAACAGATTCACTACCCAGCACAAACAACTTCAGAGAGAGAGAGAGTCTAGCTGCAACAATTGCAGAACAGTGGTTCTCACCTAATATACTGGCATGTTGCACACTTCATTGTGAATTGCATAGTGTACCAGAAATGTACACCAGGGCACCCTTTGCAAACAGTGAGATGAACAATCGCTAGACCCAATGTCCCATTACAGCATCTGCACATAGATTATGTAGCTATGCTACAGATATGCAATGGCTACAGATGTATGCTGGTCATAGTATGTGCTTATTCTAGATGGATAGAAGCAGGTCCATGCACACACCCAGATGCCCCTTGAACTGCCAAGTTCCTCATGCGCAAGGTGTTCCCCGGGAATTTGCAGTCTGACAATGGACCACATTTTGTAAATGAATTATTTGAGCCGATAGCACTTCTCTTAGGTATAAAACACAAGTTTTCTTCTGCTTATCACCCAATTCACCTTGAAAAATGGGCTGATAATTTGATCATTCCTTCCCATGCCCATGCAGGCTTTTCATCAGGGGTCTCAACTCTAGTCCAAGTGTTTAGATTGGAATTGATACTACACAAATTTGTGCGGTTGAAATCCTAGTCTATACACCTGACCTTTGTAGACCTCCAGACAGCATTTGACTTCTTCCTGTGAAATCTTTTATGGGAAAGTTTAGATATGCTTTTTGTTTCTGCTTGTCTTAGTAGTGCTATAAAGTCCCTATATCATAACAACAGTGCACAGATTTGATGGGGCTCGGGTGGTGAGACAACAGACCCAGTGCCCATTAATAATGGAGCAAGACATGGTAGTGTGATGGCCCCTTTATTGTTTTTGCTTTTCATTCATCATTTTGTTTTGTCACTTAGCACAGTGGCAAAAGATGCCCCTCACATGCGTAGCCACAAGTGGAGACTGCTATCCTTTGCAGACAATGCAGTTTTGTTGGCTAAATCATCTGTCAGTCTCCAACAGAAGCTTCAGGTGTTTGAGGCCATATGTAATAGTAAAGGTTTAACTATAAACATAGCTAAAACCAGAACTATGATATGTGCCCCTGCTGGCCGTTTTTGCTGCTCCACTAAAAATGTAATCTGGAAACAATGGTTATATTTGACTATTTAGGTATAACCTTGTCAAATAATCTAAAATGTGTGAAAGAAGATGAGAAGAGCACAGCAATGAGCACACAGCACTGTGTTGTGGTTGTGGGTTTTGTATCCAGCATTAAAGGAAGAGTACTCTCATCACCCTTAAAGATATATAGGGCCCAGTCGATCCCGGCTATTACCAAAGGTGCTGAACTAGGGAGCTATGTACTCTGTACTTCCATCCGGGTATCTGAGAACACATTCCTATTAGGCCTACCATCAAGAGCGCCTTATGTGCCCAATGCATTGGATGTTGACTTGATGGAAATAAAACATGAGATTTTGGTTAAACCTCCATAATACTGGCTAAACATGTGGAACTCAGAAGCACTTGTATTTTATAAGGAAGGCCTTATTGAGGTATTACATAGAAGTGGGGCAAAGTCGCTGCCATGATTTAAAAATGATGTTAAAACCATACTCTTACATTGGGCTGGAGGAGCTATGGGGAGATCCTATTACCAGATTTGGTGCTGAAAAACAGATTGGATATCTGCAATGTGGGAAATGTGGCACCTAAATACATCCTATCCAAGTTGAGTTTCGGGATGGAATCATATCTTGTTTATTGAGTAGAAAGAAAGGCAAAAGGGATTTTCATCAAATTACGCCTAGGTATCCTCCTGCTTGCCAAGTTTACAGCCCATTGGGGGAAAGAAAACATCATAACTGAAGATCATTTGCACTTTATTTTTATGTGCCCACTGTACTATCTTGAGTACAAAATGGTTTAAACCAATGTGGATTCAGCTCGGCACCAAAACTATGAGTATGGCTCTCTTCACAATGAAATCATGTTCTTCTTATTCAGGGTTAGTGGTGGTTTCCTCCTTTTTAAGTATAGCTTTAAAAAAAGAGGGAATGTTTTTAAACAAATAGGATATGTGCAAGAACACTTTGCTCCTTTAATTGTATTGCACATATTGTAATGTGTAAAATTGTGGATGTATGTATCGCACATGGGATGTATGAGTGTTCATGCAGTGTAATGTACTCCTGATTGTGATTTTTACAAAAAAAAAAATATTTTTTTTCTTAACATGTATTTTTATGATTTTATGTTTTGCGTGGCTTGTATTACTTTATGGTAGTGTCCCACCAAAATAAAGAGTAAAGAAAGAAAGAAAGAAAGAGAAGATCTGATGTTTCTTCTATCAATGGTTGATGGGGAGACCATACTTAGAAAGGAGTAGATTCCAATCTTTAACACCTATAAATGAAGGATAAAATTGACACGCATGATGGATGAGAACCAAAAAGAAGTATTCCTGGGGTGATGCATGCCTAAAATGGTATTGGAACACAGGAATCCACACATTGGAACAGATAGTTATAATTGTAGTCCTGATGAAGGCCGCAAAAAGCTAGAGTGTCAAATTGCTCATGGAGGTCCAAACACAGGCATGTCAACTTTATTATTGTGAAATAAGGGAGACAGCATCATATCTGTAGTTGCTAGAGTGTACATGATATGAAATGAAAATTTTGTATGTTGAAATGTATGACAACAGAAGAAAACTTTGTATTTCTGTGTATTTTTAGAGGGTGACATTATTGTTCAGAGATGGTTGAGGCATCTATTGTGTCGATATTTGTTTTAATATTGGGTGTTTGTCTCCACACAATATTGTCTATTAAGTGTTGTGTATTACGTACGATGTGCAATATATATATATATGTGTTTGTAAAATGCTGCTATTATTTTAAATTAAATTGTTGAAAATAAAAGTCATGATTTGAAGTAATATTTGTTCTGACAAGTGTAGTTGTGACTACTGTGTCTAACTGAATACATTTCTCTGATCAATTTGTGTTCATATATATACACATGGAGCATGGGAGATCAGGGAATTTAACAGGTACCATAGATTTTGCTTTGTACTAAAGAACGACATCTTGGAGCTGCATTAAAGAAAATAAAGCTACATAGCCACACAAACATATACAAACTGCATTGTTATTTTGCAGATTTTGCAACCTCTTTTTAAGGCACAGATTACTGTCTATTAAATAAGACAAGACACAGCTGGGCAATATACTAACCAATTCCAACCTGTGGAGTAATAAAACAAAGAATAATACTAGCACATTATTATTATAAATGTTTCCCTATCCAAACTGTTAGGTTACTTTACATGACCCAGAATATGACATCTGAACTTGATGAATGGCATACTGAGGGCAATACATATGTAGCCAATAAAATGCTGGACAGGACTGCTGTCAAAAGAATAGCAGACTGTAGATCACAATGAAAATTATGGTAAGCTGAAAAAGACAATTTCAGCCATTCTGATCGATTAGGAACAGGCACTTGGAAATAGTTGATGATTTTGAATATAAATCCTTGGCAAGAGCTATTTTAAACAGTAAAGGAATGGTTTGTGCATGTACAAAGTGGATTCAAAATGTGATGGTCAAATATGTGTCCTTCCCCCACACATTGTTGATGATAAGAAAGAAATATACAGTGGAAATATCTCTATGAGTATTTTGGGAACTGACATTTCAATTATAATGCTGCAAAATTATTGAGAGGATGCTTAGTCAATAACTTGAAAGGACTCCAAATGTATAAAAATATTATTTGATTTGATTTAGATTTTAATTCTAGAGAAACCACAATTATGAAGGTAACTGATAATTAACTGCCATCACCTTCTATTTCAAAGTAAGTATTCTGACCTTACCAAATCAGAATTCCCTTTTGAAAATGATATCCCAACAACTCAGTCCACCAAACCATGAACTCTGAGGCATACTGTGATTGCCAAAGTATTACCAAAGATTAGCTTTCAGAATTGCAGCTATCACCTCAGCCTTAAATTCAAATCTCTGCTCTGAGCCCAAACGCTCCCATGAACCACATGATACTACCACAAGGCCTGTAAATTGAACCACTTGTTGAATTACTCATGCAGTATATTTTCCCTAGAAGCTAATACTTCCCAGACATATATACATTTAATATGCCACACTGGCTCCCTGCCTATCACATCCAGTGAAATTGACAAAGCTATTAAACACCCATGATTCAATACATGCCATTGCAGTCCACATGCCAACTTAAAATATTACAATTTATATTTGCTTGTGATTAACACATTTTCAATGTGTTTAGGATCTATCTCTTTTTCGTGCCTGTTAAAAAGTGTATATTATATTCGGGAAATTGTTCCTACCACTGAGCCAAGACTGCCTGATTATCTTAAGCTGTAATTAAAAAAAAAGAAAGATAATTCCAGGAAACCTCCCATATCTTGTAACCCCTTTGAAAAATAATTTGATTACTTTCAATCATACTTTCATGCATAATCTAAGCAAATTGGGGATGGGGGAGTTAAAACACTCAAAATCTTTCATTAGATGCACAAAGTAATACAGCAAATGATCTCATGCACATACAAATCCTCTATCTGCCCATTGTCTAACCCCAGGCTTATAGAAAAAAGACACATTACTCAGTAGTTTGGTAAATCTTGAACATTCCCGAAATATCTAAAAATCGTCCTGTACTTTAACACAAAGTAGTTTAATTCTGATGCTAGCAAACCTACATTGTCTTCAGAAAATCCCACGCAAAAAACACTCAAGAATCAAACTATTTTGTGCTCTTCTAGATTCTCTTTCCTTGCGTTAAGATGCTATCTCATTAATTGCTGCCATCCAATTGTAGAGCTTTAAACAGTGAGTTAATCACACCTAGCTGTCTTCAAGAAATAGCTGCAGTCAATGCAAATAAAATATGCAGATTATTGTGGATGATGATCATTTCTCTCATATTGCTTATTTCAATTAGTGACATAGGAAAGTGCTGCCATCTGTTGCATATGATCTGAGCTTTTATCTGATTTGTCAAAATGCCTGGGTCCAGTACACCCTGTGTCAAATGAGAAATTATATTGTGCCTCCTATCGCAATAAACATATGTATATTGGCCTATGCCAAGCTGCTTATAAGTCGCTTGCGAAGAAATCTGTGTTGCAAGGTCCTGACCTTAAAATCAATGTAAGCCGCCATTTTAGGTCAATCTGCCATTTTAGGGTCGCTTTGTAAAGTCGCCCTGTGAGTTAAAATGGTGGACAATGTCATTCCAAAATACAACATGGCTGTCTTGACCTCTGTATGTAGCTAATATGTAACTTGCCTGCAGGCCATTTGTTGAGGTTTTGAACTGAGACCTTGTCCTTCGTTGACATGCGTATAAAGGATTACTCGTGCAAAGAAACGAATCTGCGAGCATATGTTAAGAACAATGTATTCAAATACTGAACATAGAACACTTGTTTAACTACATTGTATTAATGTTTGAGAAGACCTGCATGGGAAATCCCAGAATACACAGTTGCTGTATAGGCTTGTTGATATATGTATTAAAAGCAAAGCAGTTACATGTGGATGTGCGAAACTCGGCATGAACCCTAGATCTGTGATATATTAGCGGAATATTAACCCAAAGTAGGGCTGGACATTGTGCTCACGTAGAGTATAAAAGACCAATGCATTCTAATGAACAGCGTCTCTCACTGAACACACTGAACCACGCCGGAGTTCGTTGTGTTTCACTGAGGGCCGATAGCTATCCGATTTTGCTCTGTTCTTCAGTATAAAATAAAGTACTTTGTATGTTCCTTTGTAACCCGTGTCCGGTGTATTTCCTTTTGGGGTACTCAGCCTCGATATTTTGATTTTGTTTTCACAGTTGGTGCCCGAATAGGGACCCTCAAGATTGATGCCGGATTGTTGAAGGTTGATGTAGGCTATTGGACCGGGATCGGACGGTGTGACAAAAAGGGGCCCCATTGAACGAGACGCGACACCTCAGCAGCGCTGCACGACCTGATCCCTGGACGATTAGCTTGTGGTCCGAGACTGCATCTTGACGAGGGTTCACTTATCGAGGTGGGCAGATTTGCCGAAATCACCATACACGAGGTAAGATTAGTTAGGTAACATTCTTTGAAATCCGATCGGACCTCCTTAGGTTTGTTCAGGTGAGTCGTGACCCCACTCTTAATTCAACCCTGATCATTTGAATTTGGCGCATTGTATCTGCAGACACAATTATTGACCAGGTAACACCAATAATTTGATATGCCTGGGAAATTGTCTACCTGCTTCAGGGCGTTGTTCCGCAGCGAAAGACAATGGGCCTCATTCCGAGGCTGGAGGTAAGGGTTAACGGTCACCGTTAATGGCAACGGTGACCGTTAACACTTACCTCCGTATTCCGAGTTCCCTTTGCGGGTCCCTCTTTACCTCCTGCTTTTAGCAGGAGTAAATAACGGGACCCGCAAAGTGACCTTGGAGTAAATTACGGCACTGTAATTTACGGTGCCGTAATTTACTCCTTCCCCATTCCCATTGAGCCCTATGGGGCAGGAATGGGGATGGGGAACCGGTATGGTGAATGGGGACTTACCGGTCCCTCCAACCTTGGAATGGACCGGTAATTACTCCATTCACCATGCCGGATTTCCATGGAGTAAATAGCTCCATGGTTGCTTACCATGGCGCTATTTACTCCATGGTTACCTCCAACCTCGGAATGAGGCCCAATCTTTGGAATTTAGCCATCCCGTACCGCAGGAGGGGTCGCCGGCATGTACTAAGCATGGCATTGGAAGTATAGTATTTAATGACATTTGACACAGACAAACCAGACATGCCTCCGATGGTAGTTTTGAAATCCCTCGTATTTAGTATTTAGAGTCAATTCTATTGAAGAAAAAGGCTAGACCTGCAGCATTTGATGTTTTGCAGAATTGGAAAAAAGAAGCGTTGCAGCAACTTAAAAATAGAGAAAAACATGCACGCCGTCATAAGACAAATGCCGAAAAAGCATTATTGTATGACCAAGATAAACATTCTGAATCGACTAGGAATATGGATATGGCTTTCTCACTTGGAATTCAGAAAATCTATCCTTCCAAAGACCTCCATGCTTCCGATGAATTCATAGACAAATTGTTAAATGAACCAAGGCCTGGTGCCTCTGTGCCACCTCCGTATGTTCCTCTTCCTGCTGCTTTGCCTCTTCCTCCTGCTATTCCTGCTCTACCTGCTGTTGTTCCCATTTTTCCTGCTCCTCCTAATGTTCCCCTTTCTCCAGCTCCTCCACCTCTTCTTATCGCACCAGTTACAGTACCTCCATTGAATTTGCCTGCTCCCTCTCTTCCAAGTGGTCCTGAGCCGCTTGTAGTCGATCGAGGTGCAGCGTCGAAGGTTGTCACTCACAATACTGTACCACCAGAGAAGAAACGTGATTTGATTGCATGGCATAAGCATTGTATGGAGAGGGATGATCAAGCTAATGTTTTTGCCACAATTTGTAATATGGATCATTTTCCTGAGAATTTTTTTTTATTGAAGGTTTAGGGATTCATTTATGTGTAATGTGGGGATAATTAAATAATACAGATCTCCCGCAAGGGTTAAGGGATCTAAATACTTGAGCATTTTCTAGAGACACTGTGGAGAAAGTAAATGAGCATGTTGAGAGGTTATTTGGGCATAGAAAGGAGTTAGTAAAGTTGCAGAAGGAGGATGACGAGGGGGAAACTATGTATGTGCAGAAACGGTTTCTTCCTTGTCGTAAATCGATATCTGAGGAAGCACAAATTTGTACGAAGGATGCGCGTAGGTGGATTTCAGATATGTCGATAACTCCAGTTGAAGTATATGACACATATAGTCAACATTCGCCAGAAATGAAGAGGAAAGTGATACAGGTAATGATAGAGTACCTACAGGATGATTGTGTAAAAAGAAAGAGTTATTGAGTATTTATAAGAGAGCTTTTTCACTTGACACTTCTTCGACTGCTTTAGCGCTCGATTTAGCTCTGTTGCTTAGTAAGCGTTTGGAGTCACCTACTTCTCAGTTGCCTATGAGAGAGGTTCCCCCGACATTTGTCCCGAAGATTGAGATTGCGGCTGATCCTGCAGCAAATGTAGTCGCTGTGAACATTCCTGCACATTATGTATCACAGTTTGTTCATGTCCCGTTCTCAAGACAGGAAGTGAATACTATTAGGCAATCTATTCCTGATATTAGGAAAAATCTGACAGGGTTCTATAAAGAAATAGAGTCCGTCTTGCAGTCCTCAGTGTTCACCTTAGGAGATATTGATCTGTTATTTCCTGTACTCCTGCCCGTAGATTTGTGGAAACAAGTTAGAACTATAGATGGCGTGCCAGGGTTGGGAGATACATGGGTGAATATAACTAGACTCGATGGAGAAAGGCCACCTGGCCTCAGGTGATACTAACTTTGCCTGATAGTATCATTGCAAAATTGAAAACTATAATTCCAGAGAAAATAATTATTTGGGACAAACTTATGGCTTGTGTCCAAGGGAAGTCTGAGGGTGCTACCGAGTTCTTTAATCGGTTCGAACAGGTATTCTCGGATTTCAGCGGACAAGACCTAGGCACAGAGTCTGGGAAGAGGTTATTTGTTGACAAAATTGTGCGTGAATTGCTGCCTGACATCCAGTCACAAATTATGTCTTCTGCGAGCGCTTGGCAGGCGAAGTCCCAATCAGAAGTGCTGCATATGGCTCAATACTACGAGAACCGTGTCAATAATGAAAAAGATAGAGTTGAAAAACGAAAAAGTGATTTGAAGACTAAAATGCTATTACAACAAATTGTTAGAGGCCCCAGAGGGGGTAGTTCTCAGATTAGAGGTCAGTATGTCCCGCAAGGGAATGTGCCTTTGGGTTCTGTGAACATTAACCAGTGCGCCTATTGTCGTCAAGAGGGTGATTGGCGTGCACAATGCCCCGTCCTTCGACAAAGGTCGAACAACACATTTGGGAATATGGGTAGATGATCCAGAGGTCGCCTGGGTGTAGGGGGCCCTGGTAGAGGTCAGTTTACACAGGATCCTCAGCAACCTTTTTCACGGGATAATCAGACTCCGAGTGTGGATACGAGGAACATATTTGATCATCCTTCTGCTGCATATTTATCTGAAGAGCTTCCTTTTGATGACATTGTGTTTCGTTAGGATTGCCCGAAGCAGGGTTTGGAGCCTACACCTATTCCTGTCATTCAGAAAGGTCCCTACGTTGAAATGATGGTGGGAAATAGGAAACATCAATTTTTGATAGATACTGGAGCACAGAAGTATTCCATTGATCATTTATGGGTTCCAAACATTCCACTGTCAGGGCAAACCAATGTTTCTGTAGGGTTTTCTGGCACGCCAGTTGTTTGTACGGTTTCTTCGCCGGTACCCATTTCTTTGGGTCCCTTTACGGACCACTGTCCATTTCTGTTGACTTCGAATTGTTTGTTTGTTTGTTTGTTTGTTTTATTATTTGTAATACGCGAACGTACCCAAGGGTATCAGGGCGCAACATTTTCAGGAATATGCGAAGCTTAGTTACAATAGTCATAGAATGTACAGAAAGGCAGGAAGGTACACCAAAATTAAATACAAGTCAACAAAGAGTTACATATATGAAATATACATATAGACCAGTATGCACACGTGGTTACAGTCTGTGCGGGTTGCTTAAGTATCTTAGACAGCCTACGTTTTCAGCCAAGAAACTACCTTAGATCGGAAATTCTGGTAGGGTAGGTCCGCTCTGAGATTTGGCGGCAATGAGTTCCACAGTTTGGCTGCTTTCACTGGGAAGCTATTGCCCCCTATGGTGGCTCGTTTGAAGTTGGGGACTGTAAGGCAGTCTTTGTAAGCAGTTCTGGTGGGTCTCAGGGAGGGTTGTCTGTGGAATCTATTTATAAGGTAAGTAGGGGCAGCGTTATTTAAGGATTTGTGGGTGAGTGATGCAGTTTTTAAGAGAATTTTGTCGTTGATGGATAGAGCCAGAGGTGAAGGAGGCATTAATCAGTTTTGTGATGAAGGGAGAGAGGTCACGGGCAGCATCTTTAATGAGCTGTGCTGGGCATAGGTCTCCCTGACAGTTGGACGGTTTCAGAGACAGGATGATTTTTTCTACTTCCAGAATCGTGACTTTGGAAAAGTTAAAGCGAGGGAGATCTAAGTGTGTGGGTGTGTCTGGTGTTTTAGAGGGAAGAGTGCCGTTGAGGGACACTTTTTTGCAGGCTATTTTGCTTTGGAGGGTTGCAATTTTGTTGGCTAGGGCACTTTGAATTTCTGAGCACCAGTTTTTATCTTTAGTGCAAGTGTCGAGAGGTACTATAGGGGTTTCATCTTCTTTAAGGATCGAGAAGAGTTCCTTCATGTTTGATTTTGCTTGGGATATGCAAGAGTCAAAGGAGGTTCGTTTAGCCAGGTAGATTTCTTTTTTGTAGAGTGTGGCTAGTTTGGAGAGTTTGAGTTTATTCGCATCTGAGGGGGATTTTTTCCAAGTGGCCTCACAATTCCTTTTTTGCTGCCTTAAATTTTTAAGGAATGGGGTGTACCATTTGTTTAGATGTGTCTTTGGTTTGCTAGGTCTCATTTTGAGGGGGGCAATTAGGTCCAGCGAGGAGGCCATGGTCTTGTTATATTCTTCAACCAAGGTCTCAGGTTCTAGGTTGTCTGGGAGTGAGTTGAGTGTAGGGAGTAAGTACGGGATAAGTCTTTCAGCTGTCATATTCTTCTTATTTCTTGTGAGGGTGGGTGGGGTGGGGGTCTGTCAGTAGAGAGCAGGAACGAAACCAGGTGGTGGTCAGTCCAGGCTAGGGGTGATGTGTTAGTAATGTTCGCTAGGCAGTTGTGATCGGCCACCCAATCGAGTGTTCTACCTTTGTCATGTGTAGGTGCCATACTTCTTTGCGTGAAACCTAGTTCCGAAAGAGTATTGATTTTGGTGCTGGCGGAATGGTCTTCAGGATCATTGTAGCCCAAGTTGAAGTCATACCAGGGTGAGGACTTGGGTTGAAATGGTGAGGTTGGTGGAGAGGATGGTACTGATATCTTCATCGAAGGTACCAATGGGGTCTGGCGGGCGGTAGATCAGGTGGATGTTGAGAGTTTGGGTGTTGGTCAGTGGGAGTTTGACTGAGAGTGTTTCACATGATGGGACGGTAGTGGGTGTTGCTAGTCTCATGATAAGACTACATTTATGGATAATGGCAACACCTCCTCCTCTGGAATTAGGACGATCTTTTCTCAGGATGGAATAATTATCTGGGACTGCCAACGTGAGCATGGGGCCTGCTGCTGGGTGCAACCAGGTCTCAGTAATGGCAAGGATGTCAAGTTCTTCATTGAGGATTAGATCGGCAATTTCAGTGGCGTGAGCTACTAACGATCTGGGATTGATCAGAGCTCCCTTTATTTTAGGGCTGGTTGTGATTTTGGTGGAAGTAATGTGGCACTTGTCTTGTGTGGACTCAGGAATAACCTGAGTAGGGGAACTGAGTGAGGGTTTAAGGTTGGAATTTTGGGGCGAGTTCAATTTTTTAGTGGAGGACCTCGGTAGGGTTTTAGCATTCTGTAAGGCGGGCAGTGAGCGGGCTAAGGGCTCGTAAATTTTGGCTAGTCTGGCACTAAGTCCTAGGTTCCTATTGATGGTAGAGCGAGGGAGACTGGCCCGTTGCAGTGGTTGTGGGTAGTTTATATCTAGGTATGAAGACTTGGTGTTGGACGTGGATGGGTCTCGCGTGTTAGGTGGCAGAGGAGCCATACTAGGCCGTAATGCGGTATTGATGAGGATCAAGGTGCAGGCAAGCAAGTGGGTGGTTGATATACACATGCTCGGTGGTAGGGCGAAAGTGTTTGGTGATTAGGCGTTGATTTAGTTGACGCCGGTTAGACCGATCAGTGTTAATGTGATGCCTGGTTAGGATAGCACAGATAGGCTAAGTTTCATTGGGGTGACACCTAGATAAGACTGAGTAGGTTAGCTTTGAAGAATTGAGGTACTTCGCTTAGGATAGGAAAGTGTAGCTACGATGCACTAGTAGTGTCCTTTTTTGAGATAAGGCAGTGTAGCTAGAGGCAGTAGGTAACACCTAGATTAGCATTGGGCAGTGTGGCAGGGATGCGCTGGTGACACCTGGATTTGCGATAATACAGTAAGGCTAAAGGCCGTGAGTAACACCACAATTTGGTGTCAGGTAGAGTGTCTAGAATGCACTGGTAGCACCTGTATTAGGTAGAGCAATATGGCTGGAGGCAGGCAGTGAGGGACACCTAGATTTGACATTAGACAGAGTAACTAGAATGCACTAATAAGAATACACTGGTAGCATCTAAATTAGATAAAGCAAAAATAGCTGGAGGCAACAGGCGATACCTAAATTTGACATTAGACAGAATAACTAGAATGCACTGACTAGAATGCACTGGTAACGCCTAAATTAGATAGAACAGTGTGGCTGTAGGCAATGAGTGACACCTAGATTTAACATTAGGCAGAGTAACTAACATGCACTAACAGGAATACACTGGTAGCATCTAAATTAGATGAAGCAAAAATGGCTAGAGGCAGTGAGTGGCACCTAGATATCGAGCAAAATGACTGGCATGCATTAGTGACATCTAGATTTGAGATAGGGCAGTTAGTCTAAAAGCATTGGCCCTGGAGCATTCTATAAAATTGTGCATTGTGTCACATGCCCTCCATCAGAGACTGGCAGGCAGCATCAACATAAGTCATGGGATTTGATAGAGGGCAGGTTAATAGCAGGCTTGTGTAGGCTAACTCTGGTCAGCAGTGATTATAGTTATATTAGCAGGCGGTGCGTTTATGCTCATGGAGAGTAAAATGCAGGCACATATGTTATGATTGGGAGGTACACAGATGATGGGAGGTACACAGATGATAAGGTGTCTACAGAGTGATCCAAGTGACACGGTACACAATTGCACAAGGTGTAAGAAGTAGCAGATCGTGCGTGAGGCAACGAGTGTGCAGCATGGCCTGGTGAACATAAAAGATATATAGTAGAGCAGTATAGGCAAGTGTTATTTGTAGTCAGTTAGAAGGTTGTCTATGCACATGTAGTAATGGAGATACCCAAAGTGGTGCAATGAGCATATGCGTCATTGTGGAGAGAACTTGCTGGGGTTGAACTGTTAAGAGAATTAAATGCAGTGATTTATTGTTCTTCTGATGGCGTGCGCTTGACAATTTCACCACAGCAATTTTCTGTCTCGCAATTCTTGACTAGACCTTTGCCGCCAGGATTCATTAATGTACCAGAGAGCTTATGGGCTGTTGACGACAATGATGTCAGTGTTTTACATATTGAACCTGTTAAGATAGTTTTGAAACACGGAATTGAGCTGCCATGCATTCCCCTGTATAAGATTTCAGTTGAGGGCGACCGAGCTCTGAAATGCATTGTTTCCGATGTTGTGCATCGCGGGGTGATTGAAGAAATTTCAGGAAGTTTATGCAATAGTCCGGTTTTGCCCGTGTACAAAAAAGGCGATAATGCAATTCCATTTCGTTTCATAATTGATTTACATGCAATTAATAAGGTCGTTGCTCCACAATTTCCAATTGTGCCTGATGTGACAACGATATTAACCATGATTTCAGTTACAGCTATTTACTTTAGTGTTGTGGATCTAAAGAATGCTTTCTTTAGTATTCCTATACACAAGGATAGTAGATACTTGTTCGCATTCACCTTGGGGGGACGCCCGTTCACATTTACTTGTGCACCTCAAGGGTACACAGAGAGTCCTAGCATCTATAGTAGGGCTTTGAAAGAACAGCTTGATACCCTTGAATTGCCCTCTACTTGTACATTGCTTCAGTATGTTGATAACTTGCTTTTAGCTGCAGACTCTGAGAGCGGCTGTAAGGAGGGCACTGTGTTATTACTTATCCATCTAGCTAAGCATGGTCACAAAGCTTCGCTTAAAAAGATTCAATATTGTTGCCAGGAGGTCACCTATTTAGGCTATCTCCTGTCAAAGGAGGGAAGAAGATTGACACCTGAAAGAATAAAACACATTTCTTGCATGTCTGTCCCAAATACACAGAAGGAAGTTAGAGCCTTGATAGGTATGGCTTCTTATTGTAGGTTGTGGATCCTACATTTTTCACAAGTGATCAAACCGATGTTGGCTTTGACAAAGAAGGGCATTTCTTCGCCATTGCCATGGAACGCAGAACACCAGCAATCGTTTGACTTGCTTAAGACTGCATTATGCTCTGCACCAGTTTTGGGCACACCAAACTATGAAAAGGCCTTTGTGTTGTTTGTGCATAAATGTGATGGATGTGCTTTGGCTGTATTAACGCAGGAACATGGAGTGAAGAATAGGCCATGCGGTTACTTTTCTTCTGCCCTTGATCCTGTAGCATGCGCTTTGCCAAGATTTTTGCGAGCTGTCTCTGCTGCTGCTGCGTCTGTAAAACAGAGTGAGGGAATGGTCCTAGGCCATGATCTAACCCTGATGGTGCCTCACTCTGTAGATGTTCTATTGGACCGAACCCAAATGCAACACCTCACTTCTGTACGGTTGGCGAGATATGAACTGATCTTGTTTGCTCCTCACATTCAAATTAAGAGGTGTTGTGTTCTTAATCCTGCTGAACTCCTACCTTGCCCGCAAGATACTATTTGCGGCGATGAAGAGTCACATGATTGTTTGTATACTACCGAGCAAGAAACAAAGGGTAGAATTGATTTGAAAGACACTCCTTTGGATAATCCGCAAGGAGAGCTGTTCTGTGATGGCTCTTGCTTCAAACTTCCAGATGGTACATCCACAGCTGCTTATGCAATCACCACATTAAGCACGGTGGTGGAAACCAAGAGAATCATGCATAACTCTGCGCAGGCCGCAGAGATTATAGCATTGACCCGAGCTTGTGAACTTTCCGAAGGGCTTGCAGTAAACACATATACTGATAGTCAGTATGCCTTTGGAGTGGTTCACAAATTTGGGAGACTTTGGTCAGAGAGAGGGTTCCTAACTTCACATGGCACTAAAATCCGACATGGCTCCCTAATAGTACAACTACTCTCAGCGATTGTGCTCCCTACTCAGTTAGCTGTTTTGAAATGTGCAGCACATCGAAAGATTACAGATGACATAGGGAAAGGGAAGGCTTTCGCTGATCAGATAGCTAAACAAACTGCTACCAATCCCCTTACGGAGATGTATGTTTCAAGGGAGACTGTAAATGCTTATGCAATGGATGAGGGTGTTGGGTCTGCACGGGATATCCAAGCTGATACCACGTTAGAAGAATCCAAGAGGTGGGCTGAAGGCTTGGGGAAACTTGAGGAAGACGGGTGTTGGGTGGACATAGCGGAAGGGAAATGGCTAATCCCTGACGCCTATATAATGATGATGGTCATCATGGCCCATGGTCCTTTGCATGTAAGTGCCCAGAAGATGACAAAGATGTTAGAAAAAGTTTGGGTGAATGACAAAATTTCAAAAATTGCCCAGCGCTATGTCCAGGATTGTATGATTTGCCTACAACACAATGTGGGAAAAGGGACAGCAACTCCAAGGGGAAGTTTCGGGCCACCCTCTGTCCCCTTTGAAGTTATCCACTTTGACTTTATTGAAATGGAACAATGTAACAATAACAAATATGTGCTGGTGGTCATCTGTGCTTTTAGTAAATGGGTTTAGGCTTTCCCCATCAAAGATGCTACGGCCATGACTACTGCGAAAACCATGTTAAGGGAATATTTTCCGTGGTTCGGGCTACCAAGAGTCATCTGGTCGGACAATGGTCCACATTTTGAGACTGCTGTAATTCTGCAGATATGTGCGACATTACAGATTGACAAACGGTTCCTTTCGGCCAGACACGCTCAGAGTGCTGGACTAGTAGAAAGACAAAACGGTATCATCAAGAACAAGCTCGCTAAGACGTGTGCCGGCACTAAATTAAAATGGCCGGACGCCTTACCGATCGTGATTATTATCCATGCGTACAATCCCTCAAACTAAGACTGGGCTCTCTCCATTTGAGGTGGTAATGGGGAGACCTGCCAATATCTGGAACCTTCCTAAATGTAATTCGTTAAGAAATGTTGAAAATGTATTACTTTCAGATTATTGCAGCCAGTTGACTAAAAACCTGTATTTGATTTATCACCAGGTAAGAGAGGCTTTACCTGTGCGATACGCGGGCCCGGGCCACAGTATACAGCCTGGAAGTTGGGTGCTCATCGAGGCATTTGAGCGCTCTTCCTGCCTTGCATCTCGCTGGCGTGGCCCGTTCCAGGTCCTGTTGGTCACCCAAACAGCGGTGCCGGTCTCTGGAAGAAATAACTGGATTCACGCGTCCCATGTCAAGAAACTTCCTCACCCAGTGCCACACGTTACAGAAGAAACAGAACCCCTCACTAATGCTGCAACCAATGATCCCAAAGCAGTAAATAGCGCCGAGAGTGTGTCGGAGAATCTTTCTGAGCCCGTGAGGCTTGGGGAAACAGCCATTTTGTCTCCACACTCTCCAAACGTTTTGCATCCGGAAACTGCTGTTCCAAATTCAGCATCTTCACTTGTCTCTGATACGTTGCTTCCAATGGGAAGTGACGACACATTGTTTCCGGATCAATCAATACCAGGAAAAGCAAGGTACAATCTATGTCCAAGAAAATAGACTTACGGCACAGTTTTGCTGTGCATCTGATAGACTTACGGCACAGTTCGGCTGTGCATTCTAAGAAGGAAAGGATCATTGAGGGCTTGTTTTTGCCCACATTTGAGAAAGGGGATTCTGTTGGCTAGGGTTGTGGAAGGACTAAGAAGTCGCGCGGCCGGGAAGTCGCCAGTAATGAACATTGGGGGTTTCTGTTTGAAGACTACAATGCCTACCACCGCTGCCGCTCGTATGGGACTTGTAAATGATGGGGTGACTAACCGGGACAATGGACAATATGCCTGGGCCCCGAAAATGTATTTCTGTGTTTTTATAACGATATTTGGGTTTTTAATAGTCACTGTTTTAGGATTGTGGTACCTGAGGAAATGCATCCTTTAGAATCCTGTTGCCCACTGAAAATGTACATACTGTTCCTACTCCCTTTGTACATTTGCATACTCTGTCCCCTAGGGACTCTCAGCATAGACAAAGGTACCACAATAATACTCTGCTACTTATCATGAATGCTATGCATGCCATTTTTAATAAGTCTAACTGTTGCGTCTGCTCACATTTGCTGGGATAAGGGGCTAGGTTGGTATATTCATCCTTTACCTTTGACAACTGCTTGTTATGCTTCTCTTAGAGCACTGTTCTTTGGCCGTTGGAATGATAGCATCTCAGGGAACTTTGATGGCACCAATTTGAATAGTTTTGAGAAATGTGTTTTGACTCCCCTGGGATGCTCGCTTTTCGCAAACAGGAGTAAACCTAATGTTGCTTCTATTAGGCCTTCTGATAGACTGTCTTGTCCCTTTCAATCTTTGATTTCCTTTAAGATGGCACCGATAGGCAATAAGCCATGCCTCCTTCTTACACTGTTAATCATAGCCCTGATTCAGTTTCTTTTTGCATACAGAGGAATGGAACTCAGTCAATGGGAGATTTTCTAGGTTGTGCCAACGTTGCAAATTTGACTGGGGAAAACAGACTTTTGTATGTAGGCGAACCTGTCTACTTTGTCTGCAGTAATGTAGCATTCCCATGGTTGCCCAGGGATTGGCAGGGAACCTGTTATTTTGGGATCCTGTTACCTGGGGTGTTCATAGCTAGTACAATAGAAGTTTCAAAGGCTTGTCCACGGCGGGACGAGAATGGTGACACTCCAGCACAAATCTTGGGAGATATAGCAAAATCAGTTGTGCCATTTTTGGGGCATATAGCAAATTCCGAAGATATCAGAAGACTAGTGAGAGTACTGGAGAGAACCATCAACCGGAACACGGACATACTCTATAATATGACATTAGAACAGAAGGCGATAAGACTAGTAGCACTTCAAAACCGGATGGCATTAGATGTCATTCTGGCTGAACGTGGTGGAGTGTGTAAATTAGTGGGGTCCGCTTGCTGTGTTTTTATGCCAGATTCTTCCCCAACTTTCTTCAAGGCAATACAGAATCTGCACGTCCTTAGCTCAGAAGTGCATTTTCCCGAGGGAAACTGGGATCCTAGCGCTTGGTTCTGGGACTTCTTGCGATCTTGGGGTTGGAAGGTACTTTCGGTCTTGCTGATTATTTTGGGAATTCTGTTGTTTCTTTGTTGCTGTATTCAGTGTCTACCTAGTATATGTTCGGTGCTAGGGGGATGTTGCGCACGAGCGATAGGTACAATAGGACAAAAAGTGTATGCCCCAGATAAAATTTCCAAAGAATATGGGCCTCATTACACAGGCGGTAAAGGTTTACCGGTACCGGTAAGGGCACCGGTACCGGTAAACCCTTACTGCCTTACTACGAGTTCCCTTTGCGGGACCCGACCTTAACGGCTGGTTTTACCAGCCATTAAAGTAGGGTGCTGCAAAGGGACCTCGGTGCTAATTACGATACCGCAATTTGCGGTACCGTAATTAGCTCCTTCCCCATTCCCAATATGCCCTATGGGGGCAAAAATGGGAATGGGGAAGTGCCTTGGTGAATGGGGAATTACCGCCCCGCTCACCTTGGAGTAGGGCAGTAATTCCGCCATCCACCAAGTCGGACACGGTAAAATACCGGCGGCAACCATGGCGCTAATAGCACCATCGTTACCGCCTACCGTCTAATGAGGCCCTATGTGTTGAAAGACATTTTAGCGAATGACCTAATGGCAATAGATATTTCCAACAGCGATTCAGGGTGCATGGATGATGATGCATGGAGTTATTTGCAGATCCAAAGTAGTTTTAGCACTTGGCATAGGCCAAAAGGAGGGTTTGTCAAATGAGAAATTATATTGGCCTACGCCAAGCTGCTTATAAGTCGCTTGCGAGAGAAATCCGTGTTGCAAGGTAATAAATGTAAGCCGCCATTTTAGGTCAATCCGCCATTTTAGGTTTGCTTTGCAAAGTCACCCTGTGAGGTAAAATGGTGGACGATGTCATTCCGAAATACAACATGGCTGTCTTGACCTCTGTATGTAGCTAATATGTAACTTGCCTGCAGGCCACTTGTTGAGGTCGTGAACTGAGACCTTGTCCTTCATTGGCCTGCGTATAAACGATTACTCGTGTAAAGAAACTAATCCGCGAGCATATGTTAAGAACAAATTATTCAAATACTAAACATAGAACACTTGTTTAACTACATTGTATTAATGTTTGAGAAGACCTGCATGGGAAATCCCAGAATACACAGTTGCCGTATAGGCTTGTTGATATATGTATTAAAAGCAAAGCAGTTACATGTGGATGTGCGAAACTCGGCATGAACCCTAGATCGGTGATGTATTAGCGGAATATTAACCCGAAGTAGGGCTGGACATCGTGCTCACGAAGAGTATAAAAGACCAATGCATTCTAATGTACAGCATCTCTCACTGAACGCACTGAACCACGCTGGAGTTCGTTGTGTTGCACTGAGGGCCGATAGCAATCTGATTTTGCTCTGTTCTTCGTAACTGGATTCAGTATAAAATAAAGTACTTTGTATGTTCCTTTGTAACCCGTGTCCGGTGTATTTCCTTTTGGGGTACTCAGCCTCAATATTTTGATTTTGTTTTCAGACCTGGATCTAATGATTGGTCAACATGTGAACCAATTACCGTTCTGAAATGTCTTTTTTGTACATCTGAAGCTTCATCCAAAAGGTTAATTTTGGCGATCTTTTAAATGTGGAGCCAAAACACTTCAGTTTCATATTGAAATAGCTCTTTCTAGATTTGAGGTTATGACCATTTCATCATCAACCTAGAGTACTAATGAAATGTCTATTCCTTGTATGGTAAAGGCAAACAAGGGACTGATCTCTCTACTCTGCATTAAGATGAAAGTCAAAGGTTATACGTGTAGCATGACAAGGAGGAGAAACACACTGTTTCCATGAGGGTTTCTAGCTCTTGATTAAAAACTAATCAGATACCTCTGTCCCCAATTCAGACTTTGGTTTGGGTGTGTTGATAAAGGGCATTAATGTATTGTGTTAGGTTGTTCAATGATCACGTAAATCTTAAAGACATTTTCAAAACCTTGATCTGCTACTAGAAATAGAAAAGCCAGCAGGGACTCCTGTGTGACTACCTCATCTATCAATCTGGAAAACATGTTAGTGTGTTTGACGGTTCTCATTTCAGGAACAAAACCATGCTGGTGTTCCTACACTGAAACTCATGTTACTTGATGCAATTTGGTCTGAGAGATGTAATTGGCCAATATCAGGAGTGCAATCGCAGGTCTTTCCCTTTTTTAGCAGATGCCATTACCCAAGAAGGTATCCATGATCCAGAGTTTATCTGGAAAGTGCATTGCCCCACAAATCTTGCCTAGCTGTTTTGAAGGGATTGACAGCATTTTTATAAAGGCATCTACAAGTTGCTCTCAGCACTTGATGCCCTTCCCTCTGCAAAATTCATAATGACATTCCAGACCATACTGTACGTGATTTGTGATTCTATAATAGTCCATGCTGCAGCAAAAATAACAGTAATGGAAGATTCCATAAAAATCCAGTTCTTCTAATATTACCTGCATATCTGTCTTATAGACATCTGAATAATGAAGCCCACAAGATTCTAAAAGAATGTGGCAATTGATCAGAGAATAAATGTCCATGGTTACCCAATAGATCTGCAATAGTGCTTCTAGACTTACACCACAAATTCTGCATTAAGAAACTACCAGTCTGACCACCGACTTCATGCTCATCCAACCTCTGATTTTTTAGGACATGAATATCTAAGATGGCTCCTATGTCAAATGTTAACATAGCTTCCCGAGTGAATTGAATATCCCTATAACCATTACTTAAATATTGCCTTTGCATGTGCTAGTTGAACCTCTCAGAAATTGGAAAAAAATGTCAACTTCTCTGTATTCTTCACATATAGAATGTTGTCCTCTCATCTCTATAATAGGACTTACATCCACCCAAAACAGTATTAAGCTCTGCTGTCCCATAATTACATTTAAGGAAGTGCATTTCCACTTTGACCTTTTTGCTAAATTTGGGGGAATTTAAAAACATTCTATCGAAATTCCATCACCACAGTGAAATTTACAACCAAAATTGCAAAGCTACACCAATAAGGGCGAATGATCAGATGGGGAAATTGGTACATATTATGCATACAATTTTACAATAAGACATTGGGAACCCATGCATAGATTAATCCCATTGTACTTTTCATCATAGAATTAAAGGAAAACCCCTGTGTAGTTGGGTATTGGATTCTTCATACCTCTCTCGGGTATAATATATCCACTATCTTGTCTTATCTTTGTTTTAATAGATTTCAGTCAAACTTAAGTTCTGTCCAATAGGAGATTCAGGTTTAGTTGACATCCCCATAAAGTAAGGTATCCCAATTCCTTCTCATATCTCCCCCATCACATCATAACATACCTGCAGTGTTTCTTTATTTGATCTATATATAACAACAACAACCCATTCACGAGAATCCGACCATTGAAAAATTGAGCCAGGCCTATTATCCTCACCAATATCTTTTGTATGTCATTGCCAATTACAGTCAACATCTAGAATAGCTAACCCCTTAATAGATACCTTTAAGGAGGAGATGGAACATATCTGTGCTCCAAACCTTTTAAAATCCGTCTATAAGAATATGGCAGATGGACTTAAGTAACACTTGTCATACTGAATCTGGAAAATATGTTCCTTAATTAACTGCCTATTTGGAGAATTTAACCCACTAATGTTCAAATCAAATATGTGTATGTATTTATGAAGTGTGAGCAAATAAAACAACAAAAACATCACCCCTTTGCCATTTTGCCTTTACCTTATTTTCCCCAACAGGGTCAAACTGCCTTTCTAGGAGGCTACATTACCTGTAGTGGAATGGAGGAGAGCAAAGTTGAACACAGCTGCCTTTTTTTTATAAACTGATATATTTACCAAGATGTCTGTTTATTTCACATGCTTGCAAGACATGCAAACCTTATGTTTTCTTTTGTTGTGTGTTATAAAAGTGCAGTGATACTTGAACTCAATGAATAGTAGATAAATTGAAGCTGGGGCACCATGCACACATCCTCAGAATGTTGCGTTCACTTTGAATAAGTTGTCTTGGGATTTTTTTTTTTTAAGTGTATTCTCTACATTATTTTGAGATGCCTGACTTTTATTGAATCATGTTCCATGAGTATCAGGATTTGGGATCAACATAAAAGTAGAAATTTGAATTCCTACATCACTGAATTAGTCTTTCACATTTCAGAGATTGATGAAATGAGTACTATGAAATATGGTAATAGTAGTTATCTACAATGTTATGAAGGGGCAAAGCTGTGGCAGCAGGTGCCATGTAAAAAGAAAAACACTAATTGTGAAGAGAGCTGATGGAATTGTGGAATGACAATATGTAGAAGAAGCTTGAGTGAGGGCCAAAGGAGGAGGGAACGGGGGTGGGGAGGAGAGAAGAGTTAAGGGAAGAGATTGAGCAATAGTTGTTTATGAAATGATCTTGACAGGCAATGCTGACTTTGAAATATTATTACATTTAGTCTTTTAACTTTTAAGCTTAAATTATGCAATATGTTATAACAACTCTAACTCTGCTTTGGCAGTCGGGAGCATGCAAAAATAAAGAATATAAAAAAAAATACATGTATAATTGTTTTACTAGGAACGTGTGTAGATAAGTGCAGGCCAATCATGTTATAAACTCCTGGCTTCGTCCTTTTTTGAGTCACAAAAACTGTAAGGCTAAATGTATACTTCCCAAAATGTAAAACATGATACATAAAAGTTAATATTGCAAAAAAGGATCATAGTCTTCTTTACAAATTAGATTTTGTTACCAATCTGGTAAACGAGGAGTGGGAGGTTCAATTGATAATTTCTTGGTTGAATTAGCTTGCATTTCGTAGGATATGTTTGCAATTAAGACAAAACATTTAATAGCACAGCCAGGTAGTTGTATGGTCTTCGTTGATGATTTGGGTGTACGAATGTCTTCTGTCCACATATAGGCCCACAGTTTGTTTGGTGGAAATGGTAAAAACAGGCAGCATTTCAAATACCACCTATTTCCACCAACTAGCTCAATACGAGATGGACGTCATTTGCATTTATCCCATTAGGAGGAGGACACAATAATGACTGGAGATGAGATAAAAAAATAAAGAACACCTCAAATACTTCTAAAAGCCACCTTCATTACTGTAATGTAATTAATCTAAGTCATGATTTCTAGGTGATGTTAAATCATAAACAGGTTATACACATCACCTACACAACATTACGAACAGCTGACATATTTTTCAACACACCATAACCCATGAACACCCATGAACGGACATATTGCCTGAACTCATGGGTATTTAAAAATGAACATAATCACATGGAAGTTTTTACTGTCCTCGTCTGAGACAGTGAACATATTATGAATGTGGTCAATAACTACTGGTATTGACTGCATTCCAGACATTGAGGGCCTCGGGTACAAGTTTGCCTGTATCCTGGCAGTAAATCTGCCAGGATACCGGCAAACTGAAATACTGATAAAAGCCATCGATCTGGTGGTATTACCGCCAAATTATGAGTGCCGATGTCAGATGTAAATGTCCATTCCATGGATGGGATTTTACAGGTAGTACTGGCACTGGTAATACTGGTGCCGGTAATACCAGTGGTTTTTGCCGTTAAGGTGTCTGATTTACCTGCAGCTCTCAGCTGGCACTAATTCGGGGACCTCACCGTCAGACTTGTAGTTGGCCGGTGCAGAAGCGTGCTGGTAAGCATTAATACTGGCCAATTAATTTGTAGTGGGGCCGTTAGACTTTCGAAGCTGCCATGAAAACAACAGAAAGCATTTCCCTGCATTTAATAAACAGCAATGCAATGTCCTAGCAAGTTTTCTTTCAACAAGACATCCTATCCAAATTTTTACACAACAAAGTGAAATCTAAAGCATAGAATAAGGCTTTCACCTTTGTAACGAAAAAGCATTCACTATAACATTGCATGATGAACTAGTGTTTTTATAAGCATCACTTATTGGATTAAAGTAAATAATCAAGAAATAAAGCAGAGAATGGCATTGGTAAAAAGAAGACCAACATTTTTTGCAGTAAGACTTAGAGAAAGTGTCAGAGATTGTGTGGGCCAAGAGCCCATCTGATGTGGGTTTATTATATGGTATAGGGGCAGTTGAAAATAAATTTAAACCAGAAGCTCTTTTACCATGAAGAAAGTAATACACCATGTCTAGTGAGACCATTTATGCTTTAATGGTGCAAGGCATATTGGTGCCATCAGACTTATCATGTAACATGGCTTTGTACCCTGTGAAACAATAAAATGGGGGTAGTGGAGCTTTATCCAGGTCATACACCCCTAAATAATATAGTCGAAGCTGAGTTTACTTTTGTTCCAAATCCTGCGACAATACTTTGTAACATTTTGTCCATAGACGAATATTTCACAGTTGTCGATTTCAAAAAATGTATTCTTTTCGATTCCGCTTCATGAAGACTTTTTATATAGAAGGATCCACATGAAACAAACTTGTTTGCCTCAGGGGTACTGTGAGTCCCTTTTTATTTTTAACACAGTCCTCCAGATGGACTTGGGTAATGTCCAACTCAAAAGTGCAATAATTCAGTAATTGGATGACATTTTGGTGTGTGGAGAGACAGAAGAAATGTGCAGAGAAGACTCAATTAAACTCATGATTATACTCTCAGAGAAACGATACAAAGATAAGGAGAAATTACAATATTGTCAAGGAGAAGTCTTGTATATAAGAAAGTTGATCCCTCACAAAGGGAGAAAAGTGTCCCCAGAACGAGCAGAAGCAATAATGACAACTGTTGCACCAAAAATGAAGAGGGAAATGCAATTGTTTCTAGGTTTAGGCAATTATTGCAGGGATTGGATTTTTGATTACAGCATACATTCAACCACTTTTAAAAAGACTTAAAGAATAACAAGTAGATAAGAGGACAATACAATGGACAGATGAATAACGGTTTGAAGAATTAAAAAATACAAGCAGTACAGTCCTTGTGTTGGGCTGCCCAGATCATAGTGAATAGTTTGTATTTATTGTCCCATTAAATTAGAAAAGTAATGACAGAAGTAATTACGCAGAAGACTGCATTAGGACATGCACATAAACCACTGGCATGTTATAGTGGTATTTTAGATCCAATAATGAAGGGACACTTCCCTGTGAGTAGTCTTTAGCTGCTGCTTCATTTGTAATTGAAAATTCTTAAAGTATAACAATGGGGTGTTCAGTAATGTTATTTGTAGAGGATGCATTATTTGGAATTTTGAAGAAACCCAAAAGTGCATTGACCACACAAAGAGTATTTATATTAGAAACAGTAGGAGAGGATTACTATGTACATGATTGTACAACATATATATTGAGAATTATAATGACATCCCCCAAGCTAGATAAAATGCTTTTGGGATGAGAGGGGTGGTTTTTTATTGATGGTTCTTCAAAAATTGACCAGATGACTCGTAGAGAAAACCTACAGGATCAGCAGTGGTAAAACTGAATAGAGAAGGTGAATTTGAGGTTGTAACAAGCATGCGGTTGTCTTAGAATCATTCAGCATAGACTGCAGAATTAGTGGCACTCATCAAAGTGCTGCAGGGCTTTCAGGATGAGAAGTTGACAGTATACTCTGACTCCGCCTATGTGATGTCAGCTGTGCAAACAGGTCTGTCACGCTGAAAAAGGAGGGGCTTCCTCTGTGCAGGCGGCACTCCAGTGCAACATGCAGCGCTATTGGATAGGCTTATATAAGCATTATGTCTCTCATTGACCTTAGCAGTCATACAATGTCCAACGCTTTCTAAACAAGCAGATTTAATTTCGGATGGAAACAAAGCCGCAGACATAGAGGCCAAAAAGAAGCCCATTGTCCACCAATATCTAGTTTAGAGAAAGAAAACATTAAACAAATGACAGGACAATGCATGTTGGTAAAGGAGGGCTTTAACATGATGTCTATTGTCCAGATAATTGAAGAACAAGGTCGAGCTCCACAAGAAGAAAAAGATTTAAGGAGAAAGCAGGGGTGTTCTTCATCCCCCACTGAGGCAATTAGCAACGGAAAGCCAGTTATCCCTCTAGCATTATTGATAGTAGCGCTGGAGCAGCTTAACTACCCAGCACATATGACTCGAAGAGTTCTGCTGCAAAAATTGAACAAGAGTGGTTCTCATCTAATCTCCTGGACATGTGGCAGAGTTCTTTGTGATTTGCATTGTGTGTCAGAAATGTACTGCAGGACACACATTTCAAAACAGTAAGAGGAGCAATCGCTAGACCCAATGGCCCATTTCAACATTAAAATGTAGATTATGTAGATATGCTACAGATATGTAACGACTATACATATATGCTGGTTGATAGTATGTCCTTTTTTTAGAAGGATAGCGGAATGTCTGTGCACACACCCTGATGCCTCATAAGCTTCCAATTTTCTGGTATACAAGGTGTTCCCCAGGTGGGGGGTTTGCAGATATTTGTGGTCTGGCAATGGACCACATTTTTTAATTAAATTTTTTGAGCAGATAGTACTTCTGTTAGGTATGAAACACAGATTTTCGTCTGCTTATCACCCACAGGTCAATGGTATCTGTGAGAGATTAAACAGACCCCTCAAAGAGAGGATAGCCAAAATCAAGATTACTTTAAAAAGGGGTGGTTGCATTTTCTGCCCCTTGCATTGTTTGCATTAAGAAACCAACTTGGTTCAAATCACCATCTAACGTCTCATGAGTTGGTGACTGGGCACTGTATGAGAACCCCATTCAAACCTCCAACTAGGGTAAGAATGGATGCCCATAGTGTAGGGAGGGCATTAGTTGACCAGATGCATGATTATTTAACAACAATGATGGCAAGAACAGAAGGGAGGGATCAAAATGAAACAACAAAGACAGTCAAGTGCATGAAACAGAAGATATGCTAAAGTCCCACGGTTGTACCCAGGAGACCAGGTGCTAGTGCGCAAATACGCACCTGCAGTATGCCTCGCTTTGAGGGTCCACATGAAGAAGAGGAAGCAGGCCCCACTGCAGGGGAATTGAGGGGGTAAAGAGCGTGGCTACATCTACACAATGTCAAACCATATAAAAATGAAACATAAGCCCCTCCTAAAGACATCCCAAGAGAAGCAAGACAAGTAGTTCCACATATGCAGACCCTCCAAATGGCTAGAAACAAGAATAAGGAAAAAGAAGTGCATGCAAGCTCTATAGATTAGGGTTTAATGTTTTTCAAAACCAACTAAAGGTCATTGGTTTCCAGATTTGACAAGGTGAAAATAGACTTGCAGCTACCTTTGAATACTCCTTTTGGACTGGAGCAAGAGACAATGAGAAAAGAGTCCAGACTTTGAAGAAAAAAGAATATAGACTATCGTTTATGATACCCATCATTACACTATTACAGGGGGCACAACTGATTTTGACAGAGGGCCGAAAGTACCTTACATGCTGGATATATTAGGCTGAAAAGTAAATGTGGGTGAGGCGGTAGGTGGGGCGGGGCAGGAGTCTTTTTCAACCCCCAATTTGTATTAAACACATGGAAAAAGAATATGTTTTTCAGGTGTAACAATTTTTATTTGTATTTCAAACTTACATTTTGTACTACACATGTTCCATTAAAATGTATTTCTATTTAGTTATTGTATAACTTCTGTTTAAATTATATATATTTTATTGACCCTTGATTGTACAGTCTGTTATTTTGGACTGCTATACTTTGCTGTTTGAGTTGCCCTTGAGGAGTATGGCCTTCGTTGAGTCAGGTTTCGTCAAAAAGCAAAGGATGTACATCTCCTAACTGTGCTTGTTTTAGCTTTATTATTGGGTTCACTTTTGGAGTGCAACACTACGCCCCATGGCCCCCACCCCCAACCAAACACTATGCTCATGGCCCCCACCCCTCAAACAAACACTATGCCCCATGGCTCTCACCCCCAACCAAACACTCTGCCCCATGGCCCCCGCCCCCAACCAAACACTATGCCCCATGGCCCCCACTCCCCAACTAAACACTATTCCCCATGGCCCCACCTCCTAACCAAACATTATGCCTCATTGCTCCCACCCCCAACCAAACACTATTCCCCAAGGCCCCCACCTCCTAACCAAACACTATGCCCCATGGCTCCCACCCCTCTACCAATCCCTATGCCTCATGGTTCCCACCTCCAACCAAACACTCTGCCCTATGGCTACCACCCCCAACCAAACACTATGCCCCATATCCCCCACCCCCAAACAAACACTATGCCCCACGGCTCCCACCACCAACCAAACCCTATAACCCTTGGCTCCCACTCCCAACCAAACTCTATGCCCCATGCTCGCAACCCCAACCAAACACAATGCTCCATGGCTCCGACCCCGAACCAAACTCTATGCCCCATGGCTCCCACCCCCAACCAAACACTATGCCCTGTGGCCCCCATCCCCCAACCAAACACTATGACCCATGACTGCCACCTCCTAATCAAACACTATGCCCTATGGCTCCCACCCCTAACCAAACACTATGCCCGTGGCCCCCACTCTCCAACCAAACACTATGCCCCATACCCCCACTTTCCAACCAAACATTATGCCCCATAGCTCCCACCCTCCAACCAAACACTATGCCCCATGGCTCCCACCCCCAACCAAACACTATGCCCCATGGCTCCCACCCCCAACCAAACACTATGCCCTATGGCTCCCACCTCCCAATCAAACACTATGCCCCATGGCTCCCACCCCCAATCAAACACTATGCCCCATGGCCCCCACGCCCCAACCAAACACTATGCCCCATGGCCCCCACTCTCCAACCAAACACTATGCCCCAGGGCCCCACCTCCCAACAAACACTATGCCCTATGGTTCCACCTCCCAACCAAACATTATGCCCCATGGCTCCCACCCTCCAACCATACACTATACCCCATGGCTCCCACCCCCAACCAAACACTATGCCCCATGGCTCCCTCGGTTTTGTACCTACCTTTCCATAGAACTGTTTGATTTGTGTCTATGTTTAACACAGCAATAAACCAAGTGTTAAAGTGGGGGTGTGCTTTCATTTATGTATGATTTCAGTCTCTAAAAGCCATGATCCCACTCCTCCTTGTAAATATATTCCCCAATGCATTCATATTTCACAAGATCAGCCATATAAGCCCAAATTGCTGTTCCATTTTTATATCTTCCAAGTGCTTCACTAAATTGAGGACATACTATGTTTAGCTGATATTCAGAGTAAAATATACAGACCTGTACCTCACACCCCCAACTCAGCACACAAACTCTCAAGCATGCACCCCTACAGACCCATACCCCCTGGCCCCCAACTCGGCATACAAACTCTCAAGCATGCACCGATACAGACCCAATCCCTGCACCCCCCAACTCAGCATACAAACTCAAGCATGCACTCATACAGACCCAAAGCCCCCACCCCCCAACTCAGCATACAAACTCTCAAGCATGCACCCATAAAGACCCGTACCTCCAACTCAGCACACAAACTCAAACATGCACCCATACAGACCCAAAGCCCCCACGCCCAACTCAGCATACAAACTCTCAAGCATGCACCCATACAGACCCGTACCCCCAACTCAGCACACACACTCTCAAACATGCACCCATACAGACCGAAAGCCCCCTCCCCCAACTCAGAAGACAAACTCTCAAACATGCACCCATACAGACCTAAAGCCCCCAACCCCCAACTCAGCATATAAAGTAGCAAGCATGCACCCATACAGACCCAAACCCCTCAACCACCAACTCAGCATACAAACTCAAGCATGCACCCATACAGACCCAAAGTCCCCACCCCCAACTCAGCATGCAAACTCTCAAGCATACACACATACAGACCCAAAGCCCCCACCCCCCAACTCAGCATACAATCCCAAGCATGCACCCATACAGACCCAAGGCCCCACCCCCCAACTCAGCATACAAACTCTCAAGCATGCACCCATACAGACCCGTACCTAAAACACAGCACACAAATTCTCAAACATGCACCCATACAGACCCAAAGCCCCCACCTCCAACTCAACATACAAACTCCCAAGCATACACCCATACGGACCCAAAGCCCCCACACTCCCAACTCAGCATGCAAGCTCAAGCATGCACCCATACAGACACAAAGCCCCCACCCCCAACTCAGCATACAAAGTCTCAAGCATACACCCATACAGACCCAAAGCCCCCAACCCCCAACTCAGCATACAAACTCAAGCATGCACCCATACAGACACAAAGCCCCCACCCCGCAATTTAGCATACAGACTCTCAAGCATGCACCCATACAGACCCGTACCTCCAACTCAGCACACAAACTCTCAAACATGCACCCATACAGACCCAAAGCCCCCACCCCCAACTCAGCATACAAACTCTCAAGCATACACCCATACAGACTCATACCCCCAACTCAGCACACAAACTCTCAAACACGCACCCATACAGACCCAAAGCCCCCACCGCCAACTCAGCATACAAACTCTCAAGCGTGCATCCATACATCTCAACATACACCGCACTTACACTCCAAAACAAACATTCAGGCAGACCCGACACCGCCCCACCCCTGACAATGCCCCACCCCCGTGTCTCAACATACACCGCACCACTTACAGACAAAAAAAATTTTAGGCAGACCCTCCACCCCCACATCTCAACATACACCACATTTACAGACAAAACAAACATTCAGGCAGACCGAACACCCCCCTCGCAGCTCAACATACGCCACACTTACAGAGAAAAACAAACATTCAGGCAGACCCAACAGCCCCCACCCCTGCATCTCAACATACACTGCACTTACAGAAAAAAACAAACATTCAGGCAGACCCGATACCCCCCCCCCCCAACCCCTGCATCTCAATGTACACTGCACTTACAGACAAAAACAAACATTCAGGCAGACCCGACACACCCCCAACCCCCGCATCTCAACATGCACCACACTTACAGACAAAAACAAACATTAATGTAGACCTGACACCCCACCCAACCCCGCATCTCAACATACACTGCACTTACAGACAAAAACAAACATTCAGGCAGACCCGACACCCCCATCCCACCCCCGCATCTCATCATACACCACACTTACAGACAAAAACAAACATTCAGGCAGGCAACCCGACACATACCCACCCCACCCCCACATCTCAACATACACAGCACAAACATACAGGGAGAACAGACCTGACACACAAACACAAACAAAAAGACCCCCAAACAAAATATCTGCTTACTGGACGTGCTGGATCTGGAAAGCAGGCTAGCTGGAATGCTGGCGAGGTATCTGGAGTGGTACTACGGCTGGCATGGCAAGGCTGAAATGCTTTCCGGCATCAAGCCTTATTGACCACGCCAGCCGTAGTGCTGGCACTCCATTGGTGCAGCACACACGCACTACGTGGCTCGTAGGAGCTACGTGGTGCATGTGCACTGAACCAATGAGGGTCAGTGTTTTGTCCGGCCTGGAAGAGTTACAAAGACTTTCCTAATTGAGGGCGGACAATGCTGTTTATGGGCCGCACTCCATTAGGAAAGTCTTTGTATCTTGTGGGCTGGACAAAACAGAATGGCGGTCCGTAACTGGCCCGAGGGCCGTAAGTTGTGCACCCGTGAACTAGTATATACATTCTTATATGTTCTTTTTTCCTATTTACTGCAGACTTATCCAGCTTTAGTTCGAAGAGGAAGGGGAATAAACAAGCTAGCACTATCAAGGAGGGCTGTTTACTGTTTCTGCACATTACTTTGCACAGTATTTTTTTGAACTGTTGGACTTCTGCTGGACCCTTACAAAATGTGCAAGAACCCTTTAATTTGGAAATTGCCTAAGCCACGTCCACCTGATTACGTGTCTACTAAGGCTGGCGCCCGCAAGCTTTATTAAGGAGGGATGTTTGCTGTTTCTGCACTTTACTATATTTTGTTGGACTCTTGGACTACTGATGGACCCTTACAAAACATCCAAGGACCCTTTCATTTGGAAGTGAGTATGTTCAAATCACCCCGGATTTATATATTGGGCTATTACACTTTGGAAGGTAATATTACTCTCTTCTATGATAGATTGCCTAAGCCACGACCACCTGATTACGTGTCAACTAAAGCAGGTGCCCGCCCGCAACCAAGCGAGCGCTATCAAGGAGGGCTGTTTGCTGGCTTCCTGGCACAGCACAGCACAGCGCGCGGCCGGTGACTACACCTTGCTAGCGCACATTATTTGGATAATTTAGTGGTGGATATGCTAGACAGGTTTGACTGTGGGAGAAAGAATCTGCTTTTTCTTTTAGTCATTTACTACTCGTGATGTATAAACTTACGACGGACATGCCGCAGCGTGCAGGAGCCTCGACTGCTGTAGGCGAACGATCGGCCAGTCCTATAGAAGCAAATAGCAATAGCATTGTGCACAAGGATGTGAGACCCAAAAAGAAACGGACCAAGACGCTAACCATGGATGTTAGGCGTCTATGGAGCGAGAACGGCTCATGAAAATCTGGGCAACTAAATCAAAATATCAGAATGCAAACTGCAATCCTCGAAATTCCTATGCGAGCTCAAGGTAATGCTATCAATGAACAAATTACTGTAGCAAATGTTTCTATCTTTGATGTTGACCGAGTAGCAGTAAATACTCAAAATGGCTCCAGTAATAATCAATGTATGCTTGATGATGATGTAATGTGTTGAGATAAATCAGAAGCGTGTTTATTAAATCCAAAGGAGAAAGATGTGTTGAACCTTAAAGAGAAAGAGTCTGTAAGCAATGGCTTTATACTACCACTCATTTCTGAAGCTTTAATCCTTGCTACTGATACACTGGGTCGCTCTATACTATACTCTCAAGTTGTAGCCTCAAATCTCACTGATAATCATAGGGAGCAACTTGGGCCGACTTCCGATTCATTATTTGTTACTCAAACAGAAAAGGAAAAAATTATACTGAGTACCAAGCCCACGGTAGTTTTTGGAACACAAATAGAAATGCAACCAGTTAGTCATGGTCTAAATCTTTCTAATTTTCCTACTTTTTACCCTATTCAGACTATTTCCTAGGATACGTCATCCTCTACACAATAATCGTTTGTGAAACCCACACCTAGACCATCATTTGGGCTACGCCCCTCTTCCCCCCTTTACTATCTCAAAAGGTCACTCTGGCTGCATTAAACAATGGTTTATTTGCATTAACAAAACTTTATGAAACTTTACTATCAAAAATGTCAGTGCAAGAGGACACTTGTTGTCTTTTATGATCCAAGATTGATTGGTTAGTCTATAGTCTACATTTTGAGAAAAAACAAATAAGCATAAATTGGAGAACTATAACTGAGAATATACAGGGAGTGGAACTCCATTTAGGAGGTCAAAAAGATGTGGACCTCCAAACTGATGAAGGTCTGATGGTGACTGATAGTTTGAATTCAAGCATCTTACCGATGGTAGATCTTATAAGCCAAATGGCCTCAGAACACACAGCTGTTCAACAAGTACGGTTAGGCGAGGAATAATTGTATGAAGTGTTTAAACCTTGCAAAGGTCGCAGAAGGAAAACTAAAATACTAGAATTTTGAGCCTGTCAAAGAAAATATAAAAAACAAGTACCAAAACGTAGTTGCTCAAATAATGCAAACAAATGTATACAACAATTGTCAACACCAGTTTAACAACAAACTATAAAAGCAAAACAGTAATTAACGAAAGCGCAAACTTTAGCTGAAAAAACCAGTGAACAAGAATTCAATAACAATGAAATTGAAACAACTAGCATTGAAAACCCATCAATAGATGTAGAGGTCCTTATGAACCAATCAACGTACTCAGTATTGCCTGATACATCTCAAATAGATGATGAAGTGAATTCATTGAGACATGATGTCCAGGAATCTAATGTCTACATGCCAGACGATCTTAGGGCAAATAATTCAAATATTCATCATGAAAAACAGTTTCTTAAACTAGATGAGAAACGAAAATTGATAAAAGTTACACATACCACAATCAAAAAAAACAAACTGATGTTAATTTTATTACCTCAAGATCATTTTCCTGAAAAAACAAGAAGAAAGTCCAATCTAAAGTAACCCCTTTCCAAATTGTAGCACTCTTATGCTGGTATTTTGAGCCTAATCAAAACTTCAATTAATCAGGTCTTGTGAATCCCTATGCTTTCAAAACAACCGACTGATGGATACGGTAAAGTTAATGGTTCCTTCAATTATCATAAAAGATTTAATTTGGAATGAGAGGCATAGCCTTGGTGAAGCAGGGTTTCATTTGGAATTGATATCTTCTAACCTGATAAGGGAAAATAAGGAGTCTCTAAAGGAAGCGACCATCGTCAAAAGAGATAATGGGCCTCATTACGAGTCTGGCGGTTACCGCCGGACTCGTATTACCATTCCGCCTCCGTGATTCCCGGAATTACCGGGGCATTACAACCCCGGTTTTCCGGGAATCACGGAGGCGGAATGGTGTTAATCCCCATTCCCATCGAGTCCTATGGGACTCGATGGGAATGGGGATCATGGAAACACCGGCAGCATCTCGTAATGCTGCCAGTGTTTCCTCGTCCGCCTGCAGGCGGGCGGGGTTAAACCCGCCAGGTCAGACCTGGCGGGAACATCACCTCCCGTCTGCAGGAGTCGGGATCAGGCGGTCCGGAAACAACGGTGGCGGCGGTTTATCGCCACCGTTATTTCCGGACCGCCTGAGTTAAAATGAGGCCCAATATCTCTATAAAGTGCAAGGGAAGTTCTGGTAACCTAGTGAGATTGGTACAGTTAGAATCTGATAATTATTAAGATAGAGGTTCAGATTGGATATGGCTAGCTAAAGCCATACATGAGAAACACTCGCAATCTAAGGATTAATGCCAAAGTTCGGACTCGTCAGCTACCATAAAGTTGGTTAGCTGGAATACAAGAGGACATAGACATATGTTAAATCCAGCAAACGGAAACTCCTATGCAGAACTAATTGCCTTACAGAAAACATGGCTGTTGTCGGAACCAGTACTCCCAGGTTACCAATTGGCATGCATTCCAGCTGTTTACAATGGAAAGCAAGATCCTCAGCAGGTCGGTTAACAATGGTTAATTTAGACATGAATAGTAACCTGTTAGCCTGGGCTTCCCCTCATCCTTGCCTGCAATTAACACTAATTATATTCAAAGATCAGAACAATGCTCCAATATAGCAAATGGCAGTCTTTAATTTATATTGGAACCCAGTTATGCTTCCAGACAGACTATTTTATGGAACTTGTCACAGATATGCTTAATTTGATAATACAAGATGGAAGTATTGGTTGGTCAATAATAGTAGAAGATCTAAATTTGAAGTACAATTTAGTTGTAAACACAAAATTGTCACTTAGAGCAAGAGGATGGTTAGACTTAATGAAAGTAAGTGGTTATAGAATGCTAAACAGCTCTGTGGAAAATGCCCCCCCCCCCATGATCTACATGTTCAAGGCAATCAATGCGTGTGATTTTAGATTAAGCATTTATCTCAGAGCATTGTAAATCTAGAGTGAAAGATTTTGTTATACTTCCTTCTCCTGTCAGCGATCATGATATGCTGCTTATATCATGCCTTATTTCTATCAATAAAAAAGACAAGGCTTACTCCTTTCCTGTTGAATTATATGGGCGAAATAAAATGAGATGTTCAGGTCCTAATTTGAAGAAGTTAAAAGTAATCCTGACAAATGACAACCACAGAGGCAGTACGAATCTAAAGAATACATATATTGATGCCCTGCAGATTTTAAGGCAAAGTCAAAGACAAGGAGGTCGGACTCAGATTCTTGACAAGTTTAAATTTTATCCGATGGTTCTGAATTTTAAAAAAAGAAAAGAATCAAGTGGTAAGACAGATTATGCGCTTAAAACCTCATAATTGGAGATTGATATTAGCTAATACATGAGTAAAATATAAGAATCATCTGTGTTACTATAGAGAATGAAATACACAATTAGTGAGCAAATCAATGCTGCGCGCATTAACTACTAAATCTAGTTCAGAAATCTGGAGGCTTTTAAAAACTGTACCGTATAATGCTATTACTTCCACTCTTTTGAACAGCATCCGTGAGACTACCTGGAATGCCTACTTTTTAAGGTTGTTTGCAGAAAATGATGAAGCTACCATGTTATATCTAAAGATGAAGCTAAATTAGATACATGTATTTTCTCCCAGGAAGACAATATTACTTTAATTAAGCGGTTGAGTTAATCTAGTGCTCATGGCCTAGATGGACTAACAAATCTTGTTCTAAAGAGTAAACCAATGAAATGGCCTGAAATTTTGTATCTGATTTTTCAGAAAGTTATTTTCACTGGGTTGGTTCCCCCATCATGGCATAGCTCTGTCATCATCCCATTGTTCAAGAAGAGCAATAGGAAGGACCCTACCAACTATCGACCTATTGCCCTTCTTGACATTCCTGGTAAAATATTTGCATGCCTGATTGTTGAAGAATTGTCAAGTGTTAAGGATTTCAATCGGGCACACACCCGGGTCTCGCCTGGCACGTAGTGCACAATGAAATACTTATTTTTTTTATGTCTATAAGTTCAATATTCTGAATGATATACCACTGATATCACACCCATCGCAAAATACCCCCCAGGTCAGACTGGACCAGGAATCAGGCTAGTTTGTAAAGGTAAAAATGTTTTTATTTATTTTAAATTCAGATCCCACAAGTTTTAATATATATATATGTGTATATATATATATATGTATATGGGGCAGTAATCACCAAGCGGTGACAATGCAATTGAAAAACAAGTAAAGCAATTGAATTTGCTTATAATAATGCAGAATAGAAAACACAGTAAAAACAACAGTTTTGGTTTGTGAACAGATAGTGTTTAGGTTAATATTTCCCCCTGAAGAGTTCTTAATGCACAAATGAGCAATCCTACACAGATGTAAGTAATCAGCAGGTATTCAGGAATGAAAGACAATGGTCCTCATTATGACTTTGGAGGTAGCCATGCCCTTAATAAGGGCATGGCTGACTCCAAAACCGTGTTCGGGTTCCCTGAATGGGGAAATACCGGGCCATTCCGAGTATGGTGGGCCCGGTATTTCCTCCTTCAGATAATCCGGGAACGGTCCTTCCCCATTCACATTCAAGCCCCCATAGGGCTCAATGGGAATGGGTGCTGGAGCTAACAACGTGCCGATTATGACTGGCCCGTTGTTAGCTCCCTGGTCCCCTTGCGGGACCCGCTCTGGACGTCTGGTAAAACCAGACGTCCTGAGCGGGTCCTGCGAGCGAACCTCGCAATTTTGCGGAATGGGTTTAACAGTGCCAGCACCATAAGCGGCGCCATTAAACCCATTCCGCAATAGTTGTAATGAGTCCCAATGTCTAGAGATTGAAAGCAATCTTCCCTCCCCAAACAAGAGAGAAAACCGTTTTTGGAAATTGACACTTTTAAACTGACAGGTGAAAATGACTTTGTGACACAATGCAAAAAGGTGCAAAAATGCTCAAATTGATAAAAAGTCTGATGAAAGCAACACCAAACAGGTCCTAACACATATGAGCTACAATATAAACAACAGTAAACACTTTGGATAAGAATGGGAGTGTGGAAATACTTTGAATGAGAAAAAGACACATGGGAAACTTTGGAAAAATGTAAATTCGCAGCAAAATTTCACTATGCGATTTTTGATAGAAAACGGGTAATACACTGTTCCGTGATGCAATTTATTTTTGGTTGTGGATGTAGCTAAGGGTCTTAGGTATAAGTGAGAGTTGAAATTAGGTTTCTATTTATACAATTGAAGAAGTTATAGAAGTTTTAGTAAAAGAAGTTTTTGAAAAATAGGCGCAGAGAAAAGCAGAAAGTTGTTTTAAAAATGCCAGATTGGTTTTATTACACTATAGTTATGACTATGGAAAAGAGAATTCCACGCATGAATCAGTTACTCAAGGCCGCTCGTAACTCTTCACGTGTAATACTATGGTTTCCGTTCTGCATGGGAATTACTTTACTTAACCCAAATCACTAATGGATCATGGTTTAATGAAACAGATGAGAGAAAAATCAGCGCAAGAATGGCTCTGACAATATAAGGGTTCTGAAGTTAAAGATGGGATGGGTTGAGATTGGGATAAGACAAGGCAAATATACTATGGGTTACTGTTATTCCTGTTGATACTTACAGTCCATTGTAATTAAGATTGGAACATCAGGGTTATGGTCATTGGATCGGGTCTACCTGCAGCAGGGCACTTCTGGCGGAATTGTCAGTGGCGGTTCTGGTCAACTTGGATGGCACCTCAACTGGATTTGGAATGAATTGGCCCTTCTGGTCCCTGGACATGGCAGATTAGCAGGATGCGGTTTTCAGCAGGTAAGCCTTAATGGTAGCAAGCCAGACATGATCAGAATTATTCTTTTAAGTTTGAGATGGTTGAATTTGGGTCAGCTAACAAGAGTTCAGCAATGCTAAGGTCTGGATTCTGCAAAGAATTCAGGAATCAGCTGCAAGATGAAGAGTTCTGGATCAAAGCGCTGTGTGGGAATCTGGCTCTATGTGTGGTGAAGTTCCTATATTTATCCTACCAAGTGACATCACAAAGTTTATGGTGTGGGCAGAATTTCAAAAACACACCCCCATGGCTGTGAGTGGCCAAAGGCACTTGCCTTGTTCTGGTTGGCAGTTAGAACAGAGTTGTCATCTTTAAGATGGGATTTAGGAACTTTTGCACAAATGCACATTTCTGAAATTATGTCCCCTAATAAAATCGGACACATACATTGCATATCTGATGGGTTATTTTCACATTCAATCCCCATCCCGTGAGAGCTGTCTTTGTCATTCTATGGAATTTTATCAATTTTAATCATAACACTTTGGACTAATATTTTCTAATTAAGTACATATCTGGGCAATTATCATTAGAGCATGAATATACAATCTTAGAGTTGCAGCATTAATAGTTTTACTACAATTAGGGTTTTTCCTGTAACTTTGGTTCCTTAGGTGGTACAGGGTTCATTAATGTCTTCAAAGCATTGGCCTAAAATTAGGTTAACCTCTGCCAATTTTTAGATGTATCCTGGTTTAGGTTGCACAGTTAAAGAGTTTCGAACTTAATCACAAACAAGGATTTAAACACCAACATTTTCTGGTCAGTTTTTGTTTCCTTTGTAACTTCTCTTTCACAGGCACAGCTGTCACATTCCTTTGATCAGGGAGGTGTGTCCTCTTCCTTGAGAGGGAGGCTCCCCTGTAGAGATCAATAGGCAGCCTGCCATTGTCCTGGGGTCAGCCAGAGACAAATGTCTAATGAGGTCATTGTCTAAATGTGCAGGAACCTCAAGCATTCATTAAGGCTTCCTGTAGCAAGGTAGTGTCAATTTAAGTGTCATCTTTCCCAGACTGGGCACTGTCAGGTCAGAATTAAGTATTTACTTAACTCCAAAACTGGGTTACTTTAAAATGCACTTTAAGGTCTTTCCTTTAACATATATAAAAATAAGCACAGTTGTTTATAAGGGATCTGAATATTTAGAATAATTAAGCCCTTCACAAACAGGCTTTAAACAGGCAAATTTTGCACTTCTTCAGAGAAAAAGAAACACTTTTAAACTGGGTTTGTACATCTTATTTTTGTATTCAGCACACACATTCAACTCAGCATTATTCTGTCTTGGAGTGCTGGAAATTGTCGGCAATCTGGAAGGAAGTATTCCGCATATGCTTGGAGCCTTCTCTGCACAGCTGAAATTGATATGTTGCCATTTTTATCCACATTGTGCCCGTGTAACTGAAAACAAATGGTTGCTGGACTGGTTTTCATAAAGACATATCTTAGCTGCTGTCAGTCAGTGAGGCCCGGTTTTCTCTGAGTGCACTGGATGATCTGTGGTTTCAGCACGTTTTTCATTTCAATGGTTCACTTGGAAAATGACTGAATTGGGCGCCAAAACAGCACTTTGAATGTTGCAATTGATTGGGAAAACTGTATTTTCAAGGCATTTTCAGATTTTATCCCACTTCTGTGGCCTTGCTTCATGTGACAGATAACAGCACCCACTGGCATTCTCTTGCAGGGAGTTCTGTTTTGACATGAACTTTGACTGTGTGTTGCAGGGTGGTGCAGCCTTTTTGTGATTTATGAACCATGCGCAGTTTTGCAGATTTGGCACGCACAGAGGTAAGCGCATCTGTTTTTGACTGTTTCTTTCCCCTATTGGCAATGGTGTGCAGTGGCATGGGTAAAAATACCCCACACAATTTGGTTGAGAACTAGTTGAACAATTGACCCTTGTCAATCAGGATTCATAGCTGGCTTGGGAACAACAGTAAACCTGATCATTTTATCAGCTCTTAAACATCAAGCCTTGTATTCCAATCAGAATATTTATTTGGCATCTAATATTTTGCTACAACATCAACTAGTGAAAGAAAAATGGTGGGTTGTCGATGACAAACTGTTAAGGAATACAAATATCTCAGTAAATATAAATGGGAATATAGGAGAGGCGCCTTATAAGAAAGATGTGTTAAACAAGATGATGAACTTGACATCTCAAGCAAGGGTTTTAGCGTGCAAGTATTGTAAATGTTCATATAAACCTATGTTGATATTCTACTCACAACAGTTTATTCCAGTGGTATGGCACCCATACTAAAAATTCAATTGATCAGCCAAATTGGGATTATTTAGATGCCACATTTTGGAAATCAGTTCTGGGGCTACCGAGGAATATACCAATACAGGTGATTAGGTATGAAATCGGGTTAACATCCTTAAAAACAGTGGTAGATTGGCAGACTCTGTGATAACAACTGCAACAAATGTCATCAAGAAAGGGAACTTTTTTAACCACTGGAAGAATCATTGTAATTTGAATGGAGTACAAAAAGAGTTGTATCAATTAGACTGGATCAACCTGTGGGATATGTGTAAAAAATGTAGGCTAATATGTGTGGGATGTTTTACTATCAAGGCCAGAAAATGCCTACCAAATATTTACTAAAAAAAACCATGATCCAGAATATGGAATGCTATTTTAAGAATGCATTTTGATCTTTGGCCGACTAGATCAGTAATAGCTATTCGATCAAAGTGTCGGGTACAAAACAATATATATTGTTTTTGCAATGAGGCTTCAGAGAGTGAAACTCTGCTACATCTATTGACAGAATGTTCAGCCTTGTCAAAATAGAGGAGGGTGAGCCTTTTTAAATTATTTTGAGTTTTTAAATCAATATCGAATATAGATATGTGGATGAGAATATTTTTAACGCTGAACATATATTCTTGAACATAGCTGTGATATCGTTTCTAAATCAATTTAAACTTGGAGGATAAAAAAAGAAAGGTTTTCTGAATTGTAATTTATGTATTTTATAGATTTTATGTAATTTTTAAACAATTATGAATGAATGGGATGTTTTTAAATTTTTAAAGATATATAATGTGATTGGCAGCTGTTCATCTTCTGTATCCTTGATCTATTGATGTATTAATGTGATTTTAAGGTTTGTATTTAAAAGGTCAAAATATTTTTACCAAATCAAATAAAGTATTACTATAATAAATAAATAAAAAATAATAAACATTATTACATTTTTGGAGGACACAAAGAACAACTGTATTGTCTGGAGTGTGATAATTGCAATACTACTCTATGTTTGATATAGAACTGACTAAAAAGGAGGTAATAGATTTACATATTAAAGTAAATACAAGATGGAGAGGCTTCAACATTTTAGAGATTCATTGCCATCCAAAAAATCGATAGGCTTTCAATTGATATTGATGGTGATATCAGCTGGTATTATGATTTGTGATTTTCTCCTTATTTTTATGGCATTACATAGTGTTGAAGAAACTGGCACTAACATGTAGAGTATTAATGGCACTGATATGAATTATATATTAATGAAACACTTATTAGTGTTCCCGCTAAAGGCACAGACAGCCTGTTTTACAATCAAATTAAGAGTATATTTCAATTTAAAAGGGACGTTGAGGAGAACCTTGAAGCTATAAATATGTATCTTGAAAATTCAGTTCATTTGAATAATAACCTATGGTACCAGCACATGAAAGAGGTGTGCGAAAGAAATTCAGACTAACGTTGTTATGTTTGTTTCAAATACTGTATGCCATGAGTGCAGCAAGAACATTTATTGCAAGAATAATGTCTTCAAATGATGCAAAATGCCTCAGTCATCTAGCAGCATGCACATCCAGAGGACAATTTGAAGTAACATGGGCTATTTTACCATGGTGATCATAATTCACATTTCCATATGAAGATACCTGTGTGAAGACAAGAAGGATGGAAAATGACTAGAATAGACAAACAAGAAACTCAAGTATCCATCCCAGGTAGGAAAACAAATAAAGGTTGGCCAGATGAAGAAGTAGTTCAATTGCTCAGACATCTCTGTAAATCCAGGAGAGCCAAGATGTGTGGAAAGACCTTGGTTAGTGATATATGTAAATATTTTCACCAGTACTTGATGGGAAGAAGTGCTATTGGCCTGCCCTGCACATCTATTTATGAAGGAATTAGCACGTATAATGCAGATAGTGAGTGACAAATGCCTGGAATCATGGTACAAGTACTCAAAGTTACTCACATGGGCTGACAATGAAGCAGGACCAGTTTCTATAATATCACTAACAAATGCAACATCATGCTTCAAGAATGATGGCCTAATCCTGGTTGGAAAAAAGAAAGGATGTGGACAGATAATTGAAGTCCCAGGAATGAATGGAGGAACTGCAGTGTTAATGGATTGATATCAGGCTAGTGGATCCAGAGCCTACATGCAGTTGCCTATGTATTGGGGAGGAATATGTTCTATTGTAATGCTACTTGTACAGGCTTTAGTGACTCCCCAAAGTGACCTCAATATTGATGAATTTCCAAAAATGGATGAACACCTGAGGATGAAGCGATCACCCAAACTCCACCGACTGAAGAGAATCAATTATTTTTCAGCGAAATCAATGGAGTCCTACGACAATATCCCAGATTAGCATAAACTGTGCAGCAAGACAGTAATGATAATGAAAGCTATATTCTTGCCAGGACTTCAAGCTGCAATAAACACCAGGTGGCTGCAGATTACAAGATGAGAGCTCCTGCAGACAATCAGTGCAACAATGAAAGGATTCATTGCAATCAGAGAAGAATTACGAGTCATCAGGCTGATGACTCTGCAGAGCAGGTATATCCTGGATTTAATTACAGCAATGGAAGTAGGCGTGTGCTTGAAGGTCAGTCCTTCTTGCATTACGTTTTGACCATGTCATGATGGAGAAAATGAAACCTTGACAGAAGCAATAACCATGTTGTCAACTTTGAACACAAAGATGGTGGAGGAAGTAGACAAAATTGAAGATGATGATTGGTTTACATCTCTTTTCTCGTGGATTCTGACCTGGCTAGTAAATTATTTCAAAATGCTTGGAGCAATACTACTGTTAGGACAAAGCAAGAAGACAGCGAAGAAAGCTATTGGGATGAAGATAATAATTGACATTAATGCTGGAATGGGTGAGCAGATGCAAGATGAAGCCAGTATCTGTGAGAATATAACGAAAAGTCCACTTGTACCTCCAGAAACCAAGATTCAATACCCCAAGGATCAGAAAAGATATGTAGTACGTTGGATATTCTGTTCGCCATCTGGAGAGTGCTGTCATATGATTTGGAGTGTGAATGGGCGCATAAAAAATGCAGGCCACCTGAGGAGAGGGACAAAAATATGGATCTGTTGGGAAGGGAGTGAACCCCTCCCACCCGCATAGGCGCTTTAAGGTGAGGCGAGCCCCATTTAAAGAACTTGTCAAATGGATAGACTTTGTCCTCAAACTCTATTAATTCCCCCTCTTCCTCACCTGAGCTGTTGGGGCTTTTCCTGTTCTTTTTCCAGGTGCTTACTTTTTTTTTATGGAGATATGGCCTGCCTCGAGAGGAAGCCACTGTGGATTCCTGACTGGACAGTACCCCGCTGGCTTTGTTTCCAGAACAAGCCCTGGAAAAGAGAAAGAGCCAGAAGGCACCAAAAAAATAACCTTCTTTTGGTTCGAGGTACTTCAGGTCTCCAACATGGCTGTAGCATCTGGAATCCAGGTAAGTGGCAGGGAAATCCTGGGAGGCAACAGCCGTAGTACATAACCCTCCGATGGAAAGTGGGTTCCAGTGACAAAGATGAGAGAAAAATCCAGCAGGTAAATGTAATGGAAGCCCTTAAACGGTACTGGCTGAGAGAAGTAAGCACTATGGAGCATGCAGGTCAGAAAACAAAGGGTCAAGGCTGGACACATGAGAAATCCAAAAAGACTGGGTAAGAAAGGGAGCCACACAGCATACGAAGGCTGCAGGGGAAATGTGGCCGACCGTACCGGAGCACAAAAACCAAAGACAGAGAAGGAGAGTCGTGACACAAGAGGGGTGACTGGAGATATAAATATACTACAAGCACAGTGAAAGATATGCCTGAAAAAAGCAAGGAGAGACCAGGAGGAAGACAAGAAAGCCGCAGTGAGCGCGTAGAGGGAAAGAGAAAGAAAGCAGTGCGGTATGCACCAAAAGTCCATAGCACAGTGCATTAACCCAAAGGAGACTACAGTGTAGTGAGGTCGCAACGCACCTACCGCCGGGAGGGGTGGGAGTTAAGTCTCCCATTGGTGGCCATGTTGCGAAACACTAGACAACAGAAGTAATGCGGAAAAAGATGTAATGGAACCACCAATGGTGTCTGACATGCCAGCCATCCCACAAGCGCAGCATGACAGAACTATAATAGGCCAGGGGACAGGGGGGCATCCTGAAGGTCCCCACACAATCATAATATCATATGCAAATTGAACATTTAGACAAAGTGCACGCATATAAGCAAACACCATTTTTGAAGATATTAACTATAGTTGAAGCATAGGGCCTACACGGCCATGCAGCATTTACTGTTAAAAAACAGGACGTGAGCCTGAAGGGGAAATCTGAATAGGCCCAAGCCGCCAACTTCCACAGAAACCCTTCTTTGTTCTAAAGTTGTTGCCAATATGTTAGTTCTAGAAAGAATGTGCCCTGCAAGGCCACAAGACAGTGCTGGGTGCCTTGTTGTATGTGTTATCACAAACAGGCCAGAGCAGGTCTCCGACCCCCACCCAGCCAACTTCGATTTATAGGCCCTACAACTGCCCTAGTCCCAACAACCCCAGAATTCCAAGATATTAGTTGACCCCAGACCACCGACCATGAACCAGTCAACAATAAAAGGTCTGAGAGTATGGTCGTCACATATTTATTTCATAAAGACATGCTTTGTAGTGCGAGGTACAGGGAGGGATACATTATAGTTCATAAGTGAGGGTGATAGCCTTGGAAGCCTAGAGATGTGATCGGGTGAGTGAAGTATGTGTGGGATAGTGTGTCCTCATGACTCCCCCTGTGCCAGTCTTTGAGCCTGCAAGATGCACTGTATAATGATAGAGTAGCAATGTTCACAAATGTAGCTAATTGCATATTCGGCCTTGGTTCCCTGGAGACATTGAGACCAGCAGAACGAACGGGATGGATGACAGATGGACTGGGTTGGGACCAATGACCTGGCATCCCCTATGGAGCAGGCTGAACATGTATAGGGTAGTACCAACCAGCCATGTAGATTTCCACTGTATACAATGACATCATCTAAAACGCTGTGTCTCCTTATAAGATTCTGCTTGTACACTTTTCACAGAACATTCCATGGCAGCAGAGTTCTTCGATGATGCACATATTTTTGTAGAAATAAATACTTGTTTCACTTGTAAGAGAATCTTGGGCCTTTTTCCCTAATGAGTTGTATTTTTTCAGGTGTGAGCTTTTAGGGGTGTGCCTTCATTTGGTGACCCTGAAGGGATCCCAGCGCCCCCGTGCCTGTAGAGGCTTCCAGGCTGCTTCTCCAGAGGATCCGCACCCACCTACAATGACCAGCCCCCAAAAGCACATGATATCGAGTAGGCTACTGGAGCCGTCTTTGCAGAATTCCTGCCTACTCCTTAAAGTGGGGCGTGGCTTCAGAGAGAGTGTGAGCTGGTGGTGGAACACTGTGACGGAGGAGTTTGGGTAAACACACGCATGTGAGTATACTCATGCAAGTGGTAACAAGTAGGGGATGGGTATATCGTAAAATTTGAAGGTTGTGAGCATGTGGAAAGTGAGGTTGTTGGTGTAGTGTGGCTGTGGTTTGTGCTGTTTTTATTATTACATTTTTAAGGAGAATATTAAGGAAAAAAATGGAATGATAGAGAGCCTTCCCGAGTGGGGGAAGAAGGTTGTACCACTTATATTGTGCAACAAAGGGAAAAAGAAAACAAGTAGGAGCCCCACATAATTAGTGGGCTCGGGAATATTAGCTGTTATTTTTTAGCTTGATATTTTTGCTTGTTTTTCTCCTGTTTTTATTGTGTAGGGTGGAGGCCCGAGGAGGAGCATTGTGCAAGTGTTGGCCTGTTGTGAGTGTGTGTGGAGTCTCACAGTAGGGGTGTTGGAAGAAAAGAGGGTATTGTTGATTTTTTGATGGGAGAGATGGGATGAAGGACAGACTTTTTTGATGGGCAGCAGCAGCATGTGCAGTGCACCAGCAAAGGAATAAGGCAACAAGGTGCAGGGACCATTATAATGGGAGAAGAAACACCCATAGAGTATATGGGTAAGTCACTGCCACTATATCATGACAGGAATGAGAAGTACCACAAGCAATGGGTGGTGGAACCAAGGGGAGGTGAATGCCCCGCCCATGGCCAGATCAGGTCTCCATATAAAGCGATCCTGGATCACATGCACATATTTTTGACAGCCAATATAGGGGAAACAGTTGCAAAAGAGGAGAGAAATATTAGAACTTTGGAAAATGTTCAAAGATACAGAAGATTGTGAGGGAGGAGGAGTGCAAAATGATAGCAGGGGTGACTGTCCAGAAAAGGAGGGCAGGGCACCAGTAGAACACAGGGAATATATCAATTGACAACTCGCCCTGCCGTAGGTTACACTAACCTGACTTATGACACAGCCACAGCCCCAGCACCCCATATGCATCCCCTATGGATGTTCCCGCGCATGCTGATATCAATAAAAAACACCTAGAAATTGCGCTGGCATCGACACAAACAGAACTGACCAGGTGGTGGGCAGTACAGAACAAAGTAAAGACTGACAAACATGCATTGCAGGGACTAGATGGGTGGAAAGCATGAGACTTTGTGTTTAGAATAGATAACACAGCCATAAAGAATGTGTACATAGAGAAAGAAGGGCAAGGGTGCGAGCAGGCAGACAGATTAGGATATGAGAATTTGAGATCTCGCAGGTATGGAGAGGAAGACGGGTGGAGTACAATTGATGAGCTTGAGGAGGATGATGAAGAGGAGGCAGAAGAAGGGCCCGAACAAACTACCCAGCTGGAGAGTTTGTGGGGTGGTAGGTGGGGGAGCAGATTTGTTTGGATGGTAATAGCACGGAAAAAAGTAAGTGGGAAAAGGATTGATGGGGTAGGGCAAAGATGCAGATGCCCCTTACACATAAGGGTCCTGTCAGGCAGCAGTATGTGCCATGGGTGCAGATGGAGAAAAATAATCTGATAAAGGTGCTCCTGCCCCTCACTGCGGGTGCGGGTAAGTAGATATATGCATTCGAAAAGCAGACAGCCGGGGTACCTCTGGCAGTCGGTGACAAGAAACACTTATTGGTAGTGACTATTGGAGACCATTCTGGGGAAATGTGGGTAAAAGCAGAATGCCCGGGAGTGAATTTGGGGAACAATGCACATGATGGAGCATCATCTAACATAATTTTGGCACAGATATAGGATGCGCTGCAGTGAGCATTCCCTGACACACCTGATCTACAATCGATAATGCAATGTACTATGGGCGATGATGAGTACCCCTCTCAGTTTATTCTTGAGGTTCAGGAGATGTGGAGAGCGGAGACGGGTGACTTGTGGGATCGGTAAATAAACTTTGTCTACTTTATTTTTATAAAGAGCCTGCACAAAGAGGTGCAAAAAGCACTGGACAATATCATGGACATTCAGGCAAAAGGGTGGGCTAAATACAGAGTATGAAAACACATCATTGTAAGCGAATAAAAGAGTGCAACAAGGAAATGACCCAGAGGCGGCAAGAAGAGGAAGCGGAACTAGTACAAAACAAATTAGCTAAAATTGCCGTAGAGGTGTCAGTGTCCACGCCAGTACAGACAGAGGTGTCAGGAATGCTAAAGAGTACATAAATGCTAGAATAGCTGTGGTTTGGTCAGAAGGGGGGCAAGAGCAGTGGGGCGGGGGTCCACGGGACCCCAACTCACAGTGGCAACAAGGAAGGCAGACGTACGGAAGAGGTCGGCTCCGAGAGGCAAGGGGAGGGAGTTTTGGAGGAATGGGACCTAGAGGGGAAGGGATGGATTCTTCGCAATCTTGGAACTCTGGAAAGTGGGGGCATTTGTCAAGAGAATGCAGGAGCAGGCCGCAGATGGGGTATAAGTACGGCCCATCAACCAAGGGACCCCCACAAGGGCCGACACCTATAATGACTTCTATACCCTACTAAATACACCAGGCCTACACTCAGCTGCCACCGCAGATATCTGGTCAACCAGTGCAACACTACCAGACAGTACAGCAGAACACACCCCAAAACACATTTCAACAAGGGAATGGCAGAACCCCATTCAGTGGAGCACTAAATGGAACCGTCACCCACTTTTGGGGCTCAGTCGTGGTGGTGGGGAACCCCTTTTTGTTTCCCAGTATAAACACACATCCTGACTAGGACTACCCACAGAGAACTTTTGCATGTCCGGTTCGTCAATGACCCCCCAACACTGAAGAGGAACCCTTGGTGGGGGCAGAGATAGGAAACAAGCAATTCATTTTTATGGTTCATTCAAGTGCAGCAAAATCATGCATCATTGAGGGGGACTTCCCACTATCGGGTAATATTCTTGGCATGCAGGGCTTCTCTTGGGCTATTTCTATGGTTCCATACACTAAAGAGCTGGACATAAAGGTGGGAGGGAGGGCGCTGCGTTCTCCCTTATTTTACTCCAAAAGTTCCCCTGACAACCCGTTGGGGATCGATCTGCTCAGCAAGGTGAACATGAGCATCTCATTCACAGATCAAGGCATTGTCTGTGCCATGCCAGGAAGGTGCAGAGCAATGGTGATAAAACATGCAATACAAATTACCAAGAGCTTTTAGAGAGTGCCAACTGACTTTATCTTTCGCCCTGTGGTGAACCCAGAGTTGACGGCAGGCACAATATTGTCCTTAGACCTGCAAGAGCTGCTGGTGTCAGCGAAGAGAGTCGTCATACATGGGACAGGCGGGGATGGGGGCAAGTGGCGTATAGTACTTTGCATTGACCGCGCTGTACCTCTGAAGGAGGTGATAGATCCAGTATTGTTTCATAATAATGACACTGATGATAATGACACGGAAAGATAATACTAGAGATTTGTATCCCTTGTGAAATTATGGTGCAGTATCGAATAGTGCAGAGCCACCAGATTGCCATTGTGACCCCGCCCCCCTTCATTGAGGAAGACCTAAAGTATGTATCTGAGCGGTTGTGGACCAGCAATCCACACTATGTCTGGCTTTTACAGGATGAAACCCCAGTGCATGTAACACTAAAAGCAGGGGCAGTGTACCCCTGGTGAAACAGTACCCATTATCAAGAGACGCAGAGGAGGGAACTAGACACACAATGCAGGCCGTGCTCGATCAAGGTATAATAGAGTCATCAACATCCCCAATTTCAGATTGAATTGATTAATAGGGAGTCTCAGAAAGGAGGTGATGTAGCCGTATTGGCTAAAACTACTTCGAAGTTGCTTAACTTTCATTGGGCCTCATTACGACCCTGGCGGAAATCGTGGCGCAAAATGCACCATGGAGCACGGCGGAAAGCTGCCGATAGCGCCATGGGGGTTGGCGGATTTACCGCCCCATTCCGACCTTGGCGGGGCGGTAAATCCCCATTCCCCATTTTACCCTTCCCCATTCCCATTTTTGCCCCATAGGGTATAATGGGAGTGGGGAAGGCGTTAATTACGCCACCGTAAAATACGGTGGCGTAATTAACAACAAGGTCCCGTAGCGCCATGGATTTCTCCGCCCGGAAAAACCAGGCGGAAAACGCTCCATGGCGCTACGGGAACTCGTAGTAGGGCGGACGGGTCCGCCGCGAATACCGCTGGCGTAAACCCACTCCGCCAGGGTCGTAATGAGGCCCATTCTCTCAATTGGGATTCTATTTCCCAAATATTGTTCTGTACTTGCCAGTTTTCTCCTAATGACTCATGTTAGTTAATCCTGTGTTCAGGATCTTCTGGAGCTTTGTTGGATGGTCTGGATGCCTCTTTGGGCTCTGAGTCACTATGTTTTAAGTCATTCTAGACTTCACTATTGTAATGCCCTATTGATGGGTATTTCCAAATATCATCTTCAGAGATTGCAGGTGGGCCTATTATTTGGCTGATTTTTGATCTTGCCAGAAAATCTGCCACCTCTCCTTTTCAAAGGAGCCTTCATTGGCTTCAAGCGCAGCAAAGGATTCCCTTCAAGATCCTGTGCTTGTTTTTTAAATGTATTCATAGTCTGGCCCCAGTTTACTTATCATCTAAGGTTCCAACTTATCTCCCCAATCGTACATTATGATCTGCGGGAAAGGTTTTGTTATTAGTTCTACAATCTAGAACCTCTACGTGGGGCAATAGACATTTCTCCCTTACCGGCCCCCGAACTTGAAACTCACTTCCAGATAACCTACAACAAATTGAATCCCTGAGTACATTTAGGAAGCAACTAAAGGCCTATCTAGTTATATAAAATCATACATTATTATTTCCTTCCCCAACTTTCGTGTGATCATCTGTTTAATTGCCATCTGTTGAAGACAAAGAGTCCAATTTATGGACTCTCCCATCCCCTGCACACCTTGATATTGAAGATCAGTCAAGAGTTAAACTATATATTTCATAGCTGAGTCATAACAAATTCAATAATATGACACACTTGTTTAAATGTTCACAAACTATTTTATTCAGTCATGAACCATGCAGAGGCCAAACTGTGAAATGTGTGCTTGAAGCATTTCGGGGGTCACTACCCCCTCTTCGAGAGCAATTCACACTACAAAAGAAGATCCAAATGAATATTGTAAAATGACCAGCTTAGTAAACATAAAGACATATACTAACCCAAAATCACTTCCATTTATAAGTGTACTAGCCATCACCTGAGACAACATTCCCATGGGTGTACAGAGATATCACCTGGTATACCACTGAACCAAATACTGTGTATAATAGAGTGTCCAATTAGACATTAAACAGTACCTAAGAGATTAAGACCCTACTATGTGTCACATTCTCTGCTCAAGTGAGGACATTGTGAAATCCAAAATAACTAAAACAGACAAGCCCCTACCTGGCCTTTTTCCTGGTCAACCTAATTCCAGAGATTGAAGAATATCCGAATTGTGGAACAAATATATACAGTAAGATATAGGTAACATGTGGCTTACTCCCATGTAGACAATCCGTTACAACATATATGTATCCAGAGGCAACTGTCTTACCTACTCATTTCTGATTCAGGGTAGTCCGCTAATGAGTGCTACAATGGGTGGAAACACCTCAGGCTCCTGTAGAGTCAAACTGCCTTAAACAAAACACCTTCCGGATCTGGGCAGCTCCTACAATAAGGATAAGACATAAATACATCCTATTTACTTAGAGGATTATTCACATGTCATCCCCTGTCTCAACTTTCATCAACTAATACTAAATAAAACATGTCATGGTCTATACCTTAATCACGGACGTAATATCCAATTTTCATAGTCACTACGTACACGCAGAAAGATATATACATGCCATGTGTGGAAAGAGTTTATCAGGGAAGTCGGGACGTGAGCTGAGTCACGTGAAGTTTGTTGCAACGTGAGCAGTATATGCTGCCGTGTAGCTCGGCTTTGATAGAAAAATACAATGCCAATCACGGCGCCATCTTAGACGGAGCTCACAGATGCACTGCAAGTCTTATACACCTCTATGGATGTGTCACTCCGATTAATATTGCACTTGGAAAATGTATTCATATTGTGAAAGTCAATAGTCCAGATTATCAGCAAGTACCCACAACAAATGAATACCATTGTAATTGGTTTACTGGATACCTAACAATTTTGATTATTAATGCATATAATGCATAATGTCTAACATTTCTAGTGGAGTCATTACAACCTATACAGAATATCGGATACAGTGTACAATTCCAAGACTATCCATACCCTTCTTTCGAACATTATACCTCATACAATACATTTTGTCAAATATTCCTCAATCCCAGTCATGACATTTATGAAATACCCAGCAGTATTTTACCAGATGAATCTTTTTAACATTTGGGTCTAAGGTCACAGAAACCCTATTCAGACAAAGCAATTTAAACAAAACTCATCATTCAACTCTCTGGGCTGTACTGTGTCTAATCAGTGTTTCAAGAACATTTCTCTCTGCGCCCAGATGCATGCTTCTGCCGGGATCCTTTATTGGGGATATGCACTATACAAATGTACAAAATCAAATCAAAATCAGACATGGTTATCTACCCTGTGAAAAAATCAATGGGGGGGTGGACAATTGGAAGATGATCCAGGATTTATGCCGCCTAAACTATGTGAAACGGAAAGAATTTCCTATGGTTACTAACCCCACAATTTTATGTAGCATCCGCAAGGAGGCAACCCACTTTACAGTGGTGGATTTGAAAAATGCCTTCTTTTCAATACCTTTGCATCCTGACTCTCACTATCCTACAGCATTTAGCCATGCCGGAATGCACTTCGAACATACTTGTTTGCCTCATGGGTACTGCGAGAGCCCAAGCATTTTTAACAGAATATTGCGTGCTGACCTAGAAAACATACAGTACATGGATGATCTGCTTGTACATAGTGACAGTGAGTAACACTGCTGGAGGGACTATATCACACTCCTACAAACTTGCTGGCCCGTAAGGCATACAGGGTTGACAAGGTAAAAATACAGTATTGCAAGCAGAAGTGCTGTACCTAGGTCAGTTAATATCAGAAAATGGCAAGAAGATCATACCAGATCGAGCAGTGTCTGTGCGAGCCCCCCCAAACCCACCACTGTGAAAGACATACACAAATCCGTAGGGTTATGTAATTACTGCACAGCTGGATTTTAGACTATGCAGCATATACTAGACCACTCCTACAGGCCCTCAAGGAAGCACAGAAAAGCAATAACAAAGTAAAGTGGACAGCAGACATGATAAAGGTTTTCAATGATTTAGAAAGAAGTGATATCGACAGCTCTGGTGCTCGCCACCCCAGACTACAAACAGGAGTTTAACATATTCACACATTCTAAAGGTCAACTTATGACTGCATTATTGACCCAGAGGAGTAGAATGGGCCCAAAGCCATTGGCCTACTTCAGTGGCATGCTAGATTCAGTGATGCTGGGACAGTTTGTGTGCGAGCAAGCTATTGCTGCAGTTGCATTCGCGATCGACAAAAGTTCCACTATCGTGATGGGGTGCTCCGTTACTTTGTGGAGCATTCAGTGTTCGCCATTTTAGAAAAATCAAAATCTATCCTGACCACACAGAGAGCTTCAGCATATGAGATTATCCTCTCAAGCCCAAACATCCACATTGTACGATGCAAGACAATGAACCCTGAAATTCTTTTAACAGAAATGTGTACAGAAGAGGACTTAGCAATGCATCACTGTGTGACGTTTGAAGGGGAGGAAGATGATGTCATCTTGGGCATGTGCCCAAGGCAAGGCACAACCCATTGGAAGGGGGGAGGTTCTTTTCATTGATGATTCAGAAACAATTGATCAGGATATTGGCCAGAGGCATACAGTCCCTGCAGTGGTGTGCCTTGATGCAGGGGAATATGAGACAAAATAACAGCAGAATACCTCATATACAGCAGTACCCATTGCACATCTTATTGAGTTGCAGAGCAAAGTGCCAAATGAAGAAAAGGAACTATGGGTAAAGAGAAGGTGCAAACAATCCCTGACTGATTTATTGTGGAGACAGGTGAGCACTGGTAACAAACTATTGCCAATTCCTTACAACTAATTACAAAAATAGTGTGGGATAGGGTTTCAAAAAAGAAATAAGTGTTCTGAAATCATAAGTCAGGATGTGATAGCCAGGGGTCTCCTTTCCCCACGTTTTCAGAACGGGACAAGGGGGGACCTTGGAGCACAGCACACGCTCAAGCCTTCTCAGCACGAGCCAACAGTTCCGTTTCAGCCGGCACAGCACACGATCAAGCTTTCTCAGCACTACTTTCCCTTATCTTTGCAATCATCTGTCGGTCAAAGACTTTTAACGGTACAGAGAATTTTACAAGTCCCCTGTATGACCACTTTGACCTCTTTTCACCTTTTCCAAGGGCTTCTGGTTGCACTAGTTTCTACCTTTGGGAAATCACCCAGAGTTTCCTGCTTGGAAACTCCTCTGAATGGTGCCGGGCTCCTCTGTTGCTGGTTTGCCCCCTCTTTCATCAATGTATTATTTTAGCTTATCAAAAGTTCATATTAGCCATTGGCTATTCATTGCTCAACACAGTTCGGTTTCTTATCAGCTCTTCCCTCGACTCACCAGCTGTGATGAGCTGCTTGGCTTTCTTCTCCATCGAGTCAAGGTTGGTACCATAGAGACCTGCGTCTCTCCCCAGCTTGGTTATCTGCAGAGAAGGGTCTCATGTACCATAGACATCTGCTGCAACACATGCTGGCTATCGTTCACAGACTTATAATTTCTTCTGTGGAGGTTTCACAGGCCTTGGTCGGAAAGGGCAAGGTTGCTTCTGTCCTTTTCACCCTCTTGGTCTGCGCCGTCTTTCTACTCCTCTTGAACTGCAATGCTGAGTTAGCTCTCATGTAGTGCGATCTGCCTTTCTCGTCTTGTGCTCTTGTGCTCCACCTTTTATCCCTGTGGGGAAGGGAAAGCACCGTCAGGTTTGTGTAATTCTGGTTGATTGCCTGACTATGCCTGGCCCTTAGTTTGGGACATGTCAGGTGAACCACTCTGGAATTAGTCCATTGTCTTTCGTGTTGTGTGTTAGTTTCAGAAAGGGGGGGGGATTAGAGATGGAGAGTTGTTGGAGGGGATTATTGTTCTTGTCCTAGGGGTTTGTGCAATTTCAAAATAATGAGATTGGTAAGGTTTGTGAAGAAAATGGGTGTGATCAGGATTATTATCATGAGATAAAGAAGGGGTTTTGTCTGAGCTGGTTGGAAATGCAGGAAATGATAATCAGAGGGATGGTAAAGAGAATAACTAGCAGTAATGGGGTAGAATGGGGAAAAGCAGGAATTCTGAAGATGTGGTTTGTGGATTTAACTGGGTTTGGGATTCTGGGGGATTTCTTATGTACGTTTAGGAGAGGTTTGATGACACAAAGAGGGGTAGATGTATTACAGACTACAAAGGCCATAGGTATCTCTTCCTCCTCTCCTTCTTTGGTACGATAACGCGTCTCATCTGGGGTAGTTCCCCAAACATACCCCTGGGTTCCCCAACCCAGGTTATCCTTCCTCGCTCGTCCACCCCCAGGGTTAGGATCTGAGAGCGCCAGCCGTTCCCTGGCCACCTGAATAAGGGACTCCTGAGGTCTACCTGGGAGAATACCCTAAGGTTTCTCACAGCACCAAAGGTATTAGTACCACAGGAACTACCAATCGTAGAGGCACAGTGCCTCGTTCATCTTGTGTAATGTAGGATCAAGGGCACCTTCCAGGCACACAGCTTATGACTAGAGCTAGTGGATTCAGATGCCCTGCAGTGTAACAATAACCCGAGAGACATTAAATGTTTGTAAAACCATATCTGATGATCCAAGGACTTAAATATATAAGCAACAGAGGGCAAGCAACCACACTCAACTGCATGGCAGAGGGCCTGCTAGGATATCAAGTGGAGCTCCTGACTCCAGAGGAAGCAACCTGTGCACAAATCTGGACAGAACATATCACAAAGTCGACATGGACTGCAGCAATGGAAAAAACAGTGAAAGTCCAGTGAGAAGACATTTATGAACTTTGCTTCCTCAGTAAAGGGACTATTTTTATCATCTCTCAGATGCTGCAACAGGACCCTCCTAATCTCAGACCTGAAGAATGGCACGGTGGCAGTGATGGATTAGTACTGGGTCTGTGGCCAACAAGCGTACTTGCACCTCCCGCCATCATGGAGGGGCTACTGTTCGGTGGCAACGCTGCACTCAGCACAATTGGAAATCCCAGAAGAACATTTGCAAGGGGGTCAAATACCCAATACATCCCCTACCATTTCTCTGGCATTTGAAGAACAGAAACTGTTACCACCACTAGTTTCACATTCTACCCAGAAAAGTGCAATATGAGAAGTTGCGGAGGAAGAAGAGATCAAACTACCTATCGAGAGACTCATCTGCATTGCTTTCTGAAATCCCAGATGAATACAGACCTTTCAGCTCAGCAGAGACTTGCTTTGCTTCACTACTGCTAACAGGCAGTGAACTGGCCTAGTTGGCAAATGCCACAGAGCATAGGTTCAACGTCTTAAAGGTCGAGCTGAGTGCCATGAGACTCATGACAATTCAGAATCGATATGTCCTCGACATGCCGACAGCAATGGAAGGAGATGTGTGACGAACAATTGGAGATTTCTGCTGCACCTTCCTACCTCCAAAAGATGCAGAGAATTGGTCATTATCTCACATAATCACACCCGTACATGGTCTAGGAGCCCATATGAAGAAAGAAGGAGTAATACAAGGAAATTACTGGTTTGAAGTTGCATACGATTGGGCCCCGTTATGGTTGGGTGCCATCGTGAAGATGCTGTTGCCCGTCATAGTGTTCGTCTTGCTCATCTTCTGCACCTGTCAAATGGGCATCCATTGTCGTGCCAAAGCAGTTTCTAATAGCGCAATGATGATTGTGTCAATTGGGGTTTCAAAGGTACCTTGCAATACAAAAGATAGTCAAATTCAGATTGACCACCCCATCTCTCACATGGTCCCCATCCCCTATAGTGACAAAGTAGACCGTTTGTATGACACCATTATCATTCCGCCACCTGACCCTAAGAACTATACGTAAGTATGGGTGGATCTGGCAGGCGACGGGGGAAGTAATTATATGACATGCACGCCTGAGAAGTATGTGTGAACAGCGGAGAGCCTACAGTCCGTGTTTAGGGCCTGGATACCTGAAAAGAGAACCCCCACAATATGAGGAGGCGGTGAGAAGGGAGAATGAGAGCATGTTTGGGGGTAGTTTGCTATTTTAGAGGTATTTAAAGGGTGGAATGTTGTGAAGGGAGCAAACCCATCCCACCATCCTAGGTGTTTTAATGTTAGGCGAGCCACATTGAAATAACTATAATAGACCAGGGGGGTGTCCTGAAGATCCCCATATGATCATAATATTGTACGCAATTGAAACATTTAGACATAGTGCACTCATATAGTCGCCATAGTTGAAGCATAGGGCTTGCACAGACATGCAGCATTTCGTTTGTTAGACACAGGCCAAGGGGAAATCTGAATAGGCCGACGCCGCCAACTTCCACAGAAAAACTTCTTTGTTCTAAAGTTGTTGACAATATGTTTGTTCTAGAAAGAATGTGCCCTGCAAGGCCACAAAACAGTACTGGGTGCCTTGGTGTATATACTGTCACAAAAAGGCCAGAGAAGGCCTCCAGCCCTCACCCAGACAACTATGAGTTATAGCCCCTACAACTGCCCTAGTCCTGAGACTACTGACCATAAACCAATCAACCATAAAAGATCTGAGATTAGGTTTGGCCCACCTTTATTTCATAAAGACATGGTTTGTAATGTGAGGTGCAAGAAGGGATACATTATAGTTCAAAAGTGAGTGTGGAAGCCTTGGAAGCCGAGAGATGTGATCAAGATGAGTGAAATATGTGTGGGGTAGTGTGACCGAGAGACTCCGCCTGTGTCAGGCTTTGAGCCTGCCCGCCTGCCCGGTGCACTGTATAATGATAGAGTAACACTATTCACAAATGTAGCTAATTGCTTCTTCAGCCTTGGTTCCCTAGATACGATGAGCCCAGCAGAACCCACGTGATGGAAGACGGACGGACTGGGCAGGGACCAATAACCTGGCATCCCCTTTGGAGCAGGCCAACCATGTTTAGGGTAGCACCAACTAGCCACGTGGGTTTCCACTGTATAAAATGACTTCATCCATGATGCTGTGTCTCATTATAAGATTCTGCTTGTACACATTTCGGCAGAACGTTCCATGGCAGCAGAGTTCTTTGCTGATGCACCTATTTTTGTGGAAATAAATACTTGTTTCACTTGTAAGAGCATTGTGGGTTTTTTTCCCTAGCGGGTTGTATTTTTTCTGCTGTGAGCGTTTAGGGGCATGCCTTCAGATCCCAAAGAAGAAGCAGGATGAAGAGAAGGTGCTGATAAATCATTACGAAGAGATAAAGACTATGGAAGAAGAGAATTTGGTTGAAGATTCGACCCAAGGAAGGAGTGTAGAGGAGCAGGTAAACATTTTCTTGCAAGTCCCCCCCCCCTCACCACTGTCGTATTAGAACAGTTGAAGAAAAGACATAGATGGGGCCTCCTGCATCGTTCCTATTATGCATCGAGTGTATGAGAGATGTTATGCACTCAGACAGTCATACAGAATAGTTACATGTGATTTCATTGAATCCCAAAATAGCAAATGTGATTATAACGAATACAAAACAACTAATATCAAAATAACAAATTCCTTTTTCGTTGTTTTGGGTGTGATCCTCCCAAATCCCACCTTTTTTTCTAATACTTTTCACCCAACCCAAAACCACTATTCCTACTCCCAACCACATTTTTATTGATTTGTATTCATTATAATTGACTTAGTTATTTTGGGAATCCATATAATCAATGCATACCTACAGACTGTACCCACACACTGAAAGTGTGGAAGGATGTCGCATGGAACAAAGCAACATGGAAGGATTTCACCTGACAAGATGTCAGAATGAATCAGTGGACATCATGGACTGACATTAAAGTAAAATATGACAAGGACAAAGTGATGTCATGAAGAATATATATGAACCTATGTTGAAACAATATGAAAATATTAAGTAACAATGTAACTGATGCACTGAGAGTCACATGAACCTAAAGCTAAAGTAATAGGGTCTTGAGATATCAACTTAGATTGCCTGCGCCTATAGAAGTGTCACATGCTCGTGAAGGTACGGAGACTACACCTTGCTCCGTTCTGATAGATGAATAAAAGGAGACACCTTCTTCACATGTTTAGCAGCGCCACAGTAAATGATATGAAAAACGGATGCAATTGTTATCAGTAAGTCTCGATGTTTATTGATATTTCTTAGTAGCCCTTTGTGAGACACTTGTTTAGGCAAATGCTATGCCTTTTTCAATCAGAGCTATTGTTAATTGTATTCGATGTTTGTTATTTTTCAACCATCAACACAAAAACGAATAAAATAAAAATCATTTCCACAGGCCCAACAACAAATAATAATACATGTAATAATAGTCATTCATAAATCCAGTGTCCGAAATAACCACACATTAGTCATTTGCCACAGAGAATGTGGATGGGGGATAAGGTTGGATGTTTAGGATATTAGAAAAAAGACACACACTTGTACAAGGGAAAAAACAAAGGGGCCGATTCATGGAACAAACGTGCGCCGAAAATCTTCGCGCAAGCAGGCGCAAGCAGGCGCAAGCAGGCGCAAGCGGAAAAAAACAGGCGATTCATGGAAGTCCCTACGCGTGTTTACCACGGGATGTGCGCCAAACCCGTGCATGGCGCACACGTCACTGCAACATCCCAAAAGACGTGCGCGATGCGCACAGTGAAAGCGCACAACCTCGGCGCATACACCAGAAAGTGGGCGGAACACGGGGCGTAACGCGCGGAATGGGGAACAACTCGCGAAAACAAGGGCGTAACTGGGGACGTAACTGGGGATGTACTGCAGGGAAGCAGACGGAACGCCACACGCACCCGAACCACACGTATTCATGGAATCGAATAGGGCAAAGCCACGCACAGCGAAAGACACGCACAAGCCGATACACGTCCGCCACACGAAGGCAGGCGGTAGCGTCCCTGCGCATTACAAAAGTGGCAACATACAGCAATTGTGCGAGCGGGGCACGTGTATTTCGGGGTTGCGCGGGAAGTTACACACGCGATTGAGCGGGATACGTGTATTCCGGGGGTTCGCGGGAAGTCACACACGCGATCTGGCCTGGGGGAGCGTGCTACGTGTATTTCAGGGGTTCGCGTGAACTTTCTCACGCGATCGGGCCTGGGGGAGCGGGCTACGTGTATTTCAGGGGTTCGCGTGAACTTTCTCACGCGATCGGGCCTGGGTGAGCGGGCTACGTGTATTTCAGGGGTTCGCGTGAACTTTCTCACGCGATGGGGCCTGGGGGAGCGGGGTACGTGTATTTCAGGGGTTCGCGTGAACTTTCTCACGCGATCGGGCCTGGGGGAGCGGGCTACGTGTATTTCAGGGGTTCGCGTGAACTTTCTCACGCGATCGGGCCTGGGGGAGCGGGCTACGTGTATTTCAGGGGTTCGCGTGAACTTTCTCACGCGATCGGGCATGGGGGAGCGGGCTACGTGTATTTCAGGGGTTCGCGTGAACTTTCTCACGCGATCGGGCCTGGGTGAGCGGGCTACGTGTATTTCAAGGGTTTGCGTGAACTTTCTCACGCGATCGGGCCTGGGGGAGCGGGCTACGTGTATTTCAGGGGTTCGCGTGAACTTTCTCACGCGATCGGGCCTGGGGGAGCGGGCTACGTGTATTTCAGGGGTTCGCGTGAACTTTCTCACGCGATCGGGCCTGGGGGAGCGGGGTACCACTCACCGTCTGCCTTGCTTGTAGAAGAACGCGTAGCCAACACCCGCTGTGAAGTAATAGCGTGTGAACCCCAACGGATGGAAAACACACGCACCGCACGAAAAGCACGTACAGAACATAAATGCATGCGGGATCACCAAGCCCTGCCAGGGCAACGCCCGTGCGCAAAACGTCACAGACGCGCTTACGCTGCAAGGGCCTTGGGTCCAATGAAATCGCGTACGCGTGCTGACGCGCTTACGCGCTAAGGGCCTTTCCTCGATTTTCACGCTGACGTGCTGGATTTTCACGTACCAAATCACTCCGTATCAAGCTGGCCACGCGAAAACACACGGAAGACCACGCTCCTGCCCAGAAGGCCGAATCACTGCCCCCCAGTGCCCCGAGCAGCCTCCCACGTGCCATCTGCTGCTGCCTGCCTGCCTGCCTGCCTGCTGCCACCGTGCCCTGCCATTTGGTGCCTGCACATCAGCCATCTGCAGGGGTCCAGTTGCTGTGTCCACCCCTGCTGGTACAGAAGACTCCCGACTCGAATAACATCGCTCCACAGCCCAGCCCCAGGACCCAGTTGCCCACCCACTCCTGCCCCTGGGGTTGCCATGTCGGGCACATCCACATCTGACCCCAGTGGCAACCCCCGGCCAGAGGGGCAGAGGGGCACCAGCTTCACTGCCACCGAAGTTGGTGTCCTGGTGGAGCAAGTCCTGGGGCAGTATGATGCCCTCTTCGGATCGTCCCGCGCCAACAAGGAAGGACGGGAGAGGATCTGGGCCGACTGTGTGGTTGCCATAAACGCGGAGGGGGTGGCAACCCGCACCATCCAGAAGGTGAAGAAGCGCTGGGAAGACTTGAGGTCCAGGACCCTCATGAAGGCCCGGCGCCTCGTGGAGGGGGGCCGGGGCCGTATGAGTTCAATCCAGCTGAGGGTCCTGGAACGCGCACACCCAGCGCTCCACGCCCAGGTCCTTGAGAGGGAGACCCGTCTGGAGTTGAGCGGTAAGTGGCCAAGCATTGCTGTGTGAGACAGGGCATGTTGCAGTGTGCTGGTTGTCTGATACTTGCCTGCATGTGTGACATAGGCCATGTACGCATGTATGTGTGCAGGGACATCATGGGAATGCATGTGCGACCTGTAATGTGTGAACCGCACGGTTGTTGCATGTGTTTGAATGCGACATGGGGAGCCCTGTGCAGATTGCACACATGAGAGCATGGCAGTCTCTGTTCCTGGACATGGGTGGGGGCGAGGGATGGGTGCTGATGCCAGATACATATGTGGTATCCATGTGTGTGTGCCTGACCTGCGTGTCTGTGACTTGTGAGTGCCATGGATGCATGACACATGTCTGTGACAATGTACAGATTCACTGATGCAGCCTAGTCATCCTTGTATGCACTGTGATTGGGGTGTACGGGGCCAGATGGATGTGACTGAGGTGAAGTGTGTGCATGTGATAGGCATGACCCATGATGCATGTGAGTCCCATTACATTGTATGATTCGAGAGTCCATTGGACATGCATTGAAATGTCCATGGCACGCACCATGACTGTCACTGTGTGTGTTTTGCCTGGACTGACACATGTGTTGTGGTGTGACATGATGGAAGTGTACTTTGACAGTGGCACTCATCTGCTATTGCTTCCTGTCTAGGGGACCATTGTACAGTACCCTGATGCTTGTGTTCTATGTCTCCCTCTACGCAGCGGCTAGTGAAGGAGAGGGCGGAGACGGCGCTGTGGAGCAAGGCGGCGGGGATGCCCCCACGGCTGCAGCGGAAGGGGTGGGTGAGCCCCCACAGGGGCCTGCTACGGCGGTAGACGGCGAGGAGCCATCCAGGTTGGTGGTTTCCACAGAGGAGGAGGAGGCCGCCACTGAGGCGCACATGGGGCCTGGTGGGGGCATCCCTGCTGGTGCAAGTGGTGCAGTCCAGGGGCAGGGGCAGGAGGCAGCACAGGTCACCGTGGAGGGGCCTGTGCATGTCGCTGTCCCTGAACCTGTGGGTGCACCACCTTGCACCAGCAGGGATGCCCCGTCCCAGGCCCGTCCGCAGGTAGAGGGGATGTCCATGTCATCTGACTCCCCTCCACCTGCGGACGAGGGGACCCCTGGCCGTGTGGAGAAGGTCCTGATTGGGGTCGCGATGCGCACGGCTGTGTTTCGTGATGCCGTGCGTGCTTCCCAGGAGGAGCACGCACGTCATCATGAAGAGCACCGTGCCGACATGGCCCAATTGGGATCGGCCATGTTCGGGGGTTTCCTGCATGTGTCGGCCAATCTGGCGGCCCTCTCCTCCTCTGTGGAGACTATACGCCAGTCGTTCTCCTTGCCGTCTTCCGGCCCAGATGCCACCAGGGCCCCCTGTGGACCTGCCCTGACCAATGCAGCCAGCTCGGTGGGGATCCCATCCCTGCCACAGTCGGGAGTCAGAGGTCCAGCAGGGGTGGACAACACAGCAACTGGACCCCAGCAGATGGAGGATGTGACGGCATCATCGGGCAGGGCACGTGCACGACGGCGTCGGTGGTTTCCATCATCCTGGATGCCGTCGTGCTGGCAGAGCAGTGGCGTCGGAGGCAGCAGCAGGCTCGACGTGGGAGGCATCATGGCTCGGGGCCATCAAGATCAGAGGGGCAGGCATCGGCCGGAGGGCAGGAGAAACCCTGGGATGGTAGTGTCTTCCGTGTGGGAGCAGTTGGTCCAGCGGATAGGTGCGGAGCGGCAGCGGGCGGAAGAGGAGCGGCTCACCATGGTCAGGGCGGAGTTCTCCATGCGTCGGGTGTTGAGGCGGGCTGAGTGCCTCGAGGAAGCTCGCAGGGAGTTTGAGGTGAACATGGGGTTATCCCTGCGAGACCTCGGGGCCAGGACAGAGTCCCGCCTCCAGGACATCGACATGGAGTTCGATGATGCCCTGGCCAGCAACATCACAGAGTGAGCCGCAGGACTTGCCCGCTGCCATTGTATATAGTTATATAGTTAGTGGTAGGTTTCCTTTTAATTATTTTTTTTTTATTTGGTTGCGATTGGACAATGCGCCACTTTTTTGTATATAGTTCAGTTTTTAGTTAGTTGACATAGTTAGGTTTCATTTGGTTGGGCTCATGGACCCGGGATTGTCTTGTAAATAGTTCTTCTATGGATTTTTTGATTTTTTGGATTTTTTTCATGGACATTCATCTTCTTTTTGTTGTTTTGCTTTGTGGTTTTTCTAATTTCATTTCCATTCTAGTTGATTTTCAATACATTTTTATTTTCATCCTTCAATGTGTCGTATCATCTCATTACTTTCATGCATGTCATGTTGGTTGTTTTGACATTCACTTGCAGCCATTGTGTGTGACAGACATGTGTTCATTTGCATTATTTACATTGGGTGTGTAACATGTAATTGCCTTTGATATGTGGGTGGATGTGATAGTTGGTTGGGCCTTTTGGCAGGGGAGGATGGCCATTACGGACATGATTGGGGATTGTTGGGACCCAGGTGCAGGGGGGCATGGATGGGACATGGGCGAGGGCCTGGTGGAGGGTGCCCCGCAATGCTGGGGGGTGGGGGTGGTGGGGGACATGAGTTGGACATGGGTGGGGGCCTGCTGGCAGGTGCCCCACAGTGCTGGGGGGTGGGGGTGGTGGGGGACATGAGTTGGACATGGGTGGGGGCCTGCTGGCAGGTGCCCCACAGTGCTGGGGGGTGGGGGTGGTGGGGGACATGAGTTGGACATGGGTGGGGGCCTGCTGGCAGGTGCCCCACAGTGCTGGGGGGTGGGGGTGGTGGGGGACATGAGTTGGACATGGGTGGGGGCCTGCTGGCAGGTGCCCCACAGTGCTGGGGGGTGGGGGTGGTGGGGGACATGAGTTGGACATGGGTGGGGGCCTGCTGGCAGGTGCCCCACAGTGCTGGGGGGTGGGGGTGGTGGGGGACATGAGTTGGACATGGGTGGGGGCCTGCTGGCAGGTGCCCCACAGTTCTGGGCGGTGGGGGTGGTGGGGGACATGAGTTGGTGTTCATTAGTTCAAGGAGACATGTGCCTTTGCTGAGGGGCATGCCCATGTTGGGTGGGCTGCCTGTGGGACATGACCAGGGATGCAGGGTAGTCCCCTGTGGTGTGGGCTGCCTGCAGGGGCCGTGGAGGGTGTACAGGGTACACCTGGGAGGACCCACACTGTCAAATCACATGTAGGACTCCCCGGCACCCCTGAAATACACGTACCCTGCTGAAATCGCGTGTAAAACTTCCCGCGCACCCCTGAAATACACGCGCCCAGGCTATTCGCGTGTAAAACTTCCCGCGCACCCCTGAAATACACGTACCCTGCTGAAATCGCGTGTAAAACTTCCCGCGCACCCCTGAAATACACGTACCCTGCTGAAATCGCGTGTAAAACTTCCCGCGCACCCCTGAAATACACGCGCCCAGGCTATTCGCGTGTAAAACTTCCCGCGCACCCCTGAAATACACGTACCCTGCTGAAATCGCGTGTAAAACTTCACGCGCACCCCTGAAATACACGCGCCCAGGCTATTCGCGTGTAAAACTTCCCGCGCACCCCTGAAATACACGTACCCAGGCTATTCGCGTGTGGAACTTCCCGCGCACCCCTGAAATACACGCGCCCAGGCTATTCGCGTGTAAAACTTCCCGCGCACCCCTGAAATACACGTACCCTGCTGAAATCGCGTGTAAAACTTCCCGCGCACCCCTGAAATACACATACCCTGCTGAAATCGCGTGTAAAACATCCCGCGCACCCCTGAAATACACGCGCCCAGGCTATTCGCGTGTAAAACTTCCCGCGCACCCCTGAAATACATGTACCCTGCTGAAATCGCGTGTAAAACTTCACGCGCACCCCTGAAATACACGCGCCCAGGCTATTCGCGTGTAAAACTTCCCGCGCACCTCTGAAATACACGTACCCAGGCTATTCGCGTGTGGAACTTCCCGCGCACCCCTGAAATACACGCGCCCAGGCTATTCGCGTGTAAAACTTCCCGCGCACCCCTGAATTACACGCGCCCAGGCTATTCGCGTGTGGAACTTCCCGCGCACCCCTGAAATACACGCGCCCAGGCTATTCGCGTGTGGAACTTCCCGCGCACCCCTGAAATACACGTAGCCCGCTCCCCCAGGCACGATCGCGTGAGAAACTTTACGCGAACCCCTGAAATACACGTAGCCCGCTCCCCCAGGCCCGATCGCGTGAAAAAGTTCACGCGAACCCCTGAAATACACGTAGCCCGCTCCCCCAGGCCCGATCGCGTGAAAAAGTTCACGCGAACCCCTGAAATACACGTAGCCCGCTCCCCCAGGCCCGATCGCGTGAGAAACTTCACGCGAACCCCTGAAATACACGTAGCCCGCTCCCCCAGGCCCGATCGTGTGAAAAAGTTCACGCGAACCCCTGAAATACACGTAGCCCGCTCCCCCAGGCCCGATCGCGTGAAGAACTTCACGCGAACCCCTGAAATACACGTAGCCCGCTCCCCCAGGCCCGATCGCGTGAGGAACTTCACGTGAACCTCTGAAATACACGTAGCCCGCTTGCCCTGCTGGTACAGGGTTAGCGCAGCCCTTTGCGCTGGATTGGGGATTTTGATGGCTTTTCCCTGCGCGGAAGGCGTTCTTGGGGGCGTAACTGGCGCTGCTGGAAGGTCGCTGCGCCACTGTGCGCCACGGCTGGTTTTGGTGGCTGGAATCCATGAATACGCTGTGCGCGGAAATGGGTTTTGGCGCACGCGGCTGGCGCAGGGATTCGCACGCGCACACTGTGCGCCAGCCGCGTGCGCCACTTGTGCGCTGAATTCTATGAATTACCCCCAAAGTGTTTTGTTTTAGTAAAAATCTGGAGCTTTTTTATGAGTCCTATTTCATTGCATTACTCTGGTGTTTGAAAAAGACAAGATTCCTTACCAAATGACGGTTGTATTTCTGACAATTTTGTCTGCAGTAGTACGGGTCAGTTGCACAAATGTTAAGGGTTAAATCCCACCTGAGGAACAATACAGTGTCATTCTATAATATTTTCAGGTTAAAGGATGTATCCAATTCATTATGTTTATACCATTGCTCATTTGACTGCCACAGTCCATTAGTTTGTCAATTTTGCTTCAAATTAATAATATTCCATGTCAAAAAAACTATATACAGAAATGGTATTCCCCTAATATTACCACAGTGTCGATGCGCCTCGATTTTGATCATTAATACTAAAGTTACACTCTACTGTGCGCACTACTTGCTGTGTAGTTTGCATATAGAATATAGAAGCTTGCTGTAGAGAGATATATATAACATGGCAAGGATAGACATATTAGGAAAATAGACGACTCACATTGAATTTAACCAAGCCCACCTCAGAGACAGAGCAAGGCTGTAAGAATCAGGAGACATGGAAAAACAGCCCTGTGAGCAGACCCCACGGTAAGTACATTTTGGCCCAGAGCAAAGATGCTGTTTTGGGGGATAAGCGCAAAGCAAAAAAGGAGCACATGGATAAGCTCTGAATGTGGAACATTCTTTGTAGATGGAAGAAGATGAACACATCTGTGAGAGCTGAACAGCTGGTCAATTAAAAGAGATATGATATGATATGATAGTTTATTAATGTAGCACCTATACACAATGTATTTCAAAGTGCTTCAAGGCAAGGGAGGGAAAAAGGGAAAATAAATTGACATTCTTACAGGCCATGAACAGTAAGGATGTGAAATTAACTATCGTACTCGGCCTGATGAAATTTCAGATAGTGCAAGAGCTAAAACATAGATAAGGAAGGGAGGGGAAGAGTGAGAAGGAAATGGAAACAGACAGGCGACTACCGTATTAGGCCTGAGGACATTTCTGGCAGAGCCGGAGAAAAATAAAAGGTGAGGGAGAGGGGTGCAGAAAGGAGGGGAGGAACAAAACAAGCGACTATTGTACTAGGCCTGTCAACATTTCAGATAGTGCTGGAGGGACGGGGGGCAGTAAGGGGATGGAGGAGCGACAGACAAGGTTGCTATCATACTGGGTGTTAGGGAGAATTCTCTCTTTAGGCTGAATTTCCTAACCTAGTGAGTCCCCCAGCAGCTTTGCTGGATTTCTGGAGTTTGTTTTTTTCTCCTGCCAAGAGTGAGACTCTTTTTCTCCCACTCTTGGACATGATTTATGGTGTTCCTTTGACTGTTAATGTGTTTTATGGGCTATGGGGTCCTTTACTCCATAGGGTCTCATGTGTTTTTACTATGTGTGTTACACAGCACCCTCCGTGCAGTGACACAGGGGTGTCATAGTGACACCCCACCATGGACTCCATACCCTGGGACTGACTACTGTCTCCCAGGGCATGTAAAGTCACCATTGGCTTTACTAGTCCCAAATTATTAACAGAAACCGGTACAAACCGTCATATTGTGGACGTACTGGTCGTTGCAATTCGATTGCCCTGGGGTCTGTTAGTCGAGGGGGCACGTCTCCGTCCCCCCTGATCGAGTTTTGGCTGGTGGCAGTGGATACTACTTTTTATATTCGACCGCGAATATATCCCTATGGGATTTTCTCATTGTTCGAGGCTACCACCTTTAATTATTTAATTCTCATAGCCTCAAACATACCGCTGGTTTATTTATTTAATATGAATTCGCCGGTTGGTATTTTTTGCCAGGACTCAATTCTAAAATGGCGTTTGTGTTCTCTTCTGTGACTCCAACCCAAGTCGAGCCCTTTGTTCCACTTTTTGGCGGGCTTCTCCACAGAAGCCTCCAAAAGTGGTGCCACTCTTTCTGGGTACCAGAGGGGGTGTAGGAGGGGGTTTAGGCACCCTGGACTGAGTTACCTCGGTAACTCAAGTCGCACTCTTGTGTGATTGGCCCAAGTGGTGAGCCGGATGGCTCACCACTTAGCATGTTTGATTGACAGCTAGGCTGAGTGAATGGGGGTATGCTGCATAAAAGCAGGGCTTTGGGGACTGGAACTTCAGAAGTCGCAACAGGACCTGAGAATCGGACGAGGGAGAAGCTGAGCCGACCTACCACGACAACACCACCGGTGGAGCCCTGCGGAACCGACTCACCACTTCCCGACGACAGAGAAGATCTCCCAGCTGGAGAGGCTTCTTCCCCTGACTGGTGGGCACAACCAGTTTACCTTCTTCTCTTTGCACCCCAGACCGGCTTGTGGTCGAATTGCCCGTGTCAAGCACCCCGGCAACCGGATAGCCACTTACAACTGGACCGCGAATAAAAGGACCGCTCCTTTTAACTGAGAACTCTGCGGCTGGTTTCTTCCCTGGCAGTGCAACGGACTCCTGTCTTCCTCCCCGACGAGATCCTCTGGAGTATTCTCACCACTTTAAGGTACCGTGTCGCCAGGCCTCCCTTTCTAAAGATTGCTACAAGGTAATAATAACCCCTTAACCTTCTGGACTGGGCTGGCCGCCTTGACCTTCTAACTGGTCCCTTTCTTTGGTCCAACTCCTTTTTGAACCGTTACAAGACTTTTGTGCACTGCAACCGTGTGACCTTGGACACATTTCGTTTTGATCCTCTTAAAGTGGATCCGGCCTACTGACTCTAAACTCATGGTGTTACTTTGCCTTCCCCTCTTGTTGTGTTTGTGAAAAGGTGTTGGGATCTGTTCCAATTTATTATCTGCTTTTCTCTCCCTTTTAAAACGAATTATTAGAGTGCCATCTGCGTTAAGCGATCACCGCTGTCTGAAAATAAGTGGGGCTTTACTTAAAACTTGTCTAATATTCTTCTAAGGGAGGGTATATCTTTTAGTGACCGTGTTTTTGAATTGCTTACTATTAGTGCCTGTGTGTTTTTCTAGATTTGGTTTTAAATACATAATTATATCTCTTTTACACCAAGCCCTGGTCAGTGTTTACTTGCTCTATTGTGTTCTTTTGACCTATTGTGAATACTCTGTATACTGCCTAACTCTTCTTGAGGGAAGTCTGATTGCTCAGCCACAGCTACCAAGTGAATCTGTGTGGTACAGACTGCTACCAAGTGGGTTTACTGCCAAACACCTGTAGTCCTAAATCTTTTGCAGTGGTCCCAGAGGGAACTGCACAGGTTTCTGGCTAACACTGGTTTACAGCGGTGGGATTTGTATTGAGTATACACTTTAGAGTGCTTGTTGAACACTTTAGGACAACTAACCACAGAGCTTAGCACTAAAAAGCTAATTTGCTAACTATGGCCGTCATTACAACCTTGGCGGAGGACCATGGTGCTATTAGCATCATGGTCCATGCCGCTAAGGTTACGATTCCACCATGGTGGAAGGCGGAATTACCGCCCCATTCCAAGGTGAGTGGGGCGGTAATTCCCCATTCACCATTTGCCCTTCCCCATTCCCATTTTTGCCCCCATAGGGCATAATGAGAATGGGGAAGGCGCTAATTACGGCACCGTAAATAACGGTGCCGTAATTAGCTCCAAAGTCCCTTTGCGGGTTGGATTTTTAACGCCTGCTAAAAGCAGGCGTTAAACACCAACCTGCAAAGGGACACTTGTAATCAGGCGTTAAGGGTTAACGGCGCCGACGGCGCCATTAAACCCTTAACGCCTGAGTTGTAATGAGGGCCTATGTCTGCTATGGAGAGTTATACCCTAGAATCATTGTCTGCCAAAACTGCTGATTGCTTAAAAGTATTGTGTAGACATAAGAATCTCTCTGAGAAGGGCAAGAAAATGGAACTTATAGAAAGATTGTTAGAAAACCAAAGTCTGGGTGGTACAGAGGAATCTACCCCCCCCCCCCCCCCAGCAAAAGTAGAAAACAGTGATGGTATTGATCTGAATCAAAGTCTTGATAATGAGTCAGAAGAGGAAAGTGAACCTAATGAAGTTAGCCACTCTGAGCCTCTGTCTTCCTTACCTACTGTACCTACTGGGCCTATACCAGGTCCTACATGTAACCCTGCTTATTTTGAACTTGAAAAAATGAAGCTTGAATTTGAGTACAAACGTTTTATTGCTCAATCTGAAAGAAACCAAGAGCTAGAGTTCAGAAGAATGAATGCCCAGGCTGAGCAGAAGCAAGCTGAGTTAAGACTCAGAGAAATAGAGCTTAATCATGAACTAGAAATGGAGAAGTTGTCTGTGGAAAATGCTTCTCTCACCTCTGGTTCCTCTAGGAGTTCCAGTCCCAAAAGACCCCGGATGCCTAAGGAATTAGTGGGTATGTATAAACCTAAGTTGGATGTGTTGGATTGGTTAAAAATGTTTGAGTATGATCATGGGCTCCAGGACATCACTGGGAATGAGTTACTTCCCTGGTTGTTCTCTAGGCTTCCCCCTGTTGCAACTGATGTGGTAATGGAGTTGGGGGAGGTAGATAAGAAGGATTATGAATGTGTGAAACTAGATTTGGGAAGGCCCCTTCCCAGTACCTTAAGAGGTTTAGGACCCTCAAAAAGCATGATGGTACCCCTTGGGCTACCTGGGTGAGTGAAAGTTTGAAAAACTTAGAGGGATGGATTAAGGGTTACAAGGTGAACACTTATGAGGGAATGAGAAATCTTGTTATGTTGGAGTCAATTTATGATGCCTGCTCTCCTGAGCTCAGACAGCACTTGGCTGATTCAAAGGAATTAGATTCCAGGAAGCTAGATAAGGCTGCTGACTCGTGGGTTGCCAACAGGACCACTCACAAGGATTCAGGGGTCACTCAGAAAAAGGATGAGGGAAAGCAGCCACCAAAAGGGAACCAAGAGATTTCTAATACCTCCCAACCCAAAGAGGGCCCCAAACATCAAAATAACCAGGGTAAGCCCCAGGGTAAACCACAACAGGCTAGTGTACCTTCTGGTCAAAAACCAGAAGGAGGTCAGACCAAGCCACCCTTCCAGAGAGCATTTGGAACATGCTATATCTGTTGGGCAACTGACCACATCAAAGGAGATCCCAGATGTAAGGGTAAAAATACAGGGATCAGCACAGTCTCCTTTGCCTTCACTCCTGAGGAGGAAGTCCAAATGGATAGTGCACACTTTGAAGTCTTTGCAGAAGAACCTTTGGGTCTTCAAGCAAGAGTAACATTAGAGTCCATGGGTCTGGTTAGTGATCAGAATAGGAGTGTGTACAACTCCATACCAGAAAACTCTAAAGTTTATTATATGGACAGTGTTCTTGTCAATTGTCAGGATACCCCTGCCAGGCGAGCCTTTGGGGCCAGCAGAACAGTAGTGGATGAAAGCTTTTTCAGTCCTGAGGATGTTGCTAAGGCACCCAGAGGTCCCACTAAGATGTCTGGAGGCCCTGTCCAAATGGTTCCAATTCTACCAGTCCTCATTCAGTGTAATGACATGACAGTGTTGATTCCTGTCAGTGTTCAGACTGAGGTGCCTGGGAGAGTCCTGTTGGGGAATGATCTAAGCACTCTAGGAGTAGTATCCAGTACCCCCAGGCCTCCCAGTATGGGGACACGGAACCAAACCAAATTGGCTAGATAGGCCACCTTAAGGAACCACTCTAAGCCTGTGGGAACCTCTACTGAGAACCCCACTATAAGCCCTGGTGTTGATAAGTTGACCTCTGACCCAGGCAAATTTCAGGCTAACATGTTAGGGAAATGGGAGCCCCAACCAAGCTCCATCATTGTTCCCCCAGTTATAGAGTCTGTGACTCCCCCTGCTTCTGAGGAAGAGGTGGATAGACCTACTGGAATCCTAACTAGGCCTAAGAAAACTGGTTATTCTCAGTGCTGGTGGAAAACCAGAAAAGAAAAGTTTGAGGCCAAAAACCTTCAGACTGTTGGACCTTCCACAGAAGACTCCAACCCAATTCCTAGACTTAAGGGGGAAACTCCTAAATTAGGTAAAGGTAGATCTAAGAGGAAGGAGAAGCATGTACCTTGCCTATCTCCATCCCCTCCAACCAAGAGGCCTAAAACCCAACCTTCTCCCAACAGAGAGGTGGTGAGGACCTCTGGAGGCCCCTCTAGATCTAAGGGAATCCTGTATAAGGACCCCTTGAAAAAGCCTAACACAGGTTCAGAAGTTGTAACCACTTCTGAGGGACTGGTCAACCAGATCCCCTATAACTTTAAAAAGACGGATGTTCCTCAAAGGGTTTGTAGGTCATATAGCTTACAAAGGAAAACCTTTGCTTTGACCATAGAACATAGGTCTGGGTGTCACCACCAAAATGCTGATGGTCTCTCTAGGATGTATGTCATCGACTAGAGGTATGAGATTCATCCAGGAGTGGATTAAATCCTCCTGTCCCTTAGTCTGTGGGGGGGGGGTCGAGTGTTATGGAGAATTCTCTCGTTAGGCTGAATTTCCTAGCCTAGTGAGTCCCCCAGCAGCTTTGCTGGATTTCTGGAGTTTGTTTTTTTCTCCTGCCAAGAGTGAGACTCTTTTTCTCCCACTATTGGACATGATTTATGGTGTTCCTTTGACTGTTAATGGGCCTCATTACGACCCTGGCGGAGTGGGTTTACGCCAGCGGTATTCGCGGCGGACCCGTCCGCCCTACTACGAGTTCCCGTAGCGCCATGGAGCGTTTTCCGCCTGGTTTTTCCGGGCAGAGAAATCCATGGCGCTACGGGACCTTGTTGTTAATTACGCCACCGTATTTTACGGTGGCGTAATTAACGCCTTCCCCACTCCCATTATACCCTATGGGGCAAAAATGGGAATGGGGAAGGGTAAAATGGGGAATGGGGATTTACCGCCCCGCCAAGGTCGGAATGGGGCAGTAAATCCGCCAACCCCCATGGCGCTATCGGCAGCTTTCCGCCGTGCTCCATGGTGCATTTTGCGCCACGATTTCCGCCAGGGTCGTAATGAGGGCCAATGTGTTTTATGGGCTATGGGGCCCTTTACTCCATAGGGTCTCATGTGTTTTTACTATGTGTGTTACACAGCACCCTCCGTGCAGCGACACAGGGGTGTCATAGTGACACCCCACCATAGACTCCATACCCTGGGACTGACTACTGTCTCCCAGGGCATGTAAAGTCACCATTGGCTTTATTAGTCCCAAATTATTAACAGAAACCGGCACAAACCATCATATTGTGGACGTACTGGTCGGGGCAATTTGATTGCCCTGGGGTCTGTTAGTCGAGGGGGCACGTCTCCGTCCCCCTTGATCGAGTTTTGGCTGGTGGCAGTGGATACTACTTTTTATATTCGACCGCGAATATATCCGTATGGGATTTTCCCATTGTTCGAGGCTACCAACTTTAATTATTTAATTCTCATAGCCTCGAACATACCGCCAGTTTATTTATTTAATATTAATTCGCCGGTTGGTATTTTTTGGCAGGACTCGATTCTAAAATGGCGTTTGTGTTCTCTTCTGTGACTCCAACCCAAGTCGAGCCCTTTGTTCCACTTTTTGGTGGGCTTCTCCACAGAAGCCTCCAAAAGTGGTGCCACTCTCTCTGGGTACCACAGGGGGTGTGGGAGGGGGTTTAGGCACCCTGGACTGAGTAACCTTGGTAACTCAAGTCACACTCTTGTGTGATTGGCCCAAGTGGTGAGCCGGCCGGCTCACCACTTAGCATGTTTGATTGACAGCTAGGCTGAGTGAATGGGGGTATGCTGCATAAAAGCAGGGCTTTGGGTACTGGAACTTCAGAAGTCGCCACAGGACCTGAGAATTCGACGAGGGAGAAGCTGAGCTGACCTATCACGATGACACCACCGGTGGAGCCCTGCGGAACCGACGCACCACTTCCCAACGACAGAGAAGATCTCCCGGCTGGAGAGGCTTCTTCCCCTGACTGGTGGGCACAACCAGTTTACCTTCTTCTCTTCGCACCCCAGACCAGCTTGTGGTCGAATTGCCCGTGCCAAGCACCCCGGCAACCGGATAGCCACTTATCACTGGACCGTGAATAAAAGGACCGCTCCTTTTAACTGAGAACTCTGCGGCTGGTTTCTTCCCTGGCATTGCAACGGACTCCTGTCTTCCTCCCCGACGAGATCCTCTCTTCCCCCGGACGAAGCACCGACTTGCATCCGCTGCCAGGAACAACTTCCCCCGCTGGAGTATTCTCACCACTTTAAGGTACCGTGTCCGCCAGGCCTCGCTTTCTAAAGATTGCTACAAGGTAATAATAACCCCTTAACCTTCTGGAATGGGCTGGCCGCCTTGACCTTCTAACTGGTCCCTTTCTTTGGTCCAACTCCTTTTTGAACCGTTACAAGACTTTTGTGCACTGCAACCGTGTGACCTTGGACACATTTCGTTTTGATCCTCTTAAAGTGGATCCGGCCTACTGACTCTAAACTCACGGTGTTACTTTGCCTTCCCCTCTTGTTGTGTTTGTGAAAAAGTGTTGGGATGTGTTCAAATTTTTTCTCTGCTTTTCTCTCCCTTTTAAAACGAATTATTAGAGTGCCATCTGCGTTAAGCGCTCACCGCTGTCTGAAAATAAGTGGGGCTTTACTTAAGACTTGTCTAATATTCTTCTAAGGGAGTGTATATCTTTTAGTGACTGTGTTTTTGAATTGCTTACTATTAGTGCTTGTGTGTTTTTCTAGATGCGGTTTTAAATAAATAATTATATCTCTTTTACACCAAGCCCAGGTCAGTGTTTACTTGCTCTATTGTGTTCTTTTAACCTATTGTGAATACTCTGTATACTGCCTAACTATTCTTGAGGGAAGTCTGACTGCTCAGCCACAGCTACCAAGTGAATCTGTGTGGTACAGACTGCTACCAAGTGGGTTTACTGCCAAACACCTGTAGTCCTAAATCTTTTGCAGTGGTCCCAGAGGGAACTGCACATGTTTCTGCCTAACACTAGGTCCAGGGACAATTCTGAGAGAGTAAGTGCACAGAAGAAAGTAAGGGGAGGCGGGGTGGAGATAGGAAAAGGGAGAGGGGAGGAGAGAACAGAGAGTAAGCAGTCAAAAAGAGTGGACAAGCAAGAGGGGAGAGCGAATACAACTGCAGAAGTCAGTAGTAACACATAATGTTGTAAGCCAGGATACAAGATGAAGATGGGAACAGCATGATTCAGGGTCACCATGAGTACAAGATGCAAAGGAAGTCCAGCATGAGAGTTGAGAAAGGGTAACACACTTTGAATCAGTGAAGTCCATACAAGTAAAATCCAGCATTGGCCACAAGATGGTGATGGTGAAACCAGAATGTAGCATGAAAGACTCCATTGTGTGGGAAGGGGGGGGGTACAAGGCAACAACACGGGGGGACCAGAGAAGGTAAGGATGACCTGTGGGGACAGAGGGTGTAAAGACATGTTGTTGCATGCTTACCTGCTGTCTTAGCAGGGGTTTGGGTCCTTGATCCTCCTGGTCCGAACAAGTCCAAAGAGGAATTGCCCTTTTCTTTTACTGCCCTTCACTTTGGATGCCCGTGTGAGAGACGCCCTTGATCTAAAAGTTAAGAGCAGGAAGGAAGAGGCAGGGCTAAGAAGGTGGGTGGTGCTTAGGCCAGGTGACCTAGATCCACTTACACCTGCTACCCAGCTGAAAAGGAAAAAAGACTGGAGGGCTCCTTAGGTAGGGAAAAGAGGGGCAAGCAGGAAGACACCAGGTGGGCGGGGCTTGCTAAGTGGTGAAAAAGAGCAGCAACCATGAAGGCACCAGGTGGGCGTGGCTTAGGCCAGGTGACCTAGATCCACTTACACCTGCTCCCCAGCTGCAAAGGAAAAGAGGCTGGAGGGCTCCTTAACTAGGGAAAAGAGCGGCAAGCAGGAAGGCACCAGGTGGGCGGGGCTTGCTAAGTGGTGAAAAAGAGCAGCAACCAGGAAGGCACCAGGTGGGCGGGGCTTAGGCCAGGTGACCTAGATCCACTTACACCTGCTCCTCAGCTGCAAAGGAAAAGAGGCTGGAGGGCTCCTTAAGTAGGGAAAAGAGCAGCAAGCAGGAAGGCACCAGGTGGGTGGGGATTTCTAAGTGGTGAAAAAGAGCAGCAAGCAGGAAGTCACTAGGTGGGTGGGGCTTAGGCCAGGTGACCTAGATCCACTTAAACCTGCTCCCCAGCTGCAAAGGAAAAGAGGCTAGAGGGCTCCTTAACTAGGGAAAAGAGCGGCAAGCAGGAAGGCACCAGGTGGGCAGGACTTGCTAAGTGGTGACAAAGAGCGGCAACCATGAAGGCACCAGGTGGGCGTGGCTTAGGCCAGATGACCTAGATCCACTTACACCTGCTCCCCAGCTGCAAAGGAAAAGAGGCTGGAGGGCTCCTTAAGTAGGGAAAAGAGCGGCAAGCAGGAAAGCACCAGGTGGGCGGGGCTTGCTAAGTGGGGAAGAAGAGCAGCAAGCAGGAAGTCACCAAGTGGGCAGGGCTTAGACGAGGTGACCTAGATCCATTTACACCTGCTCCCCAGCTGCAAAGGAAAAGAGACTAGAGGGCTCCTTAACTAGGGTAAAGAGCGGCAAGCAGAAAGGCACCAGGTGGGCGGGACTTTCCAAGTGGTGGAAAAGAGCGGCAACCATGAAGGCACCAAGTAGGCATGGCTTAGGCCAGGTGACCTAAATTCACTTACACCTGCTCCCCAGCTGCAAAGGAAAAGAGGCTGCAGGGCTCCTTAAGTGGGGAAAAGAGCGGCAAGCAGGAAGGCACCAGGTGGGCGGGGCTTGCTAAGTGGTGAAAAAGAGCGGCAACTAGGAAGGCACCAGGTGGGTGGGGCTTAGGCCAGATGACCTAGATCCACTTACACCTGCTCCTCAGCTGTAAAGGAGAAGAGTCTGGAGGGCTCCTTAAGCAGGGAAAAGAGCAGCAAGCAGGAAGGCACCAGGTGGGTGGGGCTTGCTAAGTGGTGAAAAAGAGCGGGAACCAGGAAGGCACCAGGTTGGTGGGGCTTAGGCCAGGTGACCTAGATCCACTTACACCTGCTCCTCAGCTGCAAAGGAGAAGAGGCTGAAGGGCTTCTTAAGCAGGGAAAAGAGCAGCTAGCAGGAAGACACCAGGTGGGCGGGGATTGCTAAGTGGTGAAGAAGAGCAGCAAGCAGGAAGTCACCAAGTGGCGGGGCTTAGGCCAGGTGACCTAGATCCATTTTCCCCTTCTCCCCAGCTGCAAAGGAAAAGAGGCTAGAGGGCTCCTTAACTAGGGAAAAGAGCGGCAAGCACGAAGGCACCAGGTGGGCGGGACTTGCTAAGTGGTGAAAAAGAGCGCAACCATGAAGGCACCAGGTGGGCGTGGCTTAGGCCAGGTGACCTAGATCCACTCACACCTGCTCCCCAGCTGCAAAGGAAAAGAGGCTGGAGGGCTCCTTAAGTGGATAAAGAGCGGCAAGCAGGAAGGCACCAGTTGGGCAGGGCTTGCTAAGTGGTGAAAAAGAGCGGCAACCAGGAAGGCACCAGGTAGGTGGGGCTTAGGCCAGGTGACCTGGATCCACTTACACCTGCTCCTCAGCTGCAAAGGAGAAGAGGCTGGAGGGCTCCTTAAGCAGGCAAAAGAGCAGCAAGCAGGAAGACACCAGGTGGGCGGGGATTGCTAAGTGGTGAAGAAGAGCAGCAAGCAGGAAGTTACCAAGTGGGCGGGGCTTAGGCCAGGTGACCTAAATCCATTTAAACCTGCTCCCCAGCTGCAAAGGAAAAGAGGCTGGAGGGCTCCTTAACTAGGGAAAAGAGCGGCAAGCAGGAAGGCACCAGGTGGGCGGGGCTTGCTAAGCGGTGAAAAAGAGCAGCAACCATTAAAGTACCAGGTGGGTGGGGCTTAGACCAGGTGTCCTAGATCCACTTACACCTGCTCCTCAGCTGCAAAGGAAAAGATGCTGGAGGGCTCCTTAAGTACGGAAAAGAGCAGCAAGCAGGAAGGCACCAGGTGGGCGGGGATTGCTAAGTGGTGAAAAAGTGCAGCAAGCAGGAAGTCACCAGGTGGGTGGGGCTTAGGCCAGGTGACCTTGATCCACTTACACCTTCTCCCCAGCTGCAAAGGAAAAGAGGCTGGAGGGCTCCTTAAGTAGGGAAAAGAGTGGCAAGCAGGAAGGCACCAGGTGGGTGGGGATTGCTAAGTGGTGAAAAAGAGCAGCAACCAGGAAGGCACCAGGTGGGTGGGGCTTAGGCCAGGTGACCTAGATCCACTTACACCTGCTCCTCAGCTGCAAAGGAGAAGAGGCTGGAGGGCTCCTTAAGCAGGGAAAAGAGCAGCAAGCAGGAAGACACCAGGTGGACGGGGATTGCTAAGTGGTGAAAAAGAGCAGCAAGCAGGAAGTCACCAAGTGGGCGGGGCTTATGCCAGGTGACCTAGATCCATTTACACCTGCTCCCCAGCTGCAAAGGAAAAGAGGCTGCAGGGCTCCTTAAGTAGGGAAAAGAGCGGCAAGCAGGAAAGCACCAGGTGGGCGGGGCTTGCTAAGTGGTGAAAATGAGCGGCAACCTGGAAGGCACCAGGTTGGTGTGGCTTAGGCAAGGTGACCTAGATCCACCTACACCTGCTCCCCAGCTGCAAAGGAAAAGAGGCTGGAGGGCTCCTAAAGTAGGGAAAAGAGCAGCAAGCAGGAAGGCACCAGGTGGGCGGGGCTTGCTAAGTGGTGAAAAAGAGCGGCAACCAGGAAGGCACCAGGTGGGGGGGCTTAGGCCAGGTTACCCAGATCCACTTCCACCTGCTCCCCAGCTGCAAAGGAAAAGAGGCTGGAGGGCTCCTTAAGTAGGTAAAAGAGCGGCAATCTGGAAGGCACCAGGTGGGCGCAGACCTATTAAGTGGTGAAAAGAGCGGCAACCAGGAAGGCACCAGGTGGATGGGGCTTAGGCCACTTGACCTAGATCCACTTACACCTGCTCCCCAGTTGCAAAGGAAAAGAGGCTGAAGGGCTCCTTAAGTAGGGAAAAGAGCCGCAAGCAGGAAGGCACCAGGTAAACAGGGCTTGCTAAGGGTTGTATTAATTGACCTTCTGTTTCTCTTTCTTAAACATGGACCACATAATTCACCTTATAATGTTGCATGTATTACAACGCATATTATGACATGTTACAACTAATGTCACCAAATTTTCTAAATTGTAAAATTGAATATGTTATGAACAATCTATGAATTGTGCCTACAATATTTTCTTTACTGAATTTGTGTTTTTCCTTTTACATTAAGAGTCCAAGTTTGGCCTTATGAAGAAGTGGAGAACTTCCTCGAAATGCGTCGCTATTTAGTTTGGACTCAATTTTTCCTCAGTTTGAGCTTCATCTATTGATTCCATTTTGTTTCTATGCACTGTAAATAATTTCTCTCTGAACTATAATTCTTGCTGAAAATAATATAGCTTGGCTATATATATATATTTGCTTATCTCACACTTCTGTGTCTGACCATATTTGTTAGAAACAAAAATATGTACAATGCCTATAACTCAATTTGAACAACTGTATTGGATTACTCCAAACATTTGAAAGTGTGAAGGGGACGGGAGGATTCCCAAGTTGAATCCTCTTTCTTTTTACTCCAGCTGCAACGGAAAAGAGGCTGGAGGGCTCCTTAAGTAGGGAAAAGAGCGGCAAGCAGGAAGGCACCAGGTGGGTGGGTCTTGCTAAGTGGTGAAAAAGAGTGGCAACTAGGAAGGCACCAGGTGGGCAGGGCTTAGGCCAGGTGACCTAGATCCTCTTACACCTGCTCCCCAGCACTGTGTCCCCAGTGTATAAAGTTCATATGAGATAGAGTGAGTAAGTCTCTAGAGGTTGTGAGTGGCAACAACGTCTGCAAGCTGCTGTTGAGTAGCCATGTGATGCACAGCTCTACAGTGTATGTGGATTGTGCATGGGCATGCATGATTGCAGGTACTCCTTTCTGTATGCAGCATTTGCATTGCAGTGATTCACAGAGGCATGCAGGCTCCTATAAATGCTTGCAATATGTGGTGTTAGACATCTCTTGATTGTACACGCGCTGGTGTGTGCACGGTGGTTGGTTGGTGACCTGGGCCACTCGGCGTGCTTATGCAATGTCAGTTGATGGTGACACATTCTTGGACAGTATGGATGCCGGATTACAATGTTGTGGCCATGTGAGGGGCATGCAAGCAGGACACATATATGTGTAGTACATTTTTGAGTGAAGCCATGCACACTCAACATCTGGATGTGTCACATATGCATTGATGTCAGTGACTGTCATATCTGTGCATGGACGTCAGGGATGGGGATGCAATCTGTTTTCCCACTGCATGTGAAGTCTGAGTCGATGTGTGATCATGCCATATGTATGTGCTGGTTGTAACAGCATACACGCTGGTACCTCTGCTATTTTTGAATATATGTGTTGCCTGTGTACAGGTCAGGCTGTCAGTGAGGCATTATGCTTCATTTCATTTGGTGGACAGATGCCCAAGCAGGTGTTGGCATGGCCATGACGTGTGTAGTACAATCTTGAGTGTCTTGTGGGATCTAGTATACAACTGGGTGCCTTGCCACCCATGTGTCCCCAGCTGTACCCCAGACCATCTATGCTTCCATGCATTCCATGGTTGGCCACCCTACCAAGTGACTCCAAGCCCACTCCTCTGCCCTGACACATGGGGCAATGCAGCAGGTTACATTTGGGTCACTTTGGCATTGCTATTGTGCCACATCATGTTTCTTGCAATGTGTTTGTGGACCACCGTTTATGTGCTTTGTTGACATGTGAATGTGTCATAACTGTGACTCATCATTTACCCTACACTTGTGTGTCATTTTTCATGGAAATTGTATGGGCATGCTTGTGTGTGTGTGGCTGTTGCTGGTTGACGCATGGTGACTTGATGTTACTGTTTATGTTGTGTATGGCACACATGCTTTGACACTGTTGACTGATGTCAAAGTTCTTTGTCAGCTTTCCCACAGTTGCTGCAACTGGCGAAGAGGGCAGAATCAGTGTTGTTGAGCAAGAACGCAGGTACTGAGTCTCCAGACCCAGGCGCATACCCCAGCCACGCCCCCGTGACACATGTTCTTCAAAGAGCGATGTGGCTGACGGAGCACCAGGACCATTGGGCATGGCTACAGGGGTATGTCCCAGGGGGTGAAGGAGGCAGGGGACACCTCAGCAGTGGTGGGACAGGGTGATGCCACAAAGGGGCAATCCAGGGAGAAAGACACCCTGGAGTCATCCAGGTTGATGGAAGTGGAGGTGGAGGAGGAGGTTATTGAGGTCAGTCAATGGGGTCAGGTGGTGGTGTCGAGGAGGGTGTTCATGCTGCAACCCTGTCCCAGGGGCATGAGGATGTGCAGGCCATCATGGAGGTTCCCGCACAGAATCCTTTCACTGGGCCATTTGCTGCATCAGTGCACACCTTTTGAGATGCCTCCACCCAGACCATCATCCGATGCAAGCCGATGAGTCCATCTGAGATCATGAGCTGCCCTTGCTTGCTGGTCTCATGAGGTGGAACACAGTCATTCGTGATGATGTACAGGCTACTCGCAGTCAGCTTGTATTTCATCACAATGAGCTGTGCTGCATTATGGCCATGCTGGCAACTGCACTGCTCTCAGGTGGGCTCTGTGGGCTGTTCCCTTTAGTGACCCCCTCCTCCACTTCCTCCTCTGTGCAACAGTCATCCTCCAGGGTGCATTCTAGGATACATTCCAGCATGGCCACTTGTGCACCAGTCCCACCTCCAAAGTCCCATCGGGTTGAGCTTTCATCCCTGCCCCAGGTGAGAGTCCCTACGAAGTCAGATGAGGTGGTCACTGTGCCTACCAAGGCACCAACAGAGGCACAGGCAGTGGGTGATCAGCAGGCACCTCATGGAAGCGCAGGTGCCATACGCTCCCAAAGAGTGTCATCGGGTCAGAGGGTGTACCTTCACAGCTTGCACTCTGCACGGTGGCAGAAGGTGGCAATCATGCAGAGGCAGAATGTTATAGGAGCTTCCACCCTGAGGAGGCGATTGGCACCAGTGATGCAGGAGGACCAAAGGAGGGCCATGCAGGCTTTGTCATTGGTGTATCATTGGTACCAGGGGCAGCTGGTGGCAAAGAGGCAGCAGGCAAGGGAAACAGAGGTGATGGTGTCAAGAGCTAAAGTGGCACTGAGGCGAGCAAGGAGGCAGGCTGCCATCCTGGAGGCTACTTGCAGGTCAGCACAGGAGCAGAGCAGAAGATGGTGGTCACCCTGCAAGCCCTCCAACCAACAATAGAGGCCTGCCTCAGCGACGAGGATGTTGTGTGACTCAGCCCTGATAGAGGCATTGTCAGAGATCCGTGAGGACTAGCCCGCAGCCTGTGTATGTAGTTAATTTGGATTAGGTTTCATTTTTGACTTTTATATACTTTTTTATGCCTGGACTATTTTGAGATTCCCTTCATTTTATTCTGTCTATTATTCAATTGTAATATAGGTTTTGCATCAGTTAATTCCATGCTTTGTGCAGTCTTATGGTCTGTGTTCACAGTTACTTTGTTCATGTTCTACCAGTGCATCTGTTCATTGTCGGTCATGTGTATTGTGGACTCACTGTGTGTGTCATGTTGATGCTCTGATGTTTGCTTGGGAGGGGTGCACATTTGTCTGATGTGTTGGAGTGTGGCTATCAGACAGCTTGAGTGTGTACTGGATGATTTTCAAATTCCATTCCGTGTGCAGGGGCACTGCATGTTTGGCGTCAGTGTGTTAGTGTTGTTGGAGTGAAGGATTCAGTTGTGTGTGTGATGGTGTACATATAGGTATGGTTGTGGTGATGTTTGGATGTCACATGATGGTTTTTGTAGTCTCTCATTGGGGATGGATTGCCACTTGTTCATCTTTATTGCCACATGTTCCACATGATTTCATTGTGTGTTGCATCTGGTGTCATCTCTACTACCTCTGCACATTTGCTACTGGGGGTGGAGTTTATTGTGTGTTGATTTCACTGTTGTCCACTGTTGTTTAGGTGTTCCCTTTGCACTTGCTTGGGATTGTGTATGTGCACGCACTTCATTCACTGTTGTGTGCATTTGGCATTGTGGGTGTTGTGGTGAGAAGTGGCCTCACTGTAGATGGATGGCCTGGACACATCACTTGTGCATTTAGTTGTAGATTGCTGTGTCACTCCCATGTCATGGTCACACACCCACACTCATCTGCAGTCATGCACTGCCTGCTCTCATGTCATGCATCACTTCTGCCACTGGGTTGCGGCTGAGTCCCATGATGGATGTTTCAGTGTGGCAGCCCACATGTCCTGTCTCACTGAGTCACACACTCTCTGACTGGCTTCCCATCACCCACACACATGCACTTTGCCACCTCTACCTCCCTAGTTACCTTTGTACTGGCTGAAATGCACCCAGACATTCTTTGTGAATATGCCCAATCTATTACTCTGTTTACTTATGTCCTCCACAGGCTTTCACTTGCAGTGCTTTGAGGCCATTGCAATGACAGATGGGATGAATACACGTGCCACTTTGCATTGCATTTCCATGTCACCTGTACATGGGATGGCCACAGTGAAGGTGGTACAACAGAGTGCTGTCCAGTTGAGGTGCTGCAGATTCTGGTCTGCAAGGATGTGATAGGAGATGCTCCAGTCCTGGATTCAAAAGCAGTGCCCCCAGTTGATTGTGTTGATGGAGAATATGTGATAGGTATAATTCATGGTGGAGGCAGACCAGAGAAGTTGAGAGAATATGCAGCTCAACATTGAACTGGTAGGGTGGCAGACTGTCGGGGGGCTGTCTGGGGTGGGGGAAGAGGTGAGGGGTTCTGGTGAGTGGTCTCAGGACATGTGGAGGCTGAATGGAGTGGTGGCAGAGGTCACAGGGGCTGGTGCGTGGAGTCAGGACTTGATGGGGCTGCCTGGGGTTGTGGCTGTGGTTAGGGGGAGGGGAAGGGGTTGTACTGACCGTGGACTGTCTGGAGTATTGGTGGAAGTGAGGGGGGCTGATGGGTGGTGTCCGGTGTTGAGCGGGCTTCCTGGGATAGTGGCAGAGGTGATGGGGCTGGTGGGTGGTGTCAGGACTTGAGGGTGGTGCCTGGGCTTTGCGACGAAGGTCAGTGGGGTGTGGGAATGGTGGTGTACTGTCAGGGGACTACCTGGAGTAATGGCAGAGGTGAGGGAGGCTGGTGGGTGGTATTGGGACTTGAAAGGGCTGCCTGTGGCTTGTGGCAGGTGTCATGGGGTATGGGGAGGGGGAATATCATCAGGGGCTGCTTCGAGTAGCAGCAGAGGTGATGGGGGATGGTGGGTGGTGTCAGGACTTGACGGGGGTGCTTGAGGTAGTGGAAGAGGCATGGGCGGTGTTGGGAGAGGGTGTACTGAAAGGGGGCTGCCTGGTGTAGTGGCGAAGGTCAGGGCAGCTGGCAGGAGGTGTCAGGACTTGAAGGGGCTGCCTGGGGTAGTGGTGGAGGTGAGGAAGGCTGGTGAGTGAAATTGGGACTTGAGAGGTCTGCCTGGGTTAGGGATACTGTCAGGGGGCTGCCTGGAGTAGTGGCGGAGAAGAGGGGGTCTGGTGCGTGGTGTCGTGACTTGAGAGGGCTGCCTGGAGTAGTGGCAGAGGTGAGGAGTGCTGGTGGGTGCTGTCAGTACATGAGAGGGCTTCCTGGGGTTGTGGCAGAGGTGTGGGGGGCTGGTGGGTGGTGTCGGGACTTCAGCGGGCTGCCTGGGGGTTTTGGCTGTGGTCAGGGGAGTGTGGTAAGGGGGTTTACCATCAAAGGGCTACTTAGAGAAGTGGAAAAAGTGAAGGGGGCTGGTGGGTGGTGGTGGGACTTGAGGAGACTGTATGGGTATTGTGACAGAGGCCAGGAGGGTGTGGGGAGGGGGTTGTACTGCTTCAGGACTGCCTGGAGTAATGGCAGAGATGAGGGCAGCTGGTGGGTGGTATCAGGACTTGAGGGGGCTGCCTGTGGCTTGCGGCAGAGGTCAGCCGAGTGTGCCGAGTTGGGTGTACTGTCAGGGGGCTGCCTGGAGTAATGGGAGAGATGAGGGGGCTGGTGGGTGGTATCAGGACTTGAGTGGGGTCCCTGGGGAAGTGGATGAGGTCAGGGTGGTGTGGGGAGGAGGGTGTACTGTCAGGGGGCTGCCTGGAGTAGTGGCGGAGGTCAGGGAGGCTGGTGCCAGGACTTGAGGGGGATGCCTGGGGTAGTGGTGGAGGTGAGAGGGGGGCATTGGGTGGTGCCAGGACTTAAGAGGGCTTCCTGGGGTAGTGGCAGAGAATAGGGGGGCCGGTGGGTGTTGTCAGGACTTGAGGGGGCTGCCTGGGGTAGTGGCAGAGGCGTGGGGGGATGGTGGGTGGAGTCGGGACTTGAGGGGGCTTCCTGGGTTTTGTGGTTGTGGTCAGGAGGATGTGGTGAGGGGGGTGTATTGTCACCGGGTTTCCTAGAATAATGGTAGAGGAGAGGAGGCTTGTGGATGGTGGTGGGACTTGAGAGGACATCCTGTGGGTTGTGGCTATGGTCAGGGAAGTGTAGGGAGGGAGGCTCACTGCCAGGGAGCTCCCTGAAGTAATGGCAGAGATGGGGGTGGCTCGTGGGTGTTATCATGACTTGTGGGAGCTGCCCGGGGTAATGGTGGAGGTCAGGCGGGTGTGTTGAGGGGGTGTACTTGCAGCGGCTGCTTGGAGTAGTGGCAGAGGTGAGGGAAATGGTGGGTATTGTAGGGACTTGAGGGGATGCCTTGGAGTTGTGGCTCTGGTTAGGGAGGAGCTGGGTGTACTGTGATGGGGCTGCTTGGAGTAGGGGCGGAGGTGGCGAAGGTGAGCGGGATGGTCGGTGCAGTTGGGTCTTGAGGGGGCTGCATGTGGTTTGTGGCTGAAGTCAGGGGTGTGTGGTGAGTGGGTTGTACTGTGAGGGGTCTGCCTGGAGTAGTGGATGAGGACTTGGGGATTGTAGGTGGTGTTGGGACTTGAGGGGGCTGCCTGCGGTTTGTGGTTTTGGTCAGGGCAGGTGGTGAGACGGGTGTACTGTCAGAAGGCTGCCTAGAGCAGTGGCAGAGGTAGCGGATGTGAGGTGAGTGGGTGGTGTCAGGACATGTGGGGGCTGCCTGGGGTAGTGGTAGAGGTCAGGGGGTGAGGGGAGGGGTGTACTGTCAGTGGGCTGCTTGGAGTAGTGCTCGAGGTGAGGGGGCTGATGGGTTGAATCAGGCCTTGAGGGGGCTACCTAGGGTTGTGGCTGTTGGGTAGAGAGGTTGTGGATCGGATATTATGTCAATAGGCTGCCTGGAGTTGTTGTGGAGGTCATGGGGGCTGTGGGTGGTGTCAGGTCTTGTGGGGGCTACCTGGGGTAGTGGCATAGGTGAGTGGCTGTTTGGTGGTGTCACGACTTGAGATAGCTGCCAGGGGGTTGTGGCGGATGAGAGGGGGATGTGGGGAGGGAGGTGTACTGTCAGTGGGTTTCCTGGAGTAGTGGAAGAGGTGAAGGAGGCTGGTGGGCAGTGCCAGGAATTTAGCGGGCTGCCTGGCAGTTGTGGTGGAGGTCAGAGGGCTGTGGGGAGGGGAGTGTACTGTCAGTGGGCTGCCTAGAGTAATGGTAGAGGTGAGAGGGTCTGGTGGGTGGTGTGGCGGCTGCCTGTGGCTTGTGGCAGAGATCATGGGGTATGGGGAGAGGGAGCACTGTCGGGGGGCAGCCTGGAGAAGTCAGGGAGTCAAGGGCCGCTGGTGGGTTTTGTCAGGACTTGAGGGGGCTGCCTGTGGCTTGTGGCAGAGGTGAGCCTGTCAAATGAGAAATTATATCATGCCTCCTATCGCAATAAATATATGTATATTAGCCTACGCCAAGCTGCTTATAAGTCGCTTGCGAAGAAATCTGTGTTGCAAGGTCCTGACCTTAAAATCAATGTAAACCGCCATTTTAGGTCAATCTGCCATTTTAGGTTCGCTTTGTAAAGTCACCCTGTGAGTTAATATGGTGGACGATGTCATTCCGAAATACTACATGGCTGTCTTGACCTCTGTATGTAGCTAATATGTAACTTGCCTGCAGGCCACTTGTTGAGGTCGTGAACTGAGACCGTGTCCTTCGTTGACCTGTGTATAAAGGATTACTCGTGCAATGAAACTAATCCGCAAGCATATGTTAAGAACAATGTATTCAAATACTGAACGTAGAACACTTGTTTAACTGCATTATATTAATGTTTGAGAAGACCTGAATGGAAAATCCCTGAATACACAGTTGCCGTATAGGCTTGTTGATATATGTATTAAAAGCAAACCAGTTACATGTGGATGTGCGAAACTCAGCATGAACCCTAGATCGGTGATGTATTAGAGGAATAATAACCTGAGGTAGGGCTGGACATCGTGCTCACGAAGAGTATAAAAGACCAATGCATTCTAATGTACAGTGTCTCTCACTGAATACACTGAACCACACTGGAGTTCGTTGTGTTGCACTGCGGGCCAATAGCTATCTGATTTTGCTCTGTTCTTCGTAACTGGATTCAGTATAAAATAAAGTACTTTGTATGTTCCTTTGTAACCCGTGTTCGGTGTATTTCCTTTTGGGGTACTCAGCCTCGATATTTTGATTTTGTTTTCACAGTTGGTGCCCGAATAGGGACACTCAAGATTGATGCCGGATTGTTGAAGGTTGACGCAGGCTATCGGACCGGGATCGGACGGTGTGACAAAAAGGGGCCCCACTGAACGAGACGCGACACCTCAGCAGCGCTGAACGACCTTACCCCTGGACGATTAGCTGTCCGAGACAGCATCTTGACGAGGGTCCACTTATCGAGGCGGGCAGATTTGCCTAAATCACCATACACGATGTAAGATTAGTTAGGTAAGATTCTTTGAAATGCCATCGGACCTCCTTAGGTTTGTTCAGGTGAGTCGTGACCCGACTCTTAATTCAACCCTGATAATTTGAATTTGGCACACTGTATCTGCAGACACAATTATTGACCTTGTTAACACCAATAATTTGATATGCCTGGGAAATTGTCTAACTGCTTCAGGGCGTTGTTCCGCAGCAATAGACAATCTTTGGAATTTAGCCATCCCGCACCACAGGAGGGGTCACCAGCATGTTCTATGTACTGTAAGCATGGCATTGGAAGCATAGTATTTAATGACATTTGGCACAGACAAACCAGACATGCCTCCGAACTTCAGTGGCCAATGAATGGTAGTTTTGAAATCCCTCGTATTGAGTATTTCGAGTCAATTCTATTAAAGAAGAAGGCTAGTCCTGCAGCATTTGATGTTTTGCAGAATTGGAAAAAAGAAGCGTTGCAGCAACTTAAAAGTAGAGAAAAACATCCGCGCTGTCATAAGACGAACGCCGAAAAAGCATTATTGTATGACCAAGATAAACATTCTGATTCGACTAGGAATATGGATAGGGCTTTCTCACTTGGAATTCAGAAAATCTATCCTTCCAAAGACCTCCATGCTTCCGATGAATTCATAGACAAATTGTTAAATGAACGAAGGCCTGGTGCCTCTGCGCCACCTCCGTATGTTCCTCTTCCTGCTGCTTTGCCTCTTCCTCCTGCTATTCCTGCTCTACCTGCTGTTGTTCCCGTTGTTCCTGCTCTTCCTAATGTTCCCCTTCCTCCAGCTCCTCCACCTCTTCTTATCGCACCAGTTACAGTACCTCCATTGAATTTGCCTGCTCCCTCTCTTCCAAGTGGTCCTGAGCCGCTTGTAGTCGATCGAGGTGCAGGGTCGAAGGTTGTCACTCGCAATACTGTACCACCAGAGAAGAAACGTGATTTGATTGCACGGGCTAAGCATTGTATGGAGAGGGATGATCAAGCTAATATTTTTGCCACACTTAGTATTATGGATAATATTCCAGATAAAAATGTTTTCATTGAAGGTTTAGGTATTCATTTATGTGTAATGTGGGGTAAATTAAATAATACAGATCTCCCGCAAGGGTTAATGGATCTAAATACTTTAGCGTTTTCTAGAGACACTGTGGAGAAAGTAAATGAGCATGTCGAGAGGTTATTTGGGTATAGAAAGGAGTTAGAAAAGTTGCAGAATGAGGATGATGAGGGGGAAGTATGTATGTACAGAAACGGTTCCTTCCTTGTCGTAAATCGATATCTGAGGAAGCACAAATTTGTACGAAGGACGCGCTTAGATGGATTTCAGATATGTCGATAACTCCAGTTGAAGTATATGACACATATAGTCAGTATACACCAGAAATGCAGAGCAAAGTGATACAGGTAATGATAGAATACCTACAGGATGATTGTGTAAAAAGAAAGATTAGTTGTCCCACAGAGTTATCTAGTATTTATAAGAGAGCTTTTCAACTTGACACTTCTTCGACTGCTTTAGCGCTCGACTTGGCTCTGTTGCTTAGTAAGCGTTCGGAGTCGCCTACTTCTCAGTTGCCTATGAGAGAGGTTCCTCCGACATATGTCCCGAAGGTTGAGGTTGCGGCCGATGTTGCACAGGGTATAGTTGCTGTGAACATTCCTGCACATTATGTATCGCAGTTCGTTCACGTCCCGTTCTCAAGACAGGAAGTGAATACTATTAGACAATCTATTCCTGATATTAGCAAAAATGCGACAGGATTCTATAAAGAAATAGAGTCCGTTTTGCAATCCTCAGTGTTCACCTTAGGCGATATCGATTTGTTATTCCCTGTACTCCTGCCTGTAGATTTGTGGAAACAAGTTAGAACTATAGACGACGTGCCAGGGTTGGGAGATACATGGGTGAATATAACTAGACTCGATGGAGAAAGGCCAGCTGGTGAAAGACCGCCTCAGGTGATACTAACTTTGCCTGATAGAATCATTGCAAAATTGAAAACTATAATTCCAGAGAAAATAATTATTTGGGACAAACTTACGACCTGTGTCCAAAGAAGTCTGAGGGTGCTGCCGAGTTCTTTAATCGGTTGGAACAGGTATTCTCGGATTTCAGCGGACAAGACCTAGGCACAGAGTCTGGGAAAAGGTTATTTTTGGACAAATTTGTGCATGGATTGCTGCCTGACATCCAGTCACACATTATGTCTTCTGAGAGCGCTTGGCAGGCGAAGTCCCAATCAGAAGTACTGCACATGGCTCAGTACTACGAGAATCGTGTCATTAATGAAAAAGATAGAGTTGAAAAACAAAAAGGTGATTTGAAGACTAAAGAGCTATAACAGCAATTGTTAGAGGCCCCAGAGGGGCTAGTTCTCAGATTAGAGGTCAGTATGTCCTGCAACGGAATGTGCCCTTGGGTCCTGTGAACATTAACCAGTGCGCCTATGGTCGTCAAGAGGGTCATTGGCATGCACAATGCCCCGTCCTTCGACAAAGGTCGAACAACACATTTGGGAATATGGGTAGACGATCCATAGGTCGCCCGGGTGTAGGGGGCCCTGGTAGAGGTCAGTTTACACAGGATCCTCAGCAACCTTTTTCACAGGATAATCAGACTCCGTGTGTGGATCCGAGGAACATATTAGATCATCCTTCTGCTGCATATTTATCTGAAGAGCTTCCTTTTGATGACATTCTGTTTCGTTAGGATTGCCCGAAGCAGGGTTCGGAACCTACACCTATTCCCATCAATCAGAAAGGTCCCTACGTTGAAATGGTGGTGTGAAATAGGAAACATCAGTTTTTGATATATACTGGAGCACAGAAGTGTTCCATTGATCATTCACGGGTTCCAAACATTCCACTGTCAGGGCAAACCAATGTTTCTGTAGAGTTTTCTGGCACACCAGTTGTTTGTCCGGTTTCTTCGCCGGTACCCATTTCTTTGTGTCCATTTACGGACCACTGTCCATTTCTGTAGACTTCGAATTGTGGGGAGAACTTGCTGGGGTTGAATCTGTTAAAAGAATCAAATGCAGTGATTTATTGTTCTTCTGATGGAGTGCGCTTGACGATTTCACCACAGCAATTTTTTGTCTCGCAATTCTTGACTAGACCTTTGCCGCCAGAATTCATTAATGTACCAGAGAGCTTATGGGCTGTTGACGACAATGATGTCGGTGTTTTACAGATTTAACCTGTTAAAATAGTTTTGAAACATGGAATTGAGCTGCCACGCATTCCCCAGTATAAGATTTCAGTTGAGGGCGAGCAAGCTTTGAAATGCATTGTTTCCGATTTTGTGCATCGCGGGGTGATTGATGAAATTTCAGGAAGTTTGTGCAACTGTCCGATTTTGCCCGTGTACAAAAAAGGCGATAATGCAATTCCATTCCGTTTCATAATTTATTTACATGCCATTAATAAGGTTGTCGCTCCGCAATTTCCAATTGTGTCTGATGTGATGACAATATTAACCATGATTCCATCTACAGCTACTTACTTTAGTGTTGTGGATCTAAAGAATGCTTTCTTTAGTATTCCTATACACAAGGATAGTAGATACTTGTTCACGTTCACCTTGGGGGGGCGCTCATTCACATTTACTCGTGCACCTCAAGGGTACACAGAGAGTCTTAGCATCTATAGTAGGGGTTAGAAAGAACAACTTGATACCCTTGAATTGCTCTCTAATTGTACATTGCTTCAGTATGTTGATGACTTGCTTTTAGCTTGCTAACTCTGAGAGCGCCTGTAAGGAGGGCACTGTGTACTTGCTTATCCATCTAGCTAAGCATGGTCACAAAGCTTTGCTTAAAAAGTTACAATATTTTTGCCAGGGTGTCGCCTATTTAGGCTATCTCCTGTCAAAGGAGGGAAGAAGATTGACACCTGAAAGAATAAAACACATTACTGGCATGTCTGTCCCAAATACACAGAAGGAAGTTAGAGCCTTGATAGTTATGGCTTCTTACTGTAGGTTGTGGATCCCAAATTTTTCACTAGTGATCAAACCGATGTTGGCTTTGACAAAGAAGGGCATTTCTTCGCCATTGCCGTGGAACGCGGAACACCAGCAATCATTTGACTTGCTTAAGACTGTATTATGCTCTGCACCAGTTTTGGGCACATCAAACTATGAAAAGGCCTTTGTGTTGTTTGTGCATGAATGTGATGGATGTGCTTTGGCTGTATTAATGCAGGAACATGGAGGGAAGAATAGGCTGTGCGGTTACTTTTCTTCTGCCCTTCATCCTGTAGCTTGCGCTTTACCAAGATGTTTGCGAGCTGGTGCTGCTGCATCTGTAAAACAGAGTGAGGGAATGGTCCTAGGCCATGATCTAACCCTGATGGTGCCTCACTCTGTAGATGTTCTACTGAACCGAACCCAAACGCAACACCTCACTTCTGCACAGTTGACGAGATATGAATTGATCTTGTTTGCTCCTCACATTCAAATTAAGAGGAGTTGTGTTCTTAATCTGGCTGAACTCCTAAATTTCCCGCAAGATACTACTTGCGGCGATGAAGAGTCACATGATAGTTTGTATACTACCGAACAAGAAACAAAGGGTTAAATTGATTTGAAAGACACTCCTTTGGATAATCCGCAAGGAGAGCTGTTTTGTGATGGTTCCTGCTTCAAACTTCCGGATGGTACATCCACAGCTGCTTATGCAATAACCACATTAAGCACGGTCATGGAAACCAAGAGAATCACGCATAACTCTGCGCAGGCCGCAGAGATTATAGCATTGACCCGAGCTTGTGAACTTTCCGAAGGGCTTGCAGTAAACATATATACTGATAGTCAGTATGCCTTTGGGGTGGTTCACAACTTTGGGAGACTTTGGTCAGAGAGAGGGTTCCTAACTTCACATGGCACTAAAATCCAACATGGCTCCCTAATAGTACAACTACTCTCAGTGCTTGCGCTCCCTACTCAGTTAGCTGTTTTGAAATGTGCATCACATCGAAAGATTACAGATGACATAGGGAAAGGGAATGCTTTCGCTGATCAGATAGCTAGACAAACTGCTACCGATCCCCTTACGGAGATGTATGTTTCAAGGGAGACTGTAAATGCTTATGCAATGGATGAGGGTGTTGGGTCTGAATGGGATATCCAAGCTGATGCCACATTAGAAGAATCCAAGAGGTGGGCTGAAAGCTTGGGGAAACTTGATGATGACGGGTGTTGGGTGGACATAGTTGAAGGGAAATGGCTACTCCCTGACACGTATATAATGATGATGGTCATCATGGCCCATGGTCCTACGCATGTATGTGCCCAGAAAATGACAAAAATGTTAGACAAAGTTAGGGCAAATGACAATATTTCGAAAATTGTCCAGCGCCACGTCCAGGATTGCATGATTTGCCTACAACACAATGTGGGAAAGGGGACAGCAACTCCAAGGGGAAGTTTTGGGCCACCCTCTGTCCCCTTTGAAGTTATCCACTTTGATTTTATTGAAATGGAGCGGTGCAACAATAAAAAATATGTGCTGGTGGTCATCTGTACTTTTAGTAAATGGGTTGAGGCTTTCCCCGTCAAAGATGCTACGGCCATGACTATTGCGAAAACCATGTTAAGGGAATATTTTCCATGGTTCGGGCTACCAAGAGTCATCTGGTCGGACAATGGTCCACATTTTGTCACTGCTGTAATTCTGCAGATATGTGCGGCATTACAGATCGACAAACGGTTCCATTCGGCCAGAAATGCTCAGATCGCCGGAGTGTAGAAAGACACAACGGTATCATCAAGAACAAGCTTGCTAAGACGTGTGCCGGCACTAAATTAAAATGGCCGGAAACCTTACCGATCGTGTAATTATCCATGCGTACAACCCCTCAAACTAAGACTGGGCTGTCTCCGATTGAGGTGGTAATGGGGAGTCCTGCCAATATCTGGAACCTTCCTAAATGTAATTCCTTAAGAAATGTTGAAAATGTATTACTTTCAGATTATTGTAGCCAGTTGACTAAAAACCTGTATTTGATTTATCACCAGGTATGAGAGGCTTTACCTGTGCGATAAGAAGGCACGGGCCACAGTATACGGCCTGGAAGTTGGGTGCTCATCAAGGCATTTGAGCGCTCTTCCTGCCTTGCACCTCGCTGGCGTTGCCCGTTCCAGGTCCTGTTGGTCACCCAAACAGCGGTGCGGGTCTCTGGAAGAAAGAACTGGATCCACACGTCCCATGTCAAGAAACTTCCTCACCCAGTGCCACATGTTACAGAAGAAACAGAACCCCTCACTAATGCTGCAACCAACAATCCCAAAGCAGTAAATAGCGCCAAGAGTGTGTCGGAGAATATTTCTGAGCCCGTGGGGCTTGGGGAAACAGCCATTTTGTCTCCACACTGTCCAAAAGTTTTGAATCCTGAAACTGCTGTTCCAAATTCGGCATCTTCACTTGTCTCTGATACGTTGCTTCCAGCGGGAAGTGACGACACATTGTTTCCGGATCAATCAGTACCAGGAAAAGCAAGGTACAATCTGCGTCCAAGAAAATAGACTTACGGCATGGTTTTGCTGTGCATCTGATAGACTTACGGCACGGTTCGGCTGTGCATTCGAAGAAGGAAAGGATAATCGAGGGCTTGTTTTTGCCCAAATTTGAGAAAGCGGATTCTGTTGGCTAGGGTTGTGGAAGGACTAAGAAGTCACGCAACTGGGAAGTCACCAGCAACGAACATTGGGGTTTCCATTTGAAGTCTACAATACCTGCCACCGCTAACTCTCGTATGGGACTTGTAAATGAGGGGGTGACCAACCGGGACAATGGACAATATGCCTGGGTCCCGAAAACGTATTGCTGTGTTTTTATAATGATATTTGGGTTTTTAATAGTCGTTGTTTTAGGATTGTGGTACCTTGAGGAAATGCATCCTCTAGAATCCTTGTTGCACACTGAAAATGTACCTGCTGTTCCTACTCCCTTTGTACATTTGCATACTCTGTCCCCTAGGGACTCTCAGCATAGACAAAGGTACCACAATAGTACTCTGCTACTTTTCATGAATGCTACGCATGCCATTTTTAATAAGTCTAACTGTTGGGTCTGCTCACATTTACCGCAACACAGGGATAAAGGGCTAGGTTGGTATATTCATCCTTTACCTTTGACAACTGCTTGTTATGCTTCTCTTAGAGCACTGTTCTTTGGCCGTTTGAATGATAGCATCTCAGGAAACTTTGACGGTACTAATTTGAATAGTTTTGAGAAACGTGTTTTGACTCCCCTGGGATGCTCACTTTTCACAAACAGGAGTAAACCTAATGTTGCTTCTATTAGGCCTTCTGATACACTGTCTCGTCCTTTTCAATCTTTGATTTCCTTCAAGATGGCTCTGATAGGCAATAAGGATGCCATGCCTCCTTCTTACACTCTTAACCACAGCCCCGATTCAGTTTCTTTTTGCATACAGAGGAATGGAACTCAGTCAATGGGAGATTTTCTAGGTTGTGCCAACGTTGCAAATTGGACTGGTGAAAATAGACATTTGTATGTAGGCGAACCTGTCTACTTCGTCTGAGGTAATGTAGCATTCCCATGGTTTCCCTGGGATTGACAGGGAACCTGTTACTTAGGGATCCTGTTACCTGGGGTGTTTATAGCTAGTAAAAAGAAGTTTCAAAGGCTCGTCCACAGCGGGACTAGAATGGTGACACTCCAGCACAAATATTGGGAGATATAGCAAAATCAGTTGTGCCATTTTGGGGGCAGATAGCGAATTCTGAATATATCAGAAAACTAGCGAGAGTACTGGAGAGAACCATCAACAGGACCATGGACATACTCTATAATATCACATTAGAACAGAAGGCGATAAGACTAGTAGCACTTCAAAACCGGATGCATTAGATGTCATTCTGGCTGAACGTGGTGGAGTGTGTAAATTATTGGGGTCAGCTTGCTGTGTTTTTGTGCCAGATTCCACCCCAACCATCTTCAAGGCAATACAGAATCTGCACGTCCTTAGTTCAGAAGTGCATGTTCCTGAGGGAAACTGGGATTTTAGCGCTTGGTTCTGGGACTTCTTGCGATCTTGGGGTTGGAAAGTACTTTCTGCCTTGCTGATTACTTTGGGAATCCTGTTGTTTCTTTATTGCTGTATTCAGTGTCTACATAGTATATGTTCGATGCTAGGGGGATGTTGCGCACAAGTGATAGGTAAGATAGGACATAAAGTGTATACCCCAGATAAAACTTCCAAAGAATATGTGTTGAAAGAAATTTTAGCGAATGACCTAATGGCAATAGATATTTCCGACAGTGATTCAGGGTGCATGGATGATGATGTATGGAGTTATTTACAAGGAGATCCAAAGTAGTTTTAGCACTTGGCATAGGCCAAAAGGAGGGTTTGTCAAATGAGAAATTTTATCGTGCCTCCTATCGCAATAAATATATGTATATTGGCCTACGACAAGCTGCTTATAAGTCACTTGCAAAGAAATCCGTGTTGCAAGGTCCTGACCTTAAAATCAATGAAAACCGCCATTTTAGGTCAATCCGCTATTTTAGGTTCGCTTTGTAAAGTCACCCTGTGAGTTAAAATGGTGGACGATGTCATTCCAAAATACAACATGGCTGTCTTGACCTCTGTATGTAGCTAATATGTAACTTGCCTGCAGGCCACTTGTTGAGGTTGTGCACTGAGACCTTGTCCTTCGTTGACCTGTGTATAAAGGATTACTCGTGCAATGAAAATAATCCACGAGCATATGTTAAGAACAATATATTCAAATACTGAACGTAGAACACTTGTTTAACTACATTGTATTAATGTTTGAGAAGACCTGCATGGAAAATCCCAGAATACACAGTTGCCGTATAGTCTTGTTGATATATGTATTAAAAGCAAACCAGTTACATGTGGATGTGCGAAACTCGGCATGAACCCTAGATCGGTGATGTATTAGCAAAATATTAACCCGAAGTAGGGCTGGACATCGTGTTCACGAAGAGTATTAAAGACCAATGCATTCTAATGTACAGGGTCTCTCACTGAACACACTGAACCACGCTGGAGTTTGTTGTGTTGCACTGAGGGCCAATAGCTATCTGATGTTGCTCTGTTCTTCGTAACTGGATTCAGTATAAAATAAAGTACTTTGTATGTTCCTTTGTAACACGTGTTAGGTGTATTTCCTTTTGGGGTACTCAGCCTCGATATTTTGATTTTGTTTTCACAAGCCGGGTGTGCAGAGTTGGGTATACTGTCAGGGCACTGCCTGGAGTAATGGGAGAGATGAGGGGGCTCGTGGGTGGTATCAGGACTTGAGCGAGGTCCCTGGGGAAGTGGATGAGGTCAGGGAGGTGTGGGGAGGAGGGTGTACTGTCAGGGGGCTGCCTGGAGTAGTGGCGGAGGTCAGGGTGGCTGGTGTCAGTACTTGAGGGGGATGCCTGGGGTAGTAGTGGAGGTGAGGGGGGGCTTTTGGGTGGTGCCAGGACTTGAGAGGGCTGCCTGGGGTAGTGGCAGAGAATAGGGGGGCTGTTGGGTGTTGTCAGGACTTGAGGGGGCTGCCTGGGGTAATGGTGCAGGTCAAGCGGGTGTGTTGAGGGGGGTGTACTGACAGTGGGCTGCTTGGAGTAGTGGCAGAGGTGAGGGAGCTGGTGGGTATTGTTGGGACTTGAGGGGATGCCTTGGAGTTGTGGCCGTGGTTAGGGAGGAGCTGGGTGTACTGTGAGGGGCTGCTTGGAGTAGTGGCAGAGGTGGCAGAGGTGAGCGGGATGGTCGGTACAGTTGGGTCTTGAGGGGACTGCATGTGGTTTGTGGCTGAGGTCAGGGGTGTGTGGCGAGGGGGTAATACTGTGAGGGGTCTGCCTGGAGTAGTGGTTGGGGACTTGGGGATTGTAGGTGGTGTTGGGACTTGAGGGGGCTTCCTGTGGTTTGTGGTTTTGGTCAGGGTGGGTGGTGAGAGGGGTGTACTGTCAGAAGGCTGCCTAGAGCAGTGGCAGAGGTAGGGGGTGGGGGGCTGGTGGGTGGTGTCAGGACATGTGGGGGCTGCCTGGGGTAGTGGTGGAGGTCAGGGGGGTGAGGGGAGGGGTGTACTGTCAGTGGTCTGCTTGGAGTAGCGGTTGAGGTGAGGGGGCTGGTGGGTGGAATCAGACCTTAAGGGGGCTACCTAGGGTTGTGGCTGTGGATAGGGAGGTTGGGGAGGGGAATTATGTCAATAGGCTGCCTGGAGTAGTGGTGGAGGTCATGGGGGATGTGGGTGCTGTCAGGTCTTGTGGGGGCTGCCTGGGATAGTGGCATAGGTGAGTGGCTGTTTGGTGGTTTCATGACTTGAGATGGCTGCCAGGGGGTTGTGGCGGATGACAGGGGGATGCGGGAGGGAGGTGTACTGTCAGTGGGCTGCCTGGAGTAGTGGCAGAGGTGAAGCAGGCTGGTGGGTAGTGTCAGGAATTGAGGGGGCTGCCTGGCAGTTTTGGTGGAGGTCAGAGGGCTGTGGGGAGGGGGGTGTACTTGTCGCAGAGATCATGGGGTGTGGGGCAGGGGGCTGCCTGGAGTAGTAGCAAAGGTGAGGGTGCTGGTGGGTTGTGTCAGGACTTCAGATGAGTGCCTGGTGTAGTGTCAGACGTCAGGTGGGTGTAGGGAGGGAGGTGTACTATCAGGGGGCTGCCTGGGGTAGTGGCAGAGGTGTGGTGGGCTTGTGAGTGGTGTTGGGACTTGAGGGGGATGCCGTGGGTTGTTCCTGTGGTCAGTGGGTGTGGTCACGGGTGTACTGTCAGATGGCTGACTAGAGTAGTGGCAGAGCGGGGCTGGTGGGTGGTGGCGTGACTTGAGAGGTCTGCCTGTGGGTTGTGACTGTGGTCAGCGCGGTGTGGGGATTAGGGTGTACTGTCAGGGGGCAGCCTGGAGAAGTGGAGGAGTCAAGGGCTGCTGGTGGGTTTTGTCAGGACTTGTGGGGGCTGCTTGGTTAGTGGCAGACGTAAAGGAGTTGTGTAAGGGGGTGTACTATCAGGGGGCTGCTTGGAGAAGGGGCAGAGATGAAGAGGCCTGGTGGGTGATATTGGGACTTGGGAGGTCTGCCTGTGGGTTGTGGCTGTGGTCAGGGGTGTGGGGATGGGGGTGTACTGTCTGGGGGCTGCCTGGTGTAATTGCATAGGTGATCAGGGCTGGTGGGTTGTGGTGGGACTTGAGACATCTGCCTGTGGGTTGTGGCTATAGTCAAGTGTGTGTGGGGATGGGTGTGTACTGTCAGTCGGCAGCCTTGAGTAATGGCAGAGATGAGGGGGGCTAGTGGGTTGTATCAGGACTTGAAGGGACTGCCTGTGGCTTGTGGCAGAGGTCAGAGGGGCTTGGGGAGAGGGGTGTACTGTCAGGGGGCTGCTTGGATTAATTGCAGAGATGAGGGGGCTGGTTGGTGGTGTCAGGACTTGAGGGGATCCCTGGGGTCTTGGCAGAGGTCAGGGAGGTGTGGGGAGGCGCCTGCACTCTCAGAGGGCTTCCTGGAGTAGTGGCAGAGGTGGGAGCGGCAGGTGGAGAGTGTTGGGGCCTTGAGGGGGCACCCTGTGGGTTGTGAATCTGGTCAGGGCAGTGTGGGGATGACGGAATACTGTCTGGGGCATACCCGGAGTACTGGCGGAGATGAGGACAGCTAGTGGGATTGTTGGGACTTGTGGTGCCTTCCTGGGGTAATGACCGGGGTGAGGGGCAGCTGGTGGGGGTTGACAGGGCTTAAGGGGGCTGCCTGGGGTAGTGGCAGAGGTGCGGGGGGCTGCTGGTTGGTGGCAGTCTTGAGGGGTCTGCCTGGGATTTGTGGTTTTGATCAAGGGGGGGTGAGGGGGGTGTACTGTAAGAGGGAGCAGTGGCAGAGGTGAGGGGGGCTGGTGGGTGTGGCAGGACTTAAGGGGGCTGCCTGGGGTAGTGGAAGATGTGAGGGGGGCTGGTGTCAGGACTTGCGGGGGCTGCCTGTGGCTTTTGACAGAGGGTATGGGGCATGTGGAGAGGTTGTACTATTAGTGGGCTGCTTGCAGTAGCGGTGGAGGTCGGTGGGCGCTTGTGGGTGGAATCAGGTCTTATGTGGGCTGTCTGGGGTAGTGGCAGATGTGAGGGGGCTCTTCAGTCATGTCAGGACTTGAGGTGGCTGCCTAGGGGTTGTGGCGGAGGTCAAGGGGATGTGGAGAGGGAAGTGTACTGTCGGGGGGCTTCCTGGAGTAGTGGCAGAGGTGAAGGGGTCTGGTGGGTGGTGTTGGGACTTGAGGGGGCTACCTGGGGGTTGTGGCAGTGGTCAGGGGGTTGTCGGGAGGAGGGTGTACTATCTGGGGCTGTCGGGAGTAATGGCAGACATGAGGGGGGCTAGTGGGTGGGGTGAGGTCTTGAGACAGCTGCCTGTGGCTTGTGGCAGAGGTCAGGGGATGTGGGGACAGGGGAGGGGGATGTATTGTCAGGTGTCTCCTGGAGTAGTGGCAGAGCTTAGGGCAGCTGGTGGATGGTGTTAAGACTTGAGGGGGCTGCCTGGGGTAGTGGAGGAGGTGAGTAGGGCTGGTGGGTGATTTCATGACTTCAGAGGGTTGCCTGGTGTAGTGTCTGAGGTCAAGTGGGTGTAGGAAGGGGGCTGTACTGTCAGGCGGCTGCCTGGAGTAGTGGCGTAGGAGAGGGGGGTTGTGGGTGGTATCAAGATTTGAGGGGGCTTTCTGGGGTAGTGGCAGAGGTGTAGGTGGCTGGTGTCAGGACTTGAGGAAAACTGCCTGGGGGTTGTGTCTGTGGTCAGAGAGGTTTAGGGAGGGACGCTCACTGTCAGGGGGCTCCCTGAAGAAGTGGCAGAGACGAGGGTGGCTGGTGGGTGTTGTCAGGACTTTTGGGGGCTGCCTTGGGTAATGGCAGAGGTCAAGCGGGTGTGTTATGATATGATATAGGATATGGCATTTGTAACGCACCTATAAACATGTGTTTCAAGGCACGACAAGGCAAGGGAGGGGGAACACAAGGAGGACAGACAACGATCCTACTGGGCGAGGTGTCATTCAGATCACGCAAGTGCATGGGAAAGGGAAGAGGGAAAGTGTGGGGGAGGGGGAAAGTGCAGTACATGGGATGAATAAATAACACTACGTAAAGGAACGACCTGCAGGTGGCAACTGCAAGGATAAGTGCAGACATCAGCGGTCAAGTGCTGGTAGTGGGACTAGTAGGGATACAGAACAGTCCGAAATGCAGGGGTTACCAATGCAGGTAGCAATTGGCAGGGTAGGGGACCAGGGCCAGAGATCAGAGGGTGGACGGATAACCAGTGCAATGTCAGATTCAGCCAGGAAGTCAGCAGGGCAGAGGAGGAGAGGAAGCAGAAGCAAAGAGGAAGGTTTTGAGGTGCCTCCAGAACCGGAGATGAGTCTCTTCAAGTTTAAGGGAGGCAGGGAGGCTGTTCCAGAGGGAGGCCCCAGCAGAAGAAAGAGATCTTCCACCAACTTGTTGCTTGGAGAAGCGGCTGACCCTGAGGGAGTTGGAAGCGGATGAGCGAAGAGCTCGAGAAGGAAGATATTTAGGAAGAGAGAGTTGAAGGTATTGAGGCCCAAGGCCCCAGAAGGCCTTGTGGACAATGCAGAGGGTTTTGAACTTAATCCTAGCAGCCACTAGGAGCCAGTGCATAGATTTCAGTCCGGGAGAGATACGATCCCTGGGCTTGAGGTCTAGAACAAGTCTCGCAGTCCTGTTTTGGATAAATTGCAGAGGGCGGAGAGAACAGGCAGGTAGATTTAGAAAGAAGCTGTTGCAGTAGTCCAGCCTAATAGAGAACCAGAGCTCTTGAGACGATGAGCTTCTGGAGGAAGGAGAGGAAAGGGAGAATACCTTTGAGGGGGTGTACTGTCAGCAGGCTGCTTGGAGTAGTGGCAGAGGTGAGGGGGCTGGTGGGTGGTGTAGAGACTTAAATGGATGCCTGGGGGTTTTGGCTGTGGTTCGGGGGAGGGGGGGTGTATTGTCAGGGGGCTGCTTAGAGTAGTGGCAGAGGTGAGGGGGGCTGGTGGGTGAAGTTGGGGCTTGAAGGGGCTGCATGGGGTTTGTGGCTAGGTCAGAAATGTGTGGGGAGGGGGAAGTACTGTGAGGGGTCTGCCTGGAATAGTGGTTGAGGACTCATGGGCTGGTAGATGGTGTTGGGATGTAAGGGGGCTGCCTGGGGTAGTGGAAGATGTGAAGGGGGCTGGTGGGTGGTGTCAGGACTTGAGGGGGCGGCCTGTGGCTTGTGGCAGAGGGTATGGGGCATGGGGAGGGGGATTACAGTCAGGGGGCTGCCTGGATTAGTGGTACAGGTGAGGGGGCTAGTGGGTGGTGTCAGGACATGAGTGGGGTACCTGCAGTAGTGACAGAGGTCAGAGCGGTGTGGGGAAGGGTTTGTACTGTTAGGGAGTTGCCTGGAGTAGTGGTGGAGGTCAGGGTAGCTGGCTGGTGGTGTCAGGACTTGAGGGAGCTGCCTAGAGTAATGGCACAGATGAGGGAGCCAGTTGTCAGGACTTGAGGAGGTCCCTGGGCTAGTAAAAGAGGTCAGGGAAGTGTGGGGAGGGGCCTGCTCTGTCAGGGGGCTTCCTGGAGTAGTGGCAGAGGTCAGGGTAGCTGGTGTTAGGACTTGAGGGGGGTACCTGCTAGGCAGAATCACATACAGTACCCTTTGGGACCACTACATGCAATTAAGACTACAAGTGTCAGTACAATTTCACCTTTGCTACAAGCCTGTACTACACAGTAATGTGGTATCGGTGGCTGAGCAGCCAGACTTATCTCAAGAGTAAAGTGAGCAGTACAACAGCTTACACAAAGGACTAGCAATCACAGTGATTCAAACACACACTTACTCAAGGTTTCTTGATAAAATAATATACATGTATTTACACAGTAATTTGGAAAACATTCCACTAGCAAAAGCAGCTTAATATCACACACTAGTATACTACAATACACAACCAATAAGTTACTGAACAAGTTTAGCTCCCCTGAAGTGGGAGCAAAATGGCACTTCAGTTACTTTAAAAAGGGGTATAAAGACAAGGTTATAAGAAATGAAGCACAGACACTTTCATAGGCAGGTCAAAGGGTTTCTGTTAACTACAACCAGCAATTCATTTCATAGACCTGGGCCAAAGTCAATGGTTCAGAGACTTTGTATAGGATAGCACAGTTCTGTAAGTAAACAGTTAAGTCTTTGCCATGGTTATTAGAAGAATTTGGTCAGACGAAAAGTCAGAGGTATGTTTAGGGAAGGACAAGCCTTCAAAGATGGGAACGTTTCACAAACTTTCACCGCAGCCAAAAAGATTTCCTGACCGCATTTGCACAGTACCTTGCAGCTGTCTGTCTCTATGTATCCTTTCCAATGATATCACAAAAACGGGTGTATGGGTCGGCTTAACTAAACCTGCCCCTGTGAACTGGGATTGGATCAGAGCCTCATCTCTGCCTTACATCCGAGTGATTAGATCAAAGGCAGATGATGTCAAGTTTATGGTTTGGTTTTTACAATCCTTAGAAACCTCCCCTAGCCACTAGTATCAAAATTGAATTTTGTCCTAAATACATATTCACACATTTGTAACCTCTATGAAAATCACATACAAGGATTATATATATTTTATGGAGTATCGGTTCATCAAAATCCCACAATTGTGAGACCTTGTTTTGCCTTTTTGCAGCATTTTGTCCATTTTGCCATGAACACATTTTCCAAACGTTCTCCATTTTTCCACAAATATGCGTGTTTACCCTAGGAATGTGTGTGCAAAGTTGAACAATTCTAACATGAATACAGTTCCCATAAAACCACATATACTGCCATTCCTGTTCAGAATATGCTACACATTCCACCACGTTTTGAAATGTAGGGCTAAAAATGTTCATTACATATTCTTAGCAACAAATGGTCAGACTTTTGTCTGTCTCTGGAGGCAAGGAGTAGCCCCCACCTTTGGGATTCCTTCTGCAAGCCTCGTTTATGACATTTTCACATGTCCGTTTCCTGGCCTGGAGAATCTGCCATTGTTCACTCCTCGGGAGCAGACAAAAGTCTGGTCTACCCCACAATTATCATGTGTCAGTGAGCCTCTGCTGAGAGGAATGCCCTCCCCTTGGGTGGAAGCCTGTTTTTAAACCTCTTGCAGGCCCAGTCAGCCTAATTTAATTTCTTAATTTCTCGACTTGAAATTTAAAGGTTGAAGAAGCCAATAAAAATTTATTTTAAAAAAAATCCAGCATAAAACAAACTTGTATCAGATGACATTGATAAATTACATTCTCAGATTTAAACCTGTAGGATCAAAACAACTGAGATCAGTGTTCCTTTCAGCAACAGTCCTTATATATTTGCTAATTCCGGCAGATCTTTAGTTTTAGAAAACTTTAAAGTTTAATAAGGAGAGCCCATTTGACAGGGGCTGTCACTCACAGGTAGCTCAGTGTGTCTGCACCAGATTTTTGACAGGAATTGTCATTCACAGGCACTCCAGTTTTGATGAGAAAATGTTTTGCTCTTAACATTTCAGGACCTTGTAAATTCACTGTGCTTCAATAGATTAAATTAATTTTAGTGACAAGCAAGATTTTGAGTTTTTGAAAGTGTGATATACAGGCATTTTGAAGTTTCAGCAGCAAAGTAAATGTCATTTACAGGCACATTTTGGAGTTTCATTTGCAACGCGCTGCTGCTCCCTCTGCACTCTATGTTTACTTGTCATGGAGCACATTGGCACTTTTTCTGCATCATGTGCTCTGTTCCACCACACATGCACCATGGGTGGCAGGTTGTGCAGCCATCTTGTTGTGTATTGAAAAACGCGGTTTTGGAGGTTTTCGCACGCACAAGGTTTTGCTGCCATTTTGCTGTTTCTCACACCATAGATAGCAGAGTGAGGCCGCATAGTATAGCAGAGTGGATCAATACATCCCACAAATCCCCCCTCCCAACTTCATTTGGACTTCCAATTGAGGGGGAGTCGGGTTATTGGGATGTTCCTTTCTGTCCATGTGGAGAAATTCAGTTTCTTTTCCTGTCAACGATTGAGGCGACCCGCTCTCCTCGCCGGTTTGGGTTGGAATGGGACGATACTCTGGATTCCTTGGGTTTTTCCTCCCGGTCCCTGAGTGGTCCTCCTTGGTGATTCTTGGGATTTTAGTGCCAACACTAGAAAATAGAACATAACACGGTTATGAAAATGTACCCACTACTGTACCCACACATCTTCGAGGGATCTCAGCAGTGGGAAAGACACTTGAATTCCCTAACAATTGGCAAAATTCCCTGTCTATATTCAGTGATCATTTACTCATTTTCGCAGGGGTAATCAATGAATATTTAATACTTCTAAGTGTCCAGATTTTCCCCCTCTGGGTTTCCGGTAAGCTCTTCTATCTGCCGCAAAGTATGCCTGGGGTGGCAACTCTTTAGCTGGTTTATGTGGACCCACTTGTCTTCCCCCTCTGACAAACTGCCCTTGTGGATGCGGATTCTGTAGGCGACGGGTGAGATTCTGTCCACAATTTCAAAAGGACCCTGCCAACTTGGGAGGAAGTTGCGCTCTTTGGTTTGATTTGTTTGGAAATTGTAAAAGTAGACCCAGTCTCCTACCTGAGATTCCTTTTTAGTTGTCTTAAGGTCATAGTGGGTCTTCATACTGTCTGCAGATCTTTCTAGATTCTGCTGAGCATACACAAAAGCATGTTGAAGGTGTTTTCTCAGATTCTCAACATACTCATGAGTTCGGGAGGCATTTATCGAGGTCTGCTCTTGGGTTCTGTAGAGCAGATGCTGGGGTAGCACCATCCTTTGTCCAGTCATCAGCTCAAATGGAGACATTTTTGTTGCAGAAGAAGGGGTAGATCTGATGGCCATCAGGGCAAAGGGTAGTCGAATGTCGCAACTTGGCCCAGAATCTGCCACAAACTTTTTTAATATGTTCACAGTGGTTTTATTGTATCTCTAACTCCACCACTAGAGGACTGCCAGTAGGCAATGTGTAGTTTTCTTTTTACCCCAAGTATCTCCCACATCTTTGTCATCACTTCGTTAGTGAATTGACTACCTCGGTCTTACTCAATTCTTTGGGGTAGTCCGAAATACGAGAAGATATGATTGATCATCAGGGCAGCTGCTGTTTCTGCCTTGAAATTGGGGACCGGGAAACATTTCACCCATTTAGTAAACAAGGATGTTATGGTCAACATGTATTGTTCCCCCTAGAGGAGCGAATCACGGGCCTGATAAAATCGACTTGCAAATCTGACAAAGGCAGTGTCATACCCCTCTTTTGGAGGGGAGCACAGTGTGTGAGTGATGTTGGCTGAAATTGTGCACACACAAGACACCCATTCAAGTATTGGTCGAGGTCCTGCCCCATGTGTGGCCAGTATGCAACCTCTCGCAAGATTTGTAATGTCGTATGAAAACCCTGATGACCGGCTGTGGCCACATCATGGGTGTGACTTAGCATCAGGCTTCAGAATGAGGTAGGGACCACCCACTGGTCATGGCCAGAAACTTATCTCCTCACCAACAAACCGTCTTCGATTCAGAACATTTTTGGACATTTCATCAACACTCTTAGGTCCTCTTTCCCAATGAAATTGGTATCTGTCAGGGGAACGTTCTCAGGGTCCTCAATGTGTTGATAAAACTTACCAATTATTGGATCCCCTTTTTCAGCCATAATCAAATCAGCATCTGGGGTCTCCTTACTCCATTGGGCAGTTGAAAGTTCATTGTGATCATTTGTCTGAGACCTAGTGATAGCAGTGACCTGGATTTCCCCCAACAGGGACTTGATCTCAAGTAGATCCCCCTTGGATGGCTCTGGTTTTGGCCAGCTGATCAGCTAGGTCATTTCCAGTTTTGTCTGGACCCTCTACTTTAGAATGACCCTTAATCTTTTTCCAGTAGATGGTCATCCCATTCGAGGTGACCAGATCATCAATATTTTGTATTAGTTTTCCATCTTTTAGTGTTTTATTGTTAGCACATAGCATGCCTCTGGTTTTCCAATTAACCAGATACTCCACGAAACCGTTCCGGACATAATCTGAATCAGTGATTATGACCAGTTTGTGGAGTTGGTGTTGGACAGCAGTGAGGATGGCTTGATGCACAGCCATCAGCTCTGCCACTTGACTACTACGGGGACCGATTTTGTACCCAGCGGAGGTCTCTGGGGCATCATTCACCCATGCATTCCCCACGCCGGTCACAAGTTCCTTTTCCCCGTTGTTGTCAACATGGTAGGAGCACCCATCCACATAGACAGTGGGCATTCTCTCACACTTGTCTTCTTTATAGCCCTTGTGTGGGGACTTAAGGTATGCCTCCATGTTGTCCTTGATTTTAAGACTTTTTGTCATGATGCCTGCCCCCAGAGCACCAGGACAGGCCCAGCACCCCCGGAAGCAGGCATCATGCCCTCGGGAAAAAACCCAGCGGGCCCTAATAGGGGCTCTTTGGACTTTGCCCTGGCGCCTTTGGCGCCAGGCTCATATTGGACATCAGTCCTGGCGCCAAAGGCGCCAGGCTCATAAAAGAAGGTGTTTGGTGCACTTACCTGATGCAGACCATGCTGCATAAAGCCTCAAGCCAAATGAGGCTTAGGAGGGACTAGTTTATTGAAGGAACTATTTTACTTGGGTGGGGACCGTGGAAGAATACTTACCTGGAACTTCTTCCAAGGCTATTTAAACCACACCCGGACTGCCACACGTGCTTCGCGTTGTTCTGCACCTAGCAGCTGGACGCTCACCCTGTCTGCTCCTGCATCCTGACTCCAGCCACGCCCGTCTGCATACTGGGACACCTGTAAAGGAAGAAGAGAAGAGAAAAGGTGAAATAAGAACATTACCTGCTTTTATCCGAAATCCGGATCCATCACACCGACGATCCGAAAGGGAAGTTATTCATTTTAAAAGCACATCGCATTGCTCGCTGCAGCGCCTCATTCCACTCACCTTCACGAGGCGCCTTCGTGCCCATCAGCGACCATCAGGTCCATCCGCCGCATTTCCGCGCCTAAGGGAGAAAAGAGAAGAACAAAGGTGAGCTAGGGAACAGATTGAGGAAGGCATGATTTTCCACCATAATACTAACCTGATTACTGTTGGAACAATCTCTCCTCACTTCGGGTCGGCGCCGCTTCTTTGGCTCTGCCGTACCCCAGCCCCTATGGGGAAAAAAGACACAAGCATTAGTGGGTGAATGCAAGGACACTAGGGAACCACCCATCAAAGACTCATCAGAGTTTACCTTCGGCGATTCCATTCCTCAACTCGGCATCTTCACTCAGCACCTGAAAAAGAGTAAACGGACAATGGTCAATTAAGGCTTGAAATTTACAACAGTATACTTACGGCATCTTACCGGAAAAGTCAAGCGAACTTGAACCCTTACCAATCCGAGATCCAGTGAAGTAACTGGATATCAACGCGCCCCTGCATCAGAAGCAGGATGGAGAGCTCGTCCTTCCAGACCCTAAGGTGAGACGCCACGGGGGATTGCAGAAGGGTTTTGAGGAGGGTGAGAGGGGGAAGTGGGAGGCCGACGCATTACCCCGCAGACAGCTAATCCCCTATTTCCACCTACAGAAGGATACTTCTGCGAGCCAGACAAGCAAGATTTGGGGGTCCGGTCCAGTCTGTCTTCCGAGTCCTGCCCATCACTTTAGAAGAGGTCACAGCAGCTCAAACCAGGCCGGCGCCTCCGTGGGAGTCAGGTGAGCGTTACACTTTTGTCCTCAAGATACTTTTCTCTGGCACAATCATGCAAGTCAGCCAGACCTTGCGTGAGTGGACTCTTCTTGTTTTGGCCATATCTGACCTCCACATGAAAGACTTGCATTGGCAGAATCCAGGAAGTAATTTGGGAATTATTCACATTTCCGGCCCAGATTCTGTCGCTTTGAAGATATTGCAGATGCTGGTGTGCAGTCTCCACTATGATTTGTTCCCCCTGGATGAACGGGCGGCAATTCTTCAATTGCCCACACCGTTGCCAGGAGTGCCTTCTCACAGTCGTTGAATTTTTCCTCCACATAGGATAAAGTCTTACTCGCATAGGAGATTACTTTATTGACCTTCTCATGCTTTTGATATAATACTGCTGTCAAACATGTATTTGAGAACCCTAACCGCCCTCTGTTCCTTAGGTTGCAGACTTTCAGGGGCAGGAGATTTTGATTCTGGTACCTGGGTTTCCTGGGACTTTTCACAAGTGGGGAAGGAAGCTTCCTCCAAGGCTTTACACCCCCATTCCCCCTGTGCCTCCTCCCTTGGAACCGGTGGGTTGTCGGGGTTCTCTCCCTGTCATTGCTCTGGAGTACCAGACCCTTGGTTTGAGAGGTTCTGGGTCACCATGTTCATCCGAGGGTTCTGGTGAGCCCTCAACATATGACCCAGATCCTGCAACAAGTTCTAGACCTGGCGCTCTAGTTGGGACACCCGCTCTGGCTGGTAAAGGGTTCTCTGTTCCATCCTAGGTTGATCACGGGAAGCTTAACTGTCCCTTCTCCCATAATACCCTTGGTTGGGATAGTTCTGGTACCCCTCCACCCTTGGCCCCCCCTCTCCTGGATTAGGCTCTCTGGGCTCAGGAAAGTGGGGAAAGAAAGAAGGGTTGTTTTGGGGATTGAGGTTTGGCGGGTACCGGGGAAAGAAGCTCAACCCGGCATTTGGGGGATTACTGCCCTCCTGGGGGAAGTTAGGAGGGAAGTTTCCTGGGTTGGCTGCTGCCTGGTTGGATCCCCCCCTTGGGCTGGGGGAGTCCACACATAGCCCAGGATGGGTCTGCTGCCCTTGTAACGGGGGCTGATATAGTCAGGGGAGTTAGGGGTCCCATTTGTGGGGTTACCTCCCTGACTACCTGTGTGGGATTGGCCCGAGGGCCTTCTGGGTCTTTGGTTAGGAGGAATTTGCACATTAATATTTTTAGGCCACCCCCATCTCCAGATCTAAAATGGGGGTAACCTTCACCTCTGCCACCTTAGCAGCAGCAGGGGTGTTGGTTGGTTTGGGGTTTTTATTGGTACTTTTATTTTCTACCAGTTTCTGCACTTCATAAATGCGAGTTGCCTGTTCAATGACCCAGTCTAGTGATCTCTTCTCATGAAAGTCCCTCACCAGCTGTGTCATGATGTATTTAGGGAGTGCATGAAAGAAGGTACTGATGAACTCCCTACTGTTTTTGCGCACCCACCTATTGGACTGCGCAAAGGCACGTTTTAACTCTTGTCAAATTCTTGTGGAGCTTGGTCTTCCCCACATTGCAGATTGTAGGCTGCCTTGCGGGCCTCTTAAGGGTTTCTATATATGGAGAAATGCTTTAAGATGGCCGCCCTGGAGGTGGACCATTTTGAGTCGTTCTGATCCTCCAGCCCCGCAAAGAAGCTGGAGTATTCAGGGGAAAATGTCCACTTGACATATTGAATGCAACTTTGGCTATCCTTCAGGTGGAAAGCATCCATCATTTGCTCATACAACTCGAGGTGCTCCCAAACTGAATATTTGGCATTTTTATGATAGTGAGTTATGATGCTCCTAATGGCCTTGATTTGCTTCAGGGAATCTTTCAGTAAGGCCCTCTTAATTTTGTTGGTCTTTTTCGTTTTGGTCACCCTTGTCCACTCATCCTCTGAGTCAGAGGCACTGCTACAGGAGGTGGCTATCTGATCCTCTAGGCTCTCCCTGATTCTGCAAGCTTGGAAATTGCTTGCAGAATGTGGGGGCCTAGACTCTTGAGACCTGTGGCGCTCAGAAGTGTCTTCTGACTCTCCCTTGCTCCCAGAATTGGCTGAGTACCCACCCCGCCCCACTGCCCTAGCTGGGAAGAGGTTTTTAAGATACTCTTGATGGGCCTAGTTTCATGGAGTTCCCCACCAAATTTGACAGACTGATCCTTTGGTTGGCGATATTTTTGAGGATCCAATTCTCTGATTCTCCCCTCACTGTAGTCTTCCTGATCAGAGAGGCTAGCACTCACATTTGGGAATCTGTACCGCAATGCCCGCCCATCCATTTCTGGGAGGAACTGATCTGTCAGTCCCATATTTCCCATTGTGCTGAAGTCTACCATCCCTGTGGCCCTTGGCTCATATGAGCCAGTGGACATGAGGGTGGCAGAGTCCATGGAACTGAAGGGGTTAAAGTCCCTGATGACAACAGGGGTCCTGAGGTTATGCTCAGGGGTTTCTCTGTCCCTTCTTACCTCCTCTCTTTCAGCCCCTATTCACTGATGACATGCCAAAATATGACCCTTTTGCTCCTCTATTAAGGCCTTACTGGTCTCAATGATTTGCTCCTGCCTGGCTATCTGTTGTGGAGCCTGTCATTCTTTTCACAGAGAGCCTCATTGTCTGTCTGTGCTTCCTGACTGGATTGGAAATACTGGGCCGATTTTTGCTGCAGGAGACTCACCTCCTGGATTTGGTCCTTATTGGTCTGAGTGTTCTTTGCTAGAGCATCCTCTACCCGCCTGGTGTGCTCTAGTAGCTTTTCATAATCAGTTTTAATTTCACTAAACTCCTGAAGGGGCGGCTTTATTTCCTCCAACTTTGTTTTTAATTGGCTGACTTCCTGGCCTAAGGCGTCCCTCTCCTGGGTTAGAGTGCCCCTTTGTGCAGCGAGGTCACCCCTCTGTTTTTTTTTATGTACTAGATTTCTGGCGCTCCTCATCATATTCCTCTTGAGAGTGGATTTCTTTAATAATTGATTTATTATTTTCCTCTTTCAAGGATTCTAGGTGGTTTTGTAGGGTGACTACCTGCTCTGCGCAGGCTCTATTAATGGTTAATTGCTGCTCCAAACTCTGTTGACTCTGTTGTAAAGAGTCAAACCTTTCCTGGTATTCTTTTTGCAGCGTCTGTACCTGGGTATCTTGCTCTGCATTCCTTTGCTGTGAGATAGCCAGATTTTCTTTTAATTCGGCAATATATTGCCTAGCCTCTGTTTCTGATTCTTGGCTTTCCTGGAGCCTTTGCTCTGCAGAGTCCAGATTGGTCTGGATTTTCTGAAGTGCTTCCCATTGCCTCTTTGTCAAATCTATATTGTCTGCATGCTTTTCCTGTATGATTCCTATGTGGAGGTACAGGGGGGCTGCTATTTTGGCAATTTTGCACTGTTCCTCTTTTATTTTTGGGGCCATGTACAGCTTGCTAAGCGCTTGATGTAACAGACCCTTGTCCTGTCAGGTATCAAGGTTGATTGCAGTGACTTGTTGTTTTATTTCCTGCAGCCATAACTGTTCATCCTGTTGAGGCCACTCACCCCTAACAAACAGTTTGTGCAGGTGGTGTTCCCTAGCAATATTAATTTCCACTGGGGTCGCCATTCCGGAAATATTAATTTCCTTCTGACTTATCTCAGGGTTAATTTACTTTTGCAAACAGGCCCAATGTTTTTGAGTATTTCTTTTGAGGTGTGCTTGTACAGTGTAGCACAGTATGCCAACCCCCCCAACAAGGTGTATGTACCCTGCCAGCTAGTATGCTGTGTTAGACTGTCATGAGTGGTAGGTCAAATTCAGGATCCCGGACACGAGCCCCCAAGCTGTAAGGAATTTCAATTAGGCACACACCCAAGTGTCACCCAGCATGTAGTGCGCAAATGAAACCCTTATTTATTTTTGTCTATAAATTCAATATTCTAAATGATATACCACTCATATCACACCCTTCTCAAAATACCCCCCTGTTCATACTGAACCAGGAATCAGGCTAGTTTGCAACAGTACATATTTATTTAATTATTTAGAATTTAATATCACAATATATTTTTAATAGGTAACACCAATCACCAATGGGGTGACAGGAACAATGAATAATATCCTTAATACACTGGGAATCAGGTAATGGACACAAAAAGAATGCAGCAAAGAAAAGAATACTGTTGGGTTGGTTTGGAACAGACAGCACTGTGGTTAGAGGCTCCCCCTGCAACACCCCTCAACCCACCAATAGGCAATTTAATAGATGTGAGGAGAGAGCAGGTACTTGGGAATAATGCAGACCAAACAGAATATCAATCCCACCTGCATCCCTTAAAAACAATAGAAAAAACAGATTTGACTTTTCAACTGTCAGGATGGCTTTGAAAGTGGCTGAGCAAAACACTAAATGTGGTCAAAAATGTTTAAATTATTATAAATTACTACAGGAGCTGCTTTGAACAGATGCAAGCAATCACAAGAAATGATGTAATCAAAAGAAAACAATTGGAATCTCAAAGGCAAAGTGGGAAATAATTTAAAGGCAATTCACACATGCAAAACTATTGCAAAATGTAAATTTGCTGCAAACTTTTACCATGCGATTTTTTATAAAAATGGGTCAAATACACTGTTCCGCGATGCGGTTTTTAGTTTTGGATGTAGTTAAGGATGTTAGGTATCAGTGGGAGTTTCTATCTTTAAAACTGAGGGAGTTATGGAAGTTTTCATGAGATGTGCTTTTTGAAAATAAAGACACAAATTTGAACAGGAACTTCAGTTTAAAACCAGAAAACATGGGTTATGCTTTCACTCAAGACTAGAGTATGCAGACTAAACAACCAGGTTGGGATGAAGTAAACTGTGAGACTGATTCATGACTTCAGTAACAGATCCCCAGCGCCTTCCACAGCGGAACCAGTCCAAACACTTGATGTGTGATTTTTGGATGAGAGTTACATGAATAGAATGACTATGAAAATGACACTTTAGCACATAGACAGAATAAGATAGCACTATGATTTTGACACTGTTACTGGTTATGAAAGTGAGGATAGTTCAGAGATTTAGGGTAGGACAAGATAAGGCAAGGGATACAATAGTTCTCTAGCGTCCTGTTAATACTCACAATCCGCTGGAATTTAAGATTTTAGGCCCGTCAAGATTCTGGTCAATGGATCGGGTCTATCAGGGAAGCACAGCACATCAGGCGCGTGACAGGATCAGCTAGGCCGGTCACCGGAATGGCATGGGATCTGCCCTTCTTGTTTCTGGATATTTCAGATCAGCGGGATGGCGAGTTCATCAGGCAAGCATTATGGTAGCAAGCCAGATAGTTTCAGGATACTTCCCCACACCACAGTGCTTCACTGGTTTGTAAGGATTCATTGAGGATTAATTGAGGATTGAGGCCTGTTAAAGGCTGGATGCGGAATGCTGGATTAGAGTGCTTTGCTGGAATCAGAAGAGAGAGTCTCTATGTCTTGTCAGCTGTCTCTATTTACCCTTTCCAATGACGTCACAAAAATGGGTGTATGGGCTGGCTTAACTAAACTTGCCCCTGTGAACTGGGATTGGACCAGAGCCTCACCTCCGCCTTACATCCGAGTGATTGGATCAAAGGCAGATGATGAGAAGTTTATGGTTTGGTTTTTACAATCCTTAGAAACCTCCCCTAGCCACTAGTATCAAAATTGAATGTTTTCCTAAATACATATTCACACATGTGTAACCTCTACAAAAATCACATACAAGGATTATATATATTTTATGGAGTATCTGTTCATCAAAATCCCAAAGCTGTGAGACCTTGTTTCACATTTTGTCCATTTTGCCATGAACACATTTTCCAAACGTTCTCCAAATATCCACACATATGCCTGTTTACCATAGGAATGTGTGTGCAAAGTTTAACAATTCTAGCATACATACAGTTCCCATAAAACCACATATACTGCCATTCCTGTTCAGAATATGCTACACAGTTCCACCATGTTTTGAAATGTAGGGCCAAAAATTAGATTAACAAATCTGCCCTTTTTAAATTTTTCACTTCTGATAGCGAGTTATAAGTCTCTAAAAATGTTCATTACATATTCTTAGCAGCAAATAGACAGCCTTTTGTCTGTCTCTGGAGGCACGGAGTAGCCCCCACCTTTGGGATTTCCTTCTGCAAGCCTACTTTACAACCTTTTCACACGTCCGTTTCTTGTCCTGGAGAATCTGCCATTGTTCAGTCATTGGGAGCAGACAAAGGTCTGGTCTATCCCACAATTATCATGTTTCAGTGAGCCTCTGCTGAGAGGAATGCCCTGCCCTTGGGTGGAAACCTGTTTTTTAACCTCTTGCAGGTCCAGCCAGCCTAAGTTAATTTCTTAATTTCTTGACTTTAAATCCAGCATAAAACAAACTTGTTGCATCGGATAAATTACATTCTTAGATTTAAACCTGTGGGATCAAAACAATTGAGATCGGTGTTCCTTCCTTTTAGCAACAGTCCTTTTATATTTGCTAATCTGGCAGATCTTTAGTTTTAGACAACTTTAAAGTTTAATCAAGAGAGCCCATTTGACAGGGACTGTCACTCACAGGTAGCCCAGTGTGGCTGCACACAGAGTTTTGACATGAATTGTCATTCACAGGCACTCCAGTTTTGCTGAGAAAATTATTAGCTCTTAACATTTCAGGACCTTGTAAATTCACTGTGCTTCATTAGATTAAATTAATTTTAGTGACAAGCAAGATTTTGAGTATTTGAACGTGTTTTGTTCAGGCATTTTGAAGTTTTAGCAGCAAAGCAAATGTCATTTACAGGCAGATTTTGGAGTTTCATTTGCAAAGCGTTGCTGCTCCCTCTGAACTCAATGTTTAGTTGTCATGGAGCCCACTGGCACTTTTTCTGCATCATGTGCTATGTTCCACCACACACGCTCCATGGGTATCAGGTTGTGCAGCCATCTTTTTGTGTGTTGAAAAACTCGGTTTTGCTGTTTCTCGCACCATAGATAGCAGAGTGAGGCTGCATAGTATAGCAGAGTGGGTCAATACATCCCACATGTTACATGAGTGTTTTGACTCAGTGGATTAAAGGCAACACCTCCAGCACTTTATAGGAAGATAGGATGTGCTGGGTATGTACATTTAAAGAGACTAGTAAAGTCAATTTAACCTTACATGCTCTGGTAGACAGTAGTCAGTCCCAGAGAAGGTGGTTAAACCTTGAGAAGTCTGAAAGACATCCTGTGCCACTGCACTGAGAGTGCTGTGTGACACACAGAAAAAGAGGATGCCTATGGAGTTGTTTAAAAACTCCATATCCAAAGAACACAAAAGTAAAACACACATCAAAATAGAAGGAAGAGTGGGAAAAAAGGCTCACACTCTTCCCAGGAAAAAAATAAAATTCTAGAAATCCAGCAAAGTTGCTGGGGGTCTCAAAAGGAAAGGGAAAGTAGCACATTCTTGAGATTTTCCCTAATACTCCCCCCACCAGACTAAGGGACAAGAGGATTTAATCCACTCATGGATGAATCTGCTTACTCCAGTCGGTCAGACATCCTGGAGAGACCATCAGCATTTTGGTGGTGACACATAGACCTGTGTTCAATGGTAAAATCAAACCCTTGCAGGCTGATTGACCATACCATCTCAGTAGTTTAGGGTTTCCCCCTTTCATTTGCATCAACCATCTCAAGGGTTGGTGGTCAGTCAGAATCACAAAAGTAGATCCATACAAGTATGGTCTAAATTTCTTCAGTGACCACACAATAGCAAAACAATCTCTTTCAATGGTTGCCCACCGTGTCTCAGGTTCCTTCAGCTTCCTGCTGATGAAGCACACGAAATGTTCCCTACCTTTCTCATCCAGCTGACTCAGAACTGCACCTATACCTGTAATGGAAGCATCTGTCTGCACAGTGAAGGTTTGGTTGTAGTCAGGAGCTCTTAGGACTGGAGCTTGACAAAGGGCTTTCTTTAGGTCTTCAAATGCTTGAGTGCACTTCTCATTTCACCTGACCTTTTTAGGGAATTTAGGAGAGGAGACCACAATCAAGAGAGAAGCTATGGTCCCATTGTTCTCTATGAAGTTCCTATAGTAACCAGTGAGGCCTAGGAAGGCTCTCACTTGGGTTTGAGTATTAGGGGTGGCACAGTTTTGCACAGATTGTACTTTTCTAGGCAATGGTCTGATTTCACCTCCTCCTACCTCATGTCCAAGGTAGACCACTTTACTCTGAGCAATTTGACATTTGCTTTCCTTTATGGTCAGATGGGCCTGCTCAAGATCCTGCAAAACATATCCTAAGTGGTCAACATATTCTTTCCAAGTAGGGCTGAAAATGGCAATCATCCAAGTATGCCATGCAGAAGTCCTCCATCCCATTCGGAACCTGGTTAACCATCCTTTGGAAGGTAGCAGGTGCATTCTTTATTCCAAAAGGCATTACCTTAAACTGGTAGAGGCCTGCTTGGGTTGAGAATGCTGTTTTCTCCTTGGCATGGTATGTCAGTACTATTTGCCAATAGCCTGAAGTGAGATCAAATGTACTGAGGTACTTGGCTGAACCAAGTTTGTCCACCATTCATCTGTCCTGGGTAAAGGGTGGACATCAGTCTTGGTGACTGCATTAAGAGCTCCATTGTCCACAAAGAATTTCAACTCCTTAGATCCTGCCTTTGGTACTAGAACAACTGGACTAGACCATGGACTGGTAGAGTGCTCTATTACCCGGAGATCAAGCATCTTGTTGACCTCCTCCTTTATGTGGGTTCTTACATGGTCTTACATCCTGTAACCTCTGCTTTTAAAAGGTAAAAAGTCACCAGTGAGAATATCATGCTGGCCCCAAGGGGTCAAGCCTGGTGATAGTGAAAACAGGGGGGAAAACTGATTTAACAGAAACTTGCACTCCTCCTGTTGTTCAGGTTTCAGATTAGAAGAGAGATGTGCTCCTATTTTCTCATCTAAAGGCTGGCCTCTGAGTAGGTCAGGTAGAGGTTCACTCTCCTCCTCCTCTTGAGCTGAAGCTAGAAGCAAAGCTCCTACTTCTTGTCTTGAGACATAAGCTTTTAGACAGTTGGTGTGAACGACTCTGGGAGCCTCCTTAGGATTGCTTAAGTCCACCAGATAGTTGACCTCTCCAAGTTTTCCCACAACCTTGAAGGGTCCTATCCACTTGTCCTGTAAGGCTTTCTGCCTTGTAGGAACCATAACTAAAACTCAACCATGTTGGCCTTCTTGTCATGCCAATGTTTGACCAGAGCCTGACCTGCTTTTAAGTTATCTGATGCTTCTGCCATCATGTGTGACATTCTCCTACGGAGACCTATCACATAGTCAGTAACTCTCACTGGTTTGGGGGAAGGAGCTCTCTCCAACCCCTCCTTAATCAGGGCCAAGCAGCCTCTAACTGGATGGCCATAGAGAAGTTCAAAGGGACTAAATCCAACTCCCGCCTGAGGGACTTCTCTATAAGCAAAGACTAGGCATGGCAGTAAAAGGTCCCACTTTCTCCTAAGGGGTTCTTCTAAAGCACCTATCATGCTGTTCATTGTACGATTAAACCTCTCCACCAATCCATGTGTCTGAGGATGGTAGGCAGTTGAGAACTTGTAAGTTACTCCACAGTTTTTCCACATGGCCTGCATGCAGTGGGACATAAAATGGGATCCCCTGTAAGAGATAACTTCCTTAGGAAACCAACTCTGGTAAAAATACCAAGTAGGGGCTTAGCCACAGCCTGAGCTGTAACAGTTCTCATAGGTATGGCTTCAGGATACCTAGTAGCATGGTGTACTACAACCAGGATAAAACTGTTGGAGTGTCTAAGGGACCAACAATGTATTTTCCTACTCTCTCAAAAGGGACTATCACCACTGGGAGAGGCACCAAGGGTGCCACATTCCTGGCTACACTCTTGCCAGAGGTTTGGCAAGTGTGACAGCTCCTACAGAATTTATCTACATCAGACTCCAACTTAGGCCTGTAGAAATATAAGGAGAGCCTTTACTTGGTCTTCTTGAAACTCAAGTGACCAGCCAACGGTATCTCATGGGCTAACTATATGAACTGGAGTCTGCTTTCTAGAGACACTACAAGTCTTCTGAAGTCCCCTGGGATAGATGTAGTTGGTTCACTGTAGAAGAGGCCATCTTCCCAGTACAACCTATGCTTCCCTGGCTCTTGCCCATCCAGTTGGGCAGCTGCCTGTTGGCGAAGTCCTTCATGAGTAGGACATCCTCTTTGACCTCTGCTGAAGTCTGCCCCACACGGTATACCTTCTGTCAATAAAGACTGCAGTTCAGGATGGTCTGCAGGATCCAGATCTCCAACAGGAGCAATGTCCTCTTCCAGCTCTGATTCCTCAGCAGCTGATTCAACCACACATGGTTGTTCCACACACTCACCCTCGGCTGGTGGAGGAGTCACAGGTGTGACTTTGGACAGTCCTCTTGGGGATGCCCTTGTTGATAGCACAGGAGTGCTGGCTGGTTTCTTCCTGGAGGTTTTAGGTTTCCCCTTTTCCTCCTTCTTTTTGAAATTGCAGTCAGTAAGTCCTGTGGACTGGGAGTCATCATTTCCTCTATAATTTCCTCTTGAGAGCCTTTTAAGGTACTCTCTCTGGCCTTCCTAGTCTGCTCCTGTTTCCTTTTGCTGGGAGTGTTTAAGTTATTCCCCAACAGGACTCTCCCAGGTACTTCACTCTGCACACGTACAGGTATATTGAAAGTCATGTCATTGCACTGGATGAGAGTTGGTAACTGTGGAAGCATTTGGACAGGACCTCCAGCAAGCTTAGTTAGGTATTTGGGTGCCTTAGCAACATCCTCTACATTGAAAAAAGATTCATCAACTACAGTAATGCTGGTTCCAGTGTCTCTGGTGGCAGCGGTCTCCTGACCATTCACAGGAACACTGTATTTGTAATACTCTTTAGTATTGTCTGGAATGGAATTGTAGACATCTAAGTTATGCTGTTCCCACAGACCCAGGGATACTAAAGAAAGACTGGCTGAGACTTTCATGGATTCCCCAGCCAGTAAGTGAAAGTTTCCACTTCCCATTGGCACTTCATCCTCTGGGGAGAAGGCTAAGGAGACAGTATGGAACCCTGAAGGTTTGCCCTTAAATCTCGGATCCCCTTTCACATAGTCAGTTGACCGACAAGCATAACATTTTCCAAATGTCTTTATGAATGGGGTGGGCTGACCTCCCTCTGGTTTGGCACCAGGAGGTACACTATCCTGATTTGGTTTCTCAGGGGGCTTACCCTTTTTATGTTTGTAGCCCTCTTTTGGAGTGGATGTTTAGAATTCTCCCTGTTGTCTTTCTTATGCTGCTTTCCCTCATCCTTCTTCTGAGTTACCCCAGAATCCTTGTGAGTGGCCCTGTTGGCAACAAACAAGTCAGCAGCCCTTGCTAATTTCTTTGGATCAATTTCCTTAGAGTCAGCCAAGTGCTGTCTCAGCTCAGGAGAGCAGGCATCATAAATAGATTCCAACATAAACAGATTTCTCATACCTTCATAAGTGTTAACTTTGTAAACCTTAACCCACCCATCTAAGTTTTTCAAACATTCAGTCACCCAGGTAGCCCAAGGGGTACCATCATGCTTTTTGAGGGTTCTAAACCTCTTCAGATACTGGGAAGGGATCTTCCCAAACCTAGCTATTAAAGCTAGTTCACACTTTCATACTCCTTTCTGTCTATATGCCCCAACTCCATTACCACATCAGTTGCAACAGGGGGTAGACTAGAAAAAAGCCAAGGAATCAGGTGGTTCCCTGTAATGTCTTGATTCCCTTGGTTATACTCAAAAGCAGCCAACCAATCCAAAATATCAAGCTTAACCTCATACATACTTACTGCATCTTTGGGCATGCAAGGCCTCTTAGGACTGGAAGACCTAGAAGACTCTGGGAGAGAACCAGATTCAAGAGACAACTTTTTCATTTCAAGTGCATGATTCAACTCCATTTCTCTGAACTTCAGTTCTTGATGTTTGCTTTCAGTTTGGGCTTGGATTATTTTAAACTCCAATTCTAGTCTCATTCTTTCAAGAGAGACAAATTCAGGACTTGGTGTTGGACCTGATAGGGTCCCTGTGGACAAAGGTTGAGGCCTAGGAGCAGGTAGAGGTAAAACAGGGCCTATATTCCGAGACCCTTCTGCATCATCTAACTCATCCATAACATTTGAGCTGGGCTATGAAACATTATCATCCTCATCAATATTTTCCACATTTGCTGCAGGGGTAGGTGTTTCAGACCCACATCTCAGACTTTTATATTCCAACAACTTTTCTCTCAAGTTAACCTTTTTGCCTTTTACAGTGAGGGTCCTAGCTTTACACATATCTCTCAATTGATCAACTGTTAAAGTGACTAGGGCCTCCTGTCAGTAGCTTTCCATATCAGGCATGATAAAACAATTGCTTCTCTATTGATGCTTAGCCTTTTGAAGGTTATTTGAACAATGGTACGAGTAGCACTCTAAATGTAACAACTATACTTTATCCTGACCACTGTACACCAGTGTTAGGCAGAATCATATGCAGTACCCTTTGGGACCACTACATGCAATTAGGACTACAAGTGTCAGTACAATTTCACCTTTGGTACAAGCCTGTACTACACAGTAATGTGGTAGCAGTGGCTGAGCAGCCAGTCCTATCTCAAGAGTAAAGTGAGCAGTAGAACAGGTTACACAAGGGAATAGCAATCACAGTGATTCAAACAAACAATTACTCAAGGTTTCTTGGTAAAAGAATATACATTTATTTACACAGTATTTGGAAAACATTCCACTAGCAAAAGTAACTCAATATCACACAATAGTATACTACAATACACAACCAATAAGTTACTGAACACATTTAGCTCCCTGAAGTGGGAGCCAAATAGCACTTCAGTTACTTTAAAAAGGGGTAAAAAGACATGGTTACAAGAAATGAAGCACACATACTTTCATAGGCAGGGCACAGGGTTTCAGTTAACTATAACCAGCAATTCAGTTCATAGGCCTGGGCCAAAGTCAATAGTTCAGATTCTTTGTAAAGGATAGCACAGTTCTGGTAGTAAACGGTTAAGTCTTTGCCACGGTTCTTAGAAGAATTTGGTCAGACAAATGTCAGAGGTATGTTTAGGGAAGGTCAAGCCTTCAAAGATGGGAAAGTTTCACAAACTTTCATTGCGGCCGAAAGGATTTCCTGACCGCATTTGCACAGTACATTTAAATTGAAGAAGAGCTGTTGCTGAGGCAGTTGTTCCTGGCAGTTTGAGCAGATCTCGCTGTTCATGAGCTTCAGTCATAGGGACAAGAAGGTCATCGAGAGGTTCCTGCCCTGCCCAAGGAAGAGGCCACAAGATTGGCAAAACATTGGTTTAAGGTGTGAGTGCCTAAAAGGCCACAAACTGGTATCCTTCCCACTGGCTATATGGTTTTCCACAGCACTCTGCAGAAAATTCGACCAGGACGGGACGTGTCCAGGCAGCTTGCGAGTTGGTTGTTCCCACCAAACTCAAGGGAAGAAGTTAACCTTGAAGGGCTTCTCTGTCGATGGAGTTACAGGTAATTCGGACCTACAGCAGGGCTTTACCAGTCGTCCAGGTGTTGCAGCAGTCGTCTTCCTTCAGCTCTTCTTTGGTTCTTACGTTCCAGTGGTCCACTCTTCTTTCCAAGTCCCAGAGACCTGCTTTTAAACAGTTTCCCCCATTCATTCTAGCCTGGCTGAAACTCACACAGCAGGGTGGCTGTCCTTGCCAGACAGATAGCCGGCCATTCACGCCAGAGTGCATTCAGGTCTCCTAGGAGACAAAGAACAGGGAGTTTCGGGCACCTGCCTCACATCCTGTCCACCCCAGACACTCAGACGCCAGAGGAGGGCTTCAGCACTGAAGCCCTCCAAAGGCCACCAAAGTGACAAAACCTGGTTTGGTCCAAGAAGGACCTTTCCTAAAAGAAATGGCGAAAAAAGTCGTCCGGAGTCCGTTTTTACAGATAGGTTTTGGGTGCCATATTAAAAAACATGGCTGACCCAATTTTTATCTACTGTTGTTCGCAGTCTGGAAAAATCATGGTAGTTTGATCTAAACCACTGCCACCAGTCATTTCAAGTTGCAAAGGGTAACATTTGACTGTTACATGAGTGTTTTGACTCGGGATGCTAGGGAACCCCTCCAGCACTCTATAGGAAGATAGGGTGTGCTAGGTCTGTACATTTAAAGAGACTAGTAAAGTCAATTTAACTTTACATGCTCTGGGAGACAGTAGTCAGTCCCAGAGAAGGTGTTTAAACCTTGGGAAGTCTGAAAGACATCCCTGTGCCACTGCACTGAGGGTGCCGTGTGACATACAGAAAAAGATGATGCATATAGAGTTGTTTTAAAACTCCATATCCAAAGAACACAATAGTAAAACACACATCAAAATACATGGAAGAGTGGGAAAAAAGGCTCACACTCTTCCCAGGAAAAAAAATCAAATCCTAGAAATCCAGCAAAGTTGCTGGGGGTCTCAAAAGGTAAGGGAAATTAACACATTTTTGAGAATTCTCCCTAACACTGCATGGGTTTGTGGTGCAGGGGTGGGGGGCTGGTGGATGGTGCCAGGTTTCGAGAGGGGTGCATGGCTAGTGGCAGAGGCCCGGCAGGTGTATGGAGGGTTGTGCACAATCAGTGGGCTGCCTGGAGATGTGGCAGAGAAGACGGGGGTGGGTGGCGGTGTTGGGACTTCAGGGGGCTGCCTGGGTTAGTGGCAGAGGTGAAGTGGCCTGGCAGGTTGAGTCAGGACTTGAGGGTGCTGCCTCGGGTAGTGGCAGGGGCCAGGAGGGTGAGGTGAGGGGGGTGTACTGTCACAGGGCTGCCTAGAGTAGTGGTAGAGGTGAGGGGGGCTGGTCGGTGGTGGTGGGACTTGAGAGGAATGCCTATGGATTGGGGCAATGGTCATAGGGGTTGAGGGCAGGGTGTGTACTGTCGGGGGGCTCCCTGGAGTATTGGCAGAGTTGAGGGCAGCTGGTGGGTTTTTCCGGGACTTCCAGGGGCTGCCTGGGGTAATGGCAAAGATCAGGGGGGTGTGGAGAGGGGGTGTACTGTCAGGGGGCTCCTTGGAGTAGTGATGGAGGTGTGGGCAGCTTGTGGGTGTTTTCAGGACTTGTGGGGGCTGCCTGGGGTAATGGCAGAGGACAAGGGGGTGTGCGGAGGGGGTGTCCTGTCCATGGGCTGCCTGGAGTAGTGGGGGTGGTCGATGGGGCTCCTGGGTGGTGTCAGGTCCTGTGTGGGCTGCCTGTGGTAGTGGCAGAGGTGAGGGGGCTGTTCAGTCATGTCAGGACTTGAGGTGGCTGCCTGGGGATGGTGGCAGAGGTCAGGGGGATGTGAAGAAGGAAGTGTACTGTCAGTGGGCTTCCTGGAGTAGTGGCAGATGTAAAGGGGGCTGATGGGTGGTGTCTGGACTTAAGGCAGCTGCCTGTGGCTTTTGGCAGAAGTCAGGGGGTGTGGGGAGATAGAGTACTGTCAGGGCGCTACCTGGAGTAGAGGCAGAGGTGAGGGGGGCTGGTGGGTAGTGTAAGGACTTGAGGGAGAAGGTTGAGGTAGTGGCAGAGGTCAGAGTGGTGTGTGGAGCAGATGTATGGTCAGGAGCCTCCTGGAGTAGTGTCAGAGTTCAGGGCAGCTGGGGTCAGGACTTGAGGGGGCCACCTGGCGTAGCGGAGGAGGTGAGTAGGGTTGGTGGGTGTTTTCAGGACTTCAGAGGGCTGCCTGGTTTGGTGTCGGGGTCAAGTGGGTTTAGGGTGGGGGGTGTACTGTCAAGGGGCTGCCTGGAGTAGTGGCAGAGGAGAAGGTGGCTTGTGGATGGTATCAGGATTTGAGGGTCTGTCTGGGGTAGTGGCAGAGGTGTGGGTGGCTGGTGTCAGGACTTGGGGGGATTGTCTGGGGTTTGTGGCCATGGTCCGGGGCATGTGGGGAGGGGGTGAACTATCAATGGGCTGCTTGGAGGAGTGGCAGAGTTTAGGAGGGCTTGTGAGTGGTGTTGGGGCTTGAATTGCTGCCTGGGGTTGTGGCTGTGATTGGTGGGGATGGGGAAAGGGGTGTACTGTCAGGGGGATGTATGGAGTAGCAATGGAAGTGACATGGGCTGGTGGGTGGAGTCAGGACTTGATTTGACTGGGCTGTTTGGGGGTTGTGGCTGTGGCTGGGGGATGGGGAGGGGGAGGTGGGACATGTGGCGGCTACCTAGGGTAGTGGCAGAAGTCAGAGTGGTGTGTGGGGTTACTCTCAGGGGCCTGCTTGGAGCATTGGCTGAGGTGAGTGGGGCTAGTGGGTGTTGTTGGAACTTGAGGGGCTACCTTGGAGTTGTGGCTGTGGTTAGGGAGTGATTGAGGGGGTGTAGTGTCAGGGGGTTGCCTGGAGTAGTGGTGCAGGTGAGGTGGGCTGGTGGGTGGTGCCAGGTCTTGTGGGGGCTACATGGGGTAGTGACAGAGGTGAGGATGGCTTGTGGATGGTGTCAAGACTAGAGGGGACTGCCGGGGGTCTGTGGTAGAGGTGAGGGGGATGTGGGGAGGGGGGTGTTCTGTCAGTGGGCTGTCTGGAGTAGTGGCAAAAGTGAGGGGGCTGGTTGGTGGTGTTGGGACTTGAGGGGGTTCCCTTTGATTTGTGGCTGTGGTCAGGGGGGTGTGGGGAGGGGGTTTACTGTCAGGGGAATGCCTGGAGATGTGGCAGGTCGAGGGTGGCTTGTGGGTGTTGGTGGGACTTGTGGGGGCTGCCTGGGCTAATGGCAGGGTAAGGGGAAGTTGGCGGGTGGTGTCGGAACTTGAGCTTGAGGAGGCTGCCTGGGGTAGTGGCAGAGATGAGGGAGATGAGGGGGGCTGGTAGGTGGTGTCAGGACTTGAGGGTGCTGCCTGGGGATGGAGGCAGTGGTCAGAGTGGTCAGAGGTGTGTGTGTTGAGGGAGGTGTACTGTCAGAGGGCTACCTGGAGTAGTGGCAGAGGTGAAGGGTGCTGTTGAGCGGTGGCGGGACTAGATGGGGCTGCCTGGGGTAGTGGCAGAGGTGAGGGGGTTTGCGGGGGTTTTGAGAGCTTGAGAGTGCTGCCTGTGGTAGTGGCAGAGGTCAGGGGGTGGAGGGAGGGGGTGTACTGTCAGGGGGATGCCTGGAGAAGCGGCAGATGTGAGGGGGGCATGTGGGTGGTGTTGGGACATGGGGGGCTGGCTGGGCGTTTTGGTCAGGGGTGTGTGATGTGGGGGGTGTACTGTCAGAGGGCTGCCTAGAGTAGTGGCAGAGGTGGGGGGGGCTGGTGGGCGGTTGTGCAACTTGAGAGGGCTCCCTGTGGGTTGTGGCTATGGTCAGGGAGGTGTGGGGTCTACTGTCAGGGGGATGCCCAGAGTAGTGGCAGAGTCGAGAGCAGCAGGTGGGTGTTGTTGGGACTTGTGTGGGCTGCATGGGGTAATGGCAGAGGTGAGGGGGGATTGTGGGTGGCGTTGGGACTTGAGGGGCTGGGGTTTGTGACCGAGTTCAGGGGGGGTGGGGTGGGGAGTGTACTGTCAGTGGTCTGCCTAAAGTCGTGGCAGAGGTGAGGGGGCGGGCGATTGGTGTCAGGACTTGAGGGCGCTACCTGGGGGTTGTGGCAGAGGTCTGGGGGTTGTGGAGAGGATGGTGTACTGCCACAGGACTGTCTTGAGTGGTAGTTGAAGTCAGGGGGGCTGGAGGGTGGTGTTGGTACTTGAGGGGGCTCCTTTGGGTAGTGGTGTAGGTGAGGGGGGCTGGTGGGTGCTGTCAGGACTTGACAGGGCTGCCTTGGCATTGTGGCAGAGGTCAGGTGGGTGTGGGAGGGGGGTGTACTGTCAAGAGCCTGCCTGGAGGTGTGGTGGAGGTGAAGGGAGCAGGTGGGTGGTGTCAGGACTTGGGGGGTGATGGGGTGCACCCTTGACTTACAGGGGAACCTCACGCAGTTTTGCCGGGGTGCAGCCTTGACTTGATTTGATTTTGAGTCATTTATATTGTGCTCTGGAGTAACTAAATCTCATCTAGGCGCAGATAGCAACCGTTGTATCAGCAAGAACAAACATAAATATATTCAGCAACAAAGCATTTTCTAAAGGTCAAATAGAAATAAAAAGGCCATCTATCCATCAGTAGAATAGATGGGTTTTTAAGGCCTTGGGGAAGGGCAAAAGGAATTTCAGGATACCATTTTCACTTGGCAGCCTGTTCCATATTTTAGGACCATAAACGCCAAACCTTTGATCACCTCTGGAAATACAAACGGAGTATGGAACTACTAGCAGTAATTTGTCCCCTTAGCGCAAATGACATGTGTGTACATAACTGCATATTTTGTTCGACAAGTATGAGGGACGGAGGTCATTTAAAGATTAAATAGCCTAAAGATTAAACAAAGGACTTTAAAGCCAACTATGTCCTTTATTGTAAAACAGTGAAGGTATTGGTGTAATCCCGAAATGGGCGAGGACTTCCTCACTCTGAAAATCAGTCTTACTGCAGCATTTACTGCTCTTTGCAACCACTGGCATTGCTTAGATGGAATACCTGCCAGAAGACCATCACAGTAGTCAAGTTGGGAGTTCACCAGAACACCTACTCACAAAAGCTGCAGAGTATAGAACACAGACTGAACCTTGGCATCCATCTGAGCTTCGCTGCTCAGGTTCTCCTGCCGAATACATCCCAGGTTCTTCACTTTAGTGGCAAATGACAATTCTGTACCCAGAAAACATGGTGTGTGAGGACGTCTTAAAGGGCCAAGCTATATTTGTGGCTAAACTGTGCTACTTTCGATTTTTTTGCATTGAGTTGGAACCAGTTGGAGGACATCCAGCCTTACATCCAGCCTTACAGGGAATTGTGTGCAGTTTCACCTTGGAGCTGGGTGTTGGGGCAAAGGTAGGCGCAAAGGTTGCTATTTGGCAATGTTTTCTGTTTGCATGGGGGCGTGTTGTGGGCGTCCCAGGTGGGTTACTTTGCGCTTTGAAATCCATGAATACTCGGAACGTGCAAAGAAACGTTTGCGTGCACTTAGGCACACAGTTGTTTTACAGGCAAAATACTTGGCAGCGTCCTTGGGATTTTTCTATGAATCGGCCCCAAAGGAAGTAAAATGATCAAAAAGGGAGGAATTCATGAGGATGGAGCAGGTCTATGTTGGGGCGGAAATAAGCAATTCTTCACAAACACTAGGTTGTCAACAGAGGGTAGTTTATGCAGGTTTATCCAATCGTGGTTCTGAGAGAACCACTGACAAGAGGCCTCATGCCATTTTTTTATTTATTTTGACATTTACAAAGCCCTCTAAAACAGTAGGCATCAAGACGCTGGTTACTGTATAGGTTTCTATGATGACACCAAGGGCCCGATTTATAGAACTTTTAGCATGGTGCAAAGTGACTATGCACTGCCAACAAACACTCTGATTCACAGAGCGGTGCAAAGTGTATTTTTGCAGTGCTAAGTCACTTTGCACCATGCTAAACATTCCATGGATCAGGCCCAAATAGTTTCGGTGCTTTTAAAGAAAGCGGTTGGTCCCGAATGAGGGCTGTCTTGGTAATTATGCGAAGTGGAAAACTCATTTACCAAACTATATCTACTTCAGCAACTTTCATAGATCTTTCTGTAAAATAAGCGCTGGCTAAACTGCAATGTGCATGCACACTAGTGGAAGTGATTTGCTTTCGTTTATTTTGGTCTTGTTTGAAATGTGTTGTTTTTTATCTGGGGCGGTGCAGTATCCAACTCACGAGTGTTATTTGAATACCTGGGATTGGTGCGAAATGTACACGTTGACTTTTTAAATTGTATATGTATTTTCGCTTGACTTGTGAAACGATTTTTGTTCCAGCTGCGAAATATGAAGAATTGTTGAGCTATGAATAGATGTGATTGCAAAGAGCGAAGGTTTTCTGTATATACACTACAATATATAGTACTGCAAGATCTATGGTTTTAAAGACGAGGTGGTTCACAAAAAAATCCAAATCAAAATGCAATGCATACCCACAGTGCACATTGGAACACTGTGGTACTGTCCTGAAACGGATTCGTGTTTGATCCAGCAAGGCCTCTTCCATGTCAATGTGTGTGATGGAAGGTTTCTGGATTGCCTTCTGCTGGGGTTTCCTCCCCGGGAAAGATGCAGCCTGAGACACGCCTGTGATCCGCAGGTTGCACACATTTCGCGGCAGTGACTACCTAATCCACTGAGCTGTTTTTGATTGGTGCATTTTAGGGATTCCGCACCACGTTTCATTTCCACGGAATGAAATGAAGACGAGGGCTCAAGCCATTTGTCATTTATTTTTAGCAATGGAAGGCATGCACCGAGGGGTGGTTTTGGGTTTTCCTCGCAACCTACCATGCCAGATGGGCTCAACTTCAGATCCCAAGGAATTTCTCAGCAATAAAGTGTTTGACGCAGGCGTGCATCAGAATAATGCACTGACCAATTGCTTTTAAGCTATAACAACATCACCTAACATGCATCTTTGTTATACGAGTTCTGAACCCATTTCACACAAATGCAAAACAATATACTATTGCTGAAATTGTAAAGCCACAACATTCGCGGACATTAAGGTTGCAGCTTAAAGGTTATTCTATTTGCAACAACAAAAAAACACACAGTGAGCTTTTCGAAACAAAACCATATAAAATTCAAGTTCCGCGTTCAAGTTGGCTGACTGTTTCTCGAATGCAGGTCCCCTCGGGCAGCAGATTTGTATAATAAAATCAGGCACATCTGTTCATCGCTCGTTTACATAAACATCACATAGAGGCTGGCTCCCGTTCCGAAGGCGATGTCTCGCGTAGAGCCCATCTGGCCTGCTGCCTGGTGTCAGCTTTAAACAGAAGCTACGGGGATAAAAAGTGTTCTTTTTCGACCTGGTGCTTCTCTTCCCTCCACGCAATCGTCATTCACAGGAGCTCCGATTTGACGCCCGATGAGGTGTTACAAGTGTTTATTCCGGGTGAGGGGTGTGATGCTGTCGCCCGTGCCTCGGGCCGCCCCCTACTAGCATCCGCACGCATGCACAATCAGACAACAGTGGACACATGTCAGTTCGTTCCGAGGTCCTGGCGGCATCTGCCGCAGGGACCGTCTTTATTTCAAACGCGCATGCGTGGCCATACCGAGGCTTGCGCATGCGCACACCCAGTTAGAGACGTAACATCCCTTTTTTTCTTTAAACAAAATAGTGCAAAAACTCACAACTTGAACAGGCTTAAATAACAAACATTAACTTTTCTTAACAGTAGTTTGCTGGCCTCAGGCAACCTGTTCAGTCTCCTGAGTCCAGGACGTAGTCCTTGAGCCGAACAGGTAAATTGCATCCTTGTCGTGCAGGGTACCGCCGCTCCACTCTCGGACTTGGTGGTGGGGTCCCGACTGCCCGTGGCAGATCCACAGACGGGTCCTCTTCAGGGAGCTCAGCACTGTTCTCGTGTCGTGGGGGCCCAACCGGCTCAGCATCTCCGGGCCGGATGTCGATCTTCTTGAAAAATGATTGGTTGCGGGTGATAGTTCTTCTTTCACTCGCCGCGGTAATCATGGACCCCTTGATATGGGTGACAGCCCACGGTTGTGGCTCATACGGAAAAGACAATCTTCCTTCGGGCCTGCGGTTGCGTACCAGCACTGAGTCTCCCACCACTATCTCCTTGTCTTGCAGCCTTCTCCTTCCGCTCTCCTTCTCGTTGTGGGCCTCACGCTCTTTTCTCACTCTGTCATTGGCCCTCATTAGGACCCTGGCGCTAAGGGGTTTGCGCCAGCGTTAGCTGCGCCGACCCCTTACCGCCAACTACGAGTTCCCATAGCGCCATGGTCATTTTTCCGCCCGCTTTTTGCGGGCGTAAAAATCCATGGCGCTATGGGACCTCGGTGTTAATTACGCCACCGTAGTGTACGGTGGCGTAATTAACACCTTCCCCACTCCCATTGAGCCCTATGGGGCCGAAATGGGAATGGGGAAGGGTAAATGGGTCAATGGGGACTTACCGCCCCGCCGACCTCGGAATGGGGCGGTAAGTCCGCCATCCGCCATGGCGTAAAGGGACTTTGCGCCATGGCGGAAAAGTCCGCCGATGGCGGAAAAAATCCGCCAGGGTCGTAATGAGGGCCATTGTCTATGACCTCCGGCTCATGCCCTCCCACTTCCGTGAGGAGCCTTCTCAGACATCGCCCAAACAGAGCCTCTGCTCGGGCCACTCCGGTGGACTGGTGAGGGGTCGTCCTG